>NC_052034.1:4914693-5220401 GCF_015832195.1 Motacilla alba alba | reverse complement strand
GGGTGGGGAGGGGGTGTTGTCATAGCCCCAGAGAATCAGGGACTGAGCAGCTCTCCTGAGGAGGAAAAGGAATCCTAGGAGCATGGTGGGAAGGCATGAGGGGAAAGACAGCTTTCCAGTGGTATGAACTCTTCCCCTGCCTCTCTGTTGCTCCTACTTTCTGGCACAAAAAAGCTCCTTTTTATTGGCTTTTTGTTGTGAGGATGCCTGTGGAGCCTCCTGCCCTGTTGACACAGAGCTGAGAGTGACCTTTCCTCCCGGCAGAGTTCTCCAGAAGAGTTGAGCTCCAACTCTGGCCCTTTACATTTTTCAGAGCTTTACATTTCAGCCAACCCATCAGAAAAGCCCAAGTTCAAGGGAATGCAAATGTGTGACAACGTTTCTGTAGTTCCTGCAGTGAGAACTGTAAGGGGAAGTTTCTCACTGCACTTGGAACAAATCAGGAACAAATCCCATTTAAAAAAAACCCAAAAAACAAAAAAAAAAACCCAACCAAACCCCATAAAATCTAAGCTGTGCTCTTCCTAGAAGGAGAGCTGGTGGTCAATCTGAGCCAGGAGCTGAGGCCATGGAAGCAGAGGACAAGTTAATCACTGCGAAATGCTCTATATATATCTGGGACTGTGGTTTATTTTGGGATGGATGATGCCACTGTCAGTGCCCTCTCAGTTTAGCCCTGGAGAAGCTCTGCCTGAGCAGGAGAAGGGAGCTGCTCCCTGTCCAGCCTCCGCAGGGGAAGGCTGAGCTCTGCAGCTCCAGAGGATTCCTTGCACAGCCTGGGAACGGAGCAGCTTTTATTCCTCTGCAGGGAATGCTTCAAACACCAGCACACCCCAAACGAGCGTGAAATACGAACGGATGGCTTTCCTCTTGACTGAGCTAAAAATTTTCAACGTTTTTTGGGTGAACTTGAGGGAAAAGGTCTTGACCTGCTGCGTGGAGTGGGTGCAGGAGGATGAATTGTGTGCAGAGAAGGAAACAAAGCAGGGCAGTCAGTTCTGCTGTGCTAACATCATCTGAGGCTGACTCATAGGCCTGACTTTTCTGGGCAGAAAATTCACTTACAGACAATTCTGCTTGGCTGCACTGTCTTGTGATGAAACTTGTAGATCCTATTTTTTTTTTTTTTTTTTTTTTTTTTAGTTCCACATAAATTTTTCTGGGAATTCTTTCTTATCCTGGCACTTGAAACTTGCTGCCAAAGCCTCTCTTCCACTGTAGTATTCTACAAGTTCCTCAGCTGGTGTTTTGTGTGAGGGGGCTGTGCTTGTTCGGGTGATTGTGGGGTTTGTTTTGGGATTATTTTTTCTTTAATAAAAGCTGTCTGTGCTTGTAAGGTGAGTGGCACTTTGCCCTTCTCAGATAAAAAGCTCGCAGCATTTCAAAGCTCAGAGGGCTTGCTGATTGCCCTGCTGTGATTTTGAAACGCTGTCAATTGAATTCCTGTTAGCAGCAGAGCAATAATAACTTTTACAACCCTTCAGGCTGACAGATGTGCTCCAGAGCACTTACTCACGGGGAGGAGGGAAGGTGGGGTTTGTTTGCAGAAGGGCAGCAACTTTCATATGTCATCCTTGTCCCAAAGAGCTTTCCTTGGAACTTCAGCCACAGAGGGGAGTTTGCTGGCTTGGAGAATAAATGAACTTGGTGAGAGGAGCTTTCCTGACTGCTCCTCTTTGCTGACACACAAAACCCTGGTCTTTATGGCAGCGCATGCTCCAGGTATGGCTTCCAGGTAAAAAACCAGGACAGGAGGTTGTAGGACACTGAAATCCTCATTCTTTATGGTCTTGCAGCCTTTGGCAACTTTGAGCTTCCCGAATCAGATAACTGCATCGAGTGCAAGTGTTTGTGGGTGAGTGGTGTGGGGTTTTGCCACATGGCTGGGATTTTGGTGGTGTAGGTGAGTCAATGCTCACAGGAATTTCGGAACCCTCCTCACAGTCTGCAGCGTTAACGGAATTCACAGCTGGAATTGCGCCCAGAGGAAGTCATCACTTGCTTAAAATTAAATTAAAGATTTCAGCCTTCAATCACCAGCTTTCCTCCAATACTGAGAGTTCTTCAGCTTTGCTGTTAAAGCTGGGTTCATTTTATTTTGGTTGAACAGGTATTCTAATATAAATCTTAAATTTGACCTTGATATGCTTTTCTCCAGTGATCACCTACCTAACTTTGCATTTGGGGAATGCTGGTGTATCTTCAAGGAGTAGGTTTTAATTTGGAAGATGAAGGTTTCTGTGGAGGATTTTTTTTTTTCTTTTTCCTTCCTGAGGAAATTAGTTTTGTGGCATTTACTCAAACTGAGTAATGGTAGGGATTGGAGGAAGTGTAAATATTTGTAGGGCTTGTGTGCTCTGTGCTGAAATGCTGTTTCTTCTGCGTTAACTCTTCTCTCCAGTGGGTGCTGCATCTAAAGAATTTTAAAAGATTCTGTATTATTTGTTAGTTTTAAGCAAATAATTTCCCCTTCCCTTATTTCAAGTTAGGTCTGCATGCTCAGTCGGAAGAGAAACTGATTTTTGGTGCTGTGGAAATATGAACTGCATGATTTATTTTCCTTGCTTTTTGAGCACTGTTCAGATGACCTCCACTTAAATTTCTGGGAATTTGAGGGTTTTTTTTTTTTTGAATGTTCAGATATTTAAGGTCCAGTTAAAGCAAGGAGATGTATGTCACAGAGGATGAATTGTTCCTGTGAGTGGTGCTCTGGCCAGAGAGTGTTGGCCACTTCACAGGCAAGAAGGGAATTCATCTTTGAGTTCGATTTGAGTTTAATTTTGGTAACAGAGACTAAAAGTTGAACTTTGAGTGGAGCATTGTGGCAGCTGTTGATTGGAATAAGCTTTGTTAATGGGAAGGGCAAAACCCTCTCTTGGATGGCCTGGCAGAGGAAAACTCGGCAGGAATTCCCTGCTTTGCCCACTGCTCGGTGGGAATTGTGTCCTCTGCCTGTACCTTCCATAAAGCAGGCCCAGGGCTGGAGAGCCTCCTCAAATCAGCCATTTCTGAGCGAACCCTGGCGTTTAGGAGGAAAAGGTGAGGTGGGCAGTGCTTGGAGAGGAGCAGGGAGCAGGCAGAAGGATCCTGTGTGCTCGGGGCTGTGTCCTGCCGTGCTGACAGAGATGGAAAAGCCTGCAGGAAGCCGATCATTTAAAGTGTTGGCGCTACCTCCGTGCTTGGAGCTCCTCCCAATTAAAAGCATCTGTGATTCTGAGTGCTCAGTGAACTATTTCAGCCCTGAACAGCCAGATCTTCCTTAAAATTCCAGTAGAGTACTAATTTCTTTGGAATTTTGGGAAGAGTCAGTTTTCAGCCCACTTGATCTGAAAGCCCAAAGCAGGTGAACTGCAGAGCACAGGTCAATGATTGTCTCCATATTAACCATTAGAAACGGGAAAAATAAAGATACAGGTGGAGTAATCCAGCAGCAGAATGAAGATTTGTCTAAGCCAGTGTTTGATATAATCTCTGATATTCCCTCTAAAACATGGCATGTTCTTAGTCCTTCTTGGAAATGGAATTTAACAGACAGATTTTGAAACTATTTTCTATCTAAAAGTTTTGTTCAGACTCTTATGCATGTTTACAAATCATCTATTTTTTTTTCTTCTCATCTGTAGAAATGAAAATTGCTTTTGAATAATGCAGTTTTATGAAGCTGAACTGAAAAATAAAATGAGAAGAAGAAATGAGAAACTTCTGAAATTCAGAAATTTCTTTCTGAAAAAGATATGAGAAACCCTGCTTTTATTTTGGCTATTTTGGGGTTTCAGACTTAATCTTGTCTCACCTCTTGGAAAAGTTACTCCAAGAGTAATTTCTTGTGTCATCTCTTGGAAAAGTAATTTATTGTAAAAATTTTTCTAATTTTTTTTTCTTCTGTCACCAGACCTTAATTTATTTGGGATCGGGATCCCCATGGCTATTTTGAGGTTTCAGACTTAATCTTGTCTCATCTCTTGGAAAAGTAATTCCAAGAGTAATTTCTTGTGTCATCTCTTGGAAAAGTAATTTATTGTAAAAAATGTTCTAATTTTTTTTTTCTTCTCTCGCCAGACCTTAATTTATTTGGGATCGGGATCCCCATGGCACGTGAACTAGAGGATACTTTGGAGTAGGAGGTGTTCTGATCCTTCCCAAGATGGTGGGGAAGCTGAAGCAGAACCTGCTGCTGGCGTGCCTGGCCATCAGCTCGGCGACCGTGTTCTACCTGGGCCAGCACGCCATGGAGTGCCACCACCGCATGGAGGAGCGCGGGCAGCCCCCGCGGGGCGACGGCGCCGGGGCCACGCCGGGAACGGCCCCGGGTGGCGGTGCCAACGGGAGCCTGCCCTACAGCAAGGACACGCCGCTGATCTTCATCGGGGGCGTGCCCCGCAGCGGCACCACGCTGATGCGCGCCATGCTGGACGCGCACCCCGACGTCCGCTGCGGGGAGGAGACCAGGGTGATCCCCAGGATCCTGGCCGTCAAGCAGATGTGGGCCAGGTCCAGCAAGGAGAAAATCCGCCTGGACGAGGCCGGGGTGACGGATGAGGTGCTGGATTCGGCCATGAGGGCCTTCCTGCTGGAGATCATCGTCAAGCACGGCGAGCCCGCTCCCTACCTGTGCAACAAGGATCCCTTCGCTTTGAAATCCTTAACTTACCTGGCCAGGATTTTCCCCAACGCCAAGTTCGTGCTGATGGTGCGGGATGGCCGTGCCTCCGTGCACTCCATGATCTCCAGGAAGGTCACCATAGCTGGCTTTGACCTGAACAGCTACAGGGACTGCCTGACCAAGTGGAACCGGGCCATAGAGACCATGTACAACCAGTGCATGGAGGTGGGCTTCCAGAGGTGCATGCTGGTGCACTATGAACAGCTGGTGCTGCACCCGGAGAGGTGGATGAGGACTCTGCTCAAGTTCCTGCACATCCCCTGGAACCAGGCAGTGCTGCACCATGAGGAGATGATTGGAAAAGCGGGGGGGGTTTCTCTTTCCAAGTGAGTATGAGCCTTCATTCCTCCACCTTGTGCTGTTCTAAAATAGTGCATTTTGTATATAAAAATCCCAGCTTGATTTCAGTTTCTCCCTTGGGCGGCTGATTTATGGTGCATCTTGAAAATAACTCATTGCTAATTAACAGTTTGCAATCTCAGGTTGGTTATGTGTGTAATGTAACTTTAAATGATCGAGGCTAATTTGAATTTGAGTATCTGATAGCAGCTTTGCTTTTCTCTGTGCCCCTAAATAAACCTGAGCTGTTTTATCTGGACTGGTGTCACCCATCCTGGTCACATCACCCGTTTGATTTCAGCAACAATATTGTTGTCAGTGCAAGAATGGCCTTGGAGCCGAGTTTGCCAAGAACATCCTCTTCCAGGAAACTGGAGAATCTGCTCCAAGAGAATAGAAAGCAGAGCTGGCAGCTTTTCTCCTGGCGTGTGCTCCCAAAATGACGAGCATTTTGGTGAAAAGTAACCTTGTTGTAAGCAGATCTTTCACTGTTCTGTTGGGCCATCTGTGCACCTGATTCAGCTGCTTTCAGAATCCAAAATTCAGCTCTGCTTAGGAAAACTAGACGGGTGTTGTTGAAAGATAATCTGATTTATTCTCTGGTTGAACTGCTCTGGTTTCTTTGCCACTGTTCACAGCTGAACAGCTGAAATACAGAACCTGTTTCATCTTTACACTGAGAGAGAAAAATGTCACATTTTGACACTCCTCCTGTTTTTGAATCCACCAGGTTAATTTTTGAAATCCTGACTAAGAAGCCCTATTCCAGCAGCAAGGCCTGCCCAGTTCAATTACTCAGCTCCTGCATTTGGGGTGTTCAGCACTGGCCACGTGCTTCTGAGTGAGAGACACCTTGCACAGCAAGCACACACAGACTGTCACAGGGCAATTCTAGTTATTATGACTCCAGTTTGGGAAATAAAAATGGGGAGATTTCCTTCATTTAATGCTTAAGAACACTGCTGTGGATTTTCTAATAAATACAAAGTTATTATCAGTGATTACAAAGAGAACTTTAAACTCAGGTAACAATGAGATATTTGCACTGTGGAGGTTTCACATCACCATTCCCACTGAAGAAACAGCCTCCACTGTTCCCAGGTTATCAGGAAGGGATCTCATCCCTTTTTGTGGCAGTGTTGCTCAGCAGCAGATTGAAAAAGTGGAAATGTTAACCTGAAGCAGGGCCCTGTGATACTTGCCTGGAACCTGATCCACATGGGAACTTCTCCCTAATTCTGGGCTTTGTTGCTGCTTCAGCAGCACCTGAGTGGAGATCACTTATTTTTACTTTTTGTTTTCTGGTGGTTGGCAAGCTTTAAGTGTCTTGTAAAAAAATAACTGTATCATCCCATTTCTAGTAAAATATTACTGCCTCACAGCTTCCAGATTGGTGTTTTTAAAAATTGATGGACCTTTGTAATGTAAAACTCAACCACTTTACTGAATTCTTATTAATATTTCTTATTAAATCTGCTGGAATGGGGTGTGAGGAGTTGAGAATATTTGTTTCTAAAAATTAAGAACATGGCTTGAGCAAAGCCAAATGGGGCCTCGTGTTTATTTTTTTAGTAAAACCTTCACATTTAAGACAAGAGTGTGGACATGTTCTTGTGACCCTCAGTCCAGTCTGGCCCCAGAGTTCTTTATGCCTTGATTATCTCTCAGGAGATGATCTGGGGAAGCAATTTCTGATTTCAGGAGGCTCTGGCAATGGTGGAAGAAGACTGAGAAATGGGTGTTATGTCTGGGGTGGGTTTATCTAATCCAATACCCTTGCAGTAGGTGGTGAAATTTGGTTTTCAGTTGCAGGATTTGATCATGATTTCAGTGGCTCAGGCTTTCAGGGGCTGCAGAAAACCCAGTGAATATCAAAACCTTCAACGCCCGTGTTGTGTGTTTGAGATTCCAGTTGAAATTGTGCAGGGAGAGCTTGAGATTTCCCAGTTTGATTCTCTTGTTCCAGTGAAAACCTGCTGGGTTTGGCATTCCCAGCCGGGACATTTGTAAAAACTTCTGGAAACAAGCAGAGCCCCTGCTTTAGTCATCTCTCACTCACCTGAAGGACCTCCAGGTCTTGCAGACAGGCTCAGCATCCCCTTCAGACTCGTGCTGCTGCCTCAGGTCCAGCCCAGGATGCCTGGAGATGTTTTAATTGTTGCAGGTATTTTTTGAAAAGAAATCTGAGAAGTTTTTGTCACCTTGAGATATTTAAAATCATTTTGAGAACGAGATCACAGTGTCACTAAAAGATCTTTATAACCGTGTTATTACCTGCTCTGAATAAATGTTCAGAATTTATTTCTCACCCCTTATTTTGATTTTGATCCAGGCACACTGCAAGGGCTGCAGGGATGTGCAGTGCAGGATTTGCAGGAATGGGAATTTGCTTGGTTTGAAGTCCCTGCCAACGTGGCTGTTGAAGGAATTCATTATGGACTCCATGCTCTAACCAGGATTGTTAATTGAGCTCTGGCATTTGCCTAAGTGCAAGCAGCTGTGCTGACCACTGATGTAAAGAAATGTCAACCCCTCTAGAGCAGTTTTTATTAGGTTTTTTATGGAAATAGCTGTCTAGGCAGAATTACTTCAGAATTTCCTATATTTAGTACATAGCTCTCGTTTGATTCTGGTACAGATGCAGAATGATTTGGGGTTAGCCCTGTGTGCTTCCCAGAGCTGGAATCACTGCCATATAATTGATTTTCCCAAGAATTGCTGTTCCCTTGTTTTTCTATTTGGATTTTTACATTTTTCTTTCCTCCTGCCCCCAGTCTGAGTTCCCTCACAGTCCTCATAAGTTCTTTATCTGAGGAATCTTTCCCACAAATTGTTTTATTTTCCTTCCCACCTTAACTGAAAGCACAGAGAAGGATTTAACCAGACCAAATGTGGAGCAGTGGATTTTTCATCAGTTGGATTTTAGCAGTGGATTTTTAGCTGCTTGGGGGCAGCTAACTGCAGTCGATCACCAGGAAATGTTTCATGCTGAGGGTGTTGTTAGCAAAGATTAAAATGACAGAGGGACAAAACACATTTAAAATTCGACATCAGCACGGGGAATCCACCTGTGACAAATTTAGGCTCAAACTGAGCTGTAACACACATTTTTGGGGGGTCCAGCAAGCTCTTAGCCAGGCTCATTTCCTGGTTCTCCCAGCATCACCCTGATTTTAAATTCTCAAATCAGTTTGCAGTTTTGGTGAGGAGGTTTTAGGCTTGGCTGGCTCTAAGGACCATAAATCTTACTGTTTTCAGACACCTCGTGATAATTTTTTCCTGAGTGTCCCAATCCACCTCTGGACTCCTCTTGTGGTGCTTTGAACTCCTGGATCTCAGTTGTTAGCAGCTCTTTTCTTGCTAATTTAATGTGGAGTCAGATGCTCATCTTCTAATTAGAAAGATCACAAAAAACATTGCCTAAACTTTTTAATTTTCCATCCAGACTTAGGAGTTCAGTCCAATTTCAGCCCTCAGAATGCTGAAATTTAATCATAACTCCTGGTCCCAAAACCCCCTTCTGGGGCCCTGCCTTTGCTTTGAGTCTCTGCTGATGCTTGAAGAGGATAAAGCTGAAAATGCTGGGTGGTTTTTAGAGGTTTTTTTTTGTTTGCCAGCTCCTTTTCAGCTTCCATCAAACACCAATCTGAAGGCCCTGCTTGCCAAGGCAGTTTCCTCAGGAGCATTTCCCTGTCTGGTTTGTTCTTTGTTGATTGTATTTTAAATATTTCACCTTGCTGACCCTCCAGCATTGGATGAGAGATTTCCTTCCTCTGGCCTGGGAGGATTTTAGCTCTGCTGAGGAGTGAAAAAGAGGAGCAAGGTGAACTCTGGTGACTGCTGTGTGCTCAGCATCAGCTGTGAGGCAGGCAGAAATATTCCTTTTATATATCCAATAATGTCCAAACTCTTTCTGAGGTCAGGAAAAAAAAAAAAAAAAAGTTTTAAATTATTTAGAGTAAAAACTCAGGGAGTTCTCAATTATTCAGCCCGAGTTCTGTTCCAGGAATAAGCACAGTAAAGAAGTTGTGTGTCTTACAATCATCAAGAAAAAGCAGTGCCAGATTTCTTCCCTGGAAAAATAAAACACACCACGAAAGTAGAGCAGAAATATAAATTACATTAGGACTCGTGCTTAAATGAAGAAGAAATGGATGATTTTCTAAATATGACATTAATTGTGCACTTGCCTTTGAGATCTGTGTAAAGACCAAACCATCCAAGGAATGGTTATGGGAAATACTTCTGTAGTTTGTAGCTTTCTGTCATCTCAGGTCTCTCTTTTATTAAACAAGTTTAAAAAAAAAAAATGAACCACAGAATGGTTGTGAGAAGAAATAAGACATGGGTTGGAATTTAGAATACAACTTTTAACACATCCTAGACAATTAAACAGCAAATGTGGGAATGTGCCAGTGGGAAAACAGCTTTCTATGTGGATGTGGGTTTACTTTTCACTTAACAGTTCCTGGGCTTTCTCTGCTGCTTTTATGGAATAAAGAAATTGTTCCAGCACAGTGCGAGAGCCTAAACCTGACAGCATCTGCAAATATTGTGCAAATTATTCTCATTAGAACCTCACTTCCCATCAGCTCTGAAGAAAACATGAAATTTGAGAGGGAAAGAAGAAAAATGGGAGGAAAAACAAAAAAACCCAAACAAAACAAGCTAAAGATCTTAATGCTATTGAAGAAGAATTGGTCGGAAATAGAATAATGGAAACCATATAATGGAAAATGAAAATTAATTAATTAATAATGGAAAATATAATTTCTTTTTCTCCTTCCCCAGGGTTGAAAGATCCACTGACCAAGTGATCAAGCCAGTGAATGTGGAAGCCCTGTCCAAGTGGGTGGGGAAGATCCCAGCTGATGTCCTGCAGGACATGCCAGTGATTGCCCCCATGCTGGCCAAACTGGGCTACGACCCCTATGCCAACCCCCCCAATTACGGGAAGCCAGATCAGAAGGTGGTGGAAAACACGAGGAGGGTAAGGCTTTTGTGGGTTGAATTACTGACTGACTGCACTGGAGCTCTGGGGCAGCAGAGTGTGCTCGCTCTGGGGGTTTGGAGTCTGCTTCTGACTCTTTTTGCTTTCTCACAAAGTGTTTTCTTTGGGGGAATACAAAGGAATTCTTTGGAGCTGTGCTCCTTGGTGTGTGGAGCTGAACCTCCTGAGGGCTGCCCAGGAAGTTGGGGAACTGGTAATGTCACTTCTGAACCAAAATTTGTGCTAAACTTAACCTTGGGCCTGCTGCTGCTTGGATTTGCCTTGGGAAATTGTGCTGTGTAAATGCTGGTATTTTAATATATAATACAAAATATTATTATATATTAGTATTATATAAATATTACATAATATAAATATATTAAAATTATAAAAATATATATTTATATAATTTATATAAATATTATATTCAATAAAACATTCTTAATATAATATATTGATATATTCATATATTCATATAATGCATGTATGACTATTAAATATAATATGAAATGTAATATATATATGAATATAATATAAAATACCCTCAAAAGATTTGCTTTCCAGTGACATTATTCTTCTTAATATTGCTGCTCTTGGCTGTCTGCTGTTAGGTGTTTATTGGGTAAATGCTGTTCCTGCAAAGGTGAAGTTTGTAGAGCAGGCACAAATCAAGATGTGTAATACAAAAATTAGTCTGAGTCAGAATTAACAGTGGGAAAAGCTTTCTCGTCTGGATTTCAAACTTGATGGACGAGCTCAGCTTTTTATAGATGAGTCTTGGCAGAAGCTCTGTCACAAAATGACACCCCAAATACTCAGCAGGGTTTGAAAAATGACCCATAGAAAACAGCCCACGATGATCAAAATGTCTGATTTTCCAATTCTTTGTAGAGCAACCCAAAGATGGAGAAAGGTCTGGTGCTGATTAACCTAAACTTAAGGATTTGAGTCTGAATTTAATGTTGTTGGAATTTGAGTAGTTGGGCTATTAGAGCTGTTTATCCCTGGAGGTATCCGCTGAAAAACTCATTACCATTGTTGGAAATAGAATTAATAACTCTGCTTCTGTTCTTTTTGGACATAGTTTATTAAAAGAAGGTGACTTTTTCTGCTGCAGCAGAGTAATCAGGGAAAAAAATTGAATTAAACAATTTCAAAGGGCTGTCTTCCACCAGCCTTCTGATCCTGAATGAACTGCCTGGAATACTGATGAGGTAGAGAGGAATGAAAAAGGAATTGGGGTTTTGAAGTCCCTAAACACTCTTGCATTATTTCATTTTAGAAAAATTGTCATTAATCAGTGTATTACAGGCTGGCAGGTTGATTTTTTAAATTCATAGTTGATAGCTCAGCCTGGAAAAAAGTAACTCACCCTTTTTGGTTACAATTTAAAAGTTCCCTAGTTCAAAAGGCTCACAAACAAATGAACTTCTCTGCACTCAGTTAAAACAAGTGTTCAGTACTAGAAATTGCAAATTTTCTTGGTTGTGTCTCACTGCTAAAATTGACAGAAGTTTTTACAGCCTGCTGACCTTTCTGAGGCCTCCATCTGTGTGGGGCAAGCTCAGGCCAAGCTGTAAAAATTGTCTGGGTTTCTCTCTTCTTGAAATGGATTTGATTTCAAAATACAAGAGAGGATTCAGGTAATAAACAAAGCCAGGAGGAGCTGTAAAGAAATGGAAACCTGATTTCCAAGGCTGAGGGTTTACTGAGGCTTTTTCCAAGTTTGCTTTGAAGGATAATTTGTTTGTTTTCTGGTGCTAAGAGCAGCTGTTAAAAACTGAAGCTGATCTAAATATTGCAGACATATGGAACACTCATTAATATTTTGGCTGCTATTTTAGTTTAATAGCTTTACTTACAGCCCCAGACAGACAGCATTTTAATTTTGTTGTTTATTATAGTACCCAGTATATATTTTTCTAGTCACTTGTTCTTTGCCAAAATTCCATTTGCATGTGTGGTTTGTACAGATAAAATGAGGGAGGTGTTCTGAATGAATGCTAAAAGCAAGCGAGTTCAGATGGTTCATCTTCAAAACTTAGAATATTTATTGAAAAATAGTGGAACAGAAAGATTTCAAACTGTTTCAGGCTCTGGTGTGTGAGTTTGGCCCATCAGGGACAGCTCTTGTGGGGTTTCCCTTCTCCTCCAGGAACTTGTGCTAGTTTATTCCTTGCTGCTGCAGGAAAAAAAGCATTTATTTAAATGGATAAAACAAATAAATCTGGGTTTTCCAGCCTTTTGGAGCTGGCACTTGGCAAGTTAAGTGTGTTGCCTGAGCTGGTGACTTTGTAAATCACTGGAGCACTTCTTTTGCTCTTGCTTTCTTTTAACTTCTTCACCTGGGATGGCCTTTCACAGAGTTTTGTACTGGATATCTTGAATATGGATGAAGCTGGCCAAAGCAAACCTTGCCAGAATTGCTTTTCAGTGCATAGTAGGAATATCTGGATCTTGTTTGTAGCCATTTATTGGCTCATTTTGTGTTTGGAAGCAGCTCTCTTATATTTATGTTTGTGTTTGTGGTCTCCGGGACTTTAAAGTGAACACAGAACTTGAATTGTATTCATTGAAAACAGATAAAGTTTAGACTTCTAAAGCTGAGCAAAATCTGTCCCTTCTTGGAAAAGACCACAAATTGCACTTAACAGTGAAAATAATGCTCAAACATTTAAAGCTGCTGCTCTCAATCATGGAAGTGAGAACCAGCAGTGTAAAAATTCCTAAACCAAGGGCTGGTACTGGAGAAAAATGGAAAGAGATGGCTGGTGTGCTGCAAAATATTCATTTTCCTAAGCTTTCTGAGCACTCCAGTGCTGTTCTTTATTCCTCTTTTCTCCTTTTCTGTCCCCTGCTGGTGGCTTCCATATGTACAGCTTAAATATAATTTTATTATTCAGTCTGGAGACAAAATGATGATTTTCTCTAGCTAAAGGACAGTGCTTAAATTAGAAATGCTATCTCCTCGTAGGTAATGCAAGGGAAGCAGTGCTCTGCTAAATTTGGATTTTTCACCTGCCTCTTACCTGTGGAGGACACCAAAATGCTGAGGTTTGGTTTCTGTGCTCCTGCAGCACAGCACAAAAATAAAAAGAAACAACCTGGGATGGTAATTTACCATCTCTGCTTTTGTTTGAGCAGCCCACAGAGCATGCAGGGAGCTTCATCTCTTCTTGTGCTGCTCTCCCAGTGCTGTGCTAGGAAATAAAACATCTCTGACAGGACCTGCACTGGGCCAGCCACGAGTTCAACAGATTTTTCTGATGTTTTCACTAACAAAGCCATTAACTTTTTGTTGATCTGTTCTCTGTTAAGCCTGGCAATATTATCTTTTCTGACAGTTTCTCTTGTCCCAGTTAAGGAATGCAGAGCAGGGAGAGCAAGCTCTGGCCGGGGTTGTGCTGTTCTCTGCCTGTGACCTCTCCAAGGAGGGGATTTTGCCTTCACTGAATGTCTTGTGCTTTTCTGGTAATTCTGTTGCTGATCTGTTCATTTATCGCTGCAAGAGTTCCTTCCTTATAGATACATAATTACTTAGTGTTCCCCCCTGGAGTTTTAACCAGTTCTACATCCCGAACAGAGAGGAAATCAACATCCTGAAGTAAATGAAGTTTTCATCTGCAAATTATGCAGGGAATGCAAATAATTAAGCTGTGTGTGAGCTGGTGGGGTGAAACACAAAAGTGCTTCACTCCTCATCAGAGCAGTGTGTGATATGTCCTTACCACTACTGTGAGATGGTGTAAAAGTGAATTTCAGTTTGCTGGAACCCAGCAGAAGAGGAGAGAGCAGCTCCCAGCTGCAGAGCTCTGCCTCCCCCCCAGGAGAAGCTGCTTTGTTGTGTTATGGTTGGCACAGTGGTTTCCTCTCCCATCTGTCATGAATTACACCAGATTTTCTTTGGCACATCCTTCCCACTAAATAAATTTGTATGCTTGGAATACACACTCCAGTAAGTTCTTTTAACTTCTTCATGGAGTTGTGCTCCCTGTCCTGGAGAGATGCAGAGGAGGAAGTTACAGAACTCCAGAGAAGGAGCTCTGGTTTTCACCAGCACTGTTCAAATAGGTTGGATATTAGGAAAAAGTTATTTACAGAAAGGGTGATAAAGTTCTGGAATGGCTGTCCAGGGAGGTGGTGGAGTCCCCATGCTGGGTGTGTTTGACAAAGCCTGGATGTGGCACTGGGTGCCAGGGTTTAGTTGGGGTGTTGGGTTGGGTTGTACTCCATGATCTTTAAGGTCTCTTCCACCCCAGTGATTCTGTGAATTCTGTGAAGTACAGTGGTTCTTCTGCTGCCAGCCCAAAGCTGTTCTCCAGCTCTGGTTTGTGTTCAGCTCAAGGTGTTTCATGTTCAGCTGAAGGCAACACCTGGAGATAAAAACAGAGTTGAATCTCCAGTCTCATGCCTGGTTTACATTGTGAGGAACCATCTCCTGTTCAGAGTCAAAACATCCATGACATCAGGATTTCAAGAGTTTGTCTTTGAGGTTTTAAGGGCAGGAGCAATTTCTGATACAAGTAAAAAGTGTGTTTATCCTAAGGGATGAAGGTAGTTGTGCTGTCAGAGGTGTTTGGGTGCCCAGCTGCTCAGGGCCCTGCAGCTCCATTTTCACTGATTGACTTGATCATGAAGGCATTTGGCTTTGTGGGCATTTTCTCTGATATTTCAAACAAAAATCTGGGGGTTATTCCATCTTACAAGTGACCACAACAGCACAGACTTTTTCAGTGTCCTCTAAATTTGTTTAATATTCCCTTTAGTGGCTGTTTCTTCCAACATGTGGATTCCCAACTGCATCATCTCCAGAGGTGCTATCTTATTTTTACAACAAAAACAAAACCTCAGACCCCTTAACCCCACACAAATATGATTAATTATGCATAAAGAGAATTATTACCAGCCAAAATGCAAACTGAGGTGTGGTTGGAAGCTGCCGTTGGCAGCCATTGCTGGGCCTGTGCAAGATCCTGCTCTCTGTGTTGTCCCTCCTGGGTAAACATTTACATCTCCCATGGCCCTTCTTGGCAGGCCCAGCAGAGGTGAAGAATTGTGTAAACCTTTAAAGCTGCCTGAAAAGTTCAGGAAGATCTGAAAGATGAGCACTGCATGTGCTGTGGAGTGGTTCCACAAAGGGGCTCAGCTCTGGTTTTGCCAGTGTTCTTTATTTAATTTTGTTTTTTGCTTTACAATTAAACATCCACAGCCTTAAACCCTGCAGCTTGGATGTTTCAAAGTTTACCAAGCCCAAGCACACGTGGTTGCAGGGTGACTTTTACACAAAAAAAAAAAAAACATTATTTTTGTGTACTGGAACTGACCAAATACAGTGGGACTCTTTCCAAAGCACACAGGAAAATGAGTTAAAAAAATGCTTTAATCTTCTAGAAAAAAGAATTATTGGTTGCTCTTCTGTTCTGAAGTTCTCCTTGTGTGTTTAAAGGGGTTTTCTCAGGCAACTGGATGTGAAACTTGTTTTCTGATCTCTTTTTGAGGATAATATCCATTCAGTTTGGCTATAAGAATGTTGGTTTTTTAATAGAACAGCTTGAATACTGCCAACACTGAACAGCAAACTGACACAGGCTTCAGATCCCCCTCTTCTGGAATTCCATTTGGGCTTGCAAAATAATTCCCTTAGAAATGGTAAACCCCATTTCTCCTCAATTTTGCTGAATTCTTGCTTGGACTGGAAATAATTCCAATATCCTGCTGCTGTCTCTCTAATGCCACAGTGAGTGATGTGTTCTACACTTACAAATTGGTCAGAAAAGGATTTGGAGTCTGAAACCTCTTTAATTTCTTTGGCTGCAGATGGAGTCATTGTTTTTAGGATTTCTGGATTGTTGTTGGTCCCTGGGTTTTGATTCAAAAGGGACCGTTTATGTTTTTGGAACTCCTTTAAACCAGTTTTTATGCAGTCTCCTCCTGACAAAACCAGCCCTTAGGTGATGTCAGCTCTGAACCAAAATTTGTGTTCAACCTAACCTTGGGCCTGCCGCTGCTTGGATTTGCCTTGGGAAATTGTGCTGTGTAAATGCTGATATTTTCATGGGAATATAATATAAAATACCCTCAAAGCATTTGCTTTCCAGTGACATTATTCTTCTTAATGTTGCTGATCTTGGCTGTCTGCTGTTAGGTGTTTATTGGGTAAGTGCTGTTCCTGCAGAGGTGAAGTTTGTAGAGCAGGCACAAATTGAGATGTGTAATATAAAAATTAGACTGAGTCAGAATTGCAGGAGAAGGAAAGGAGGAGGACTCTGGTTTGGTCCTTCTGGTTCTGAATCAGTCACAAAGTGCTGTCACCATCAGGATTAATTGGTTTTAAGAACTCCCAGAAAAGGTGAAGGTTCCTGTCTGTTCCTCCCAACATCAGCACCACCTAACATAAAATCCTGGTTTTTCCTGTGACCCTTGCTGAGGTTATTCTGCAACATTTTTGCTGTGACAATGTTGTTTTGTAACTTCCATTCCTGTTCTCGGGGACACAACCTGCATTTGAATAGTTGGATAAAGGCAGAAAATGAAAAATCCTCTCCTTGGTTTATAAATATTTATAGTGGAGCAAGGCTCCAATAGCCAGACACTGAATTTCTGCCCAGGGTGACTTTCCTTAATGCTCCCATGGGAATGCCAGTGGCCCCTGGCTGAACAGATGAGAGCTGGTCCTGTTTTATCTGAGCCATGCACTATCAGAGTGCCACAGAGTGGGTGTGGAGTAATTCCTGCTCCCAGTCAAGCCTGATGGTTTGGATCCCAGGGATGGATTGGGATGGGAATCCAATCCTGAAACAGGGCAGGAAATTCAGAGCTGGCTCAGCTGCAGTCCCAGGCCACTGCAGAATACTGACAAGCTGGGCATGGCTTTGTGTTCTGGTCGTGTGCACATAGAGAGCAGAGAAAACTGTGGTAAACATCCCCTGACTTCCTGGAGCTCCTTCCTGTGACACAAACCAGGGAGGGCAGCTCCCAGCGAGGCTTTGCAGGAGCCCCATTCCCATTTCCTGCCTTTGGGAATTTCTCTGAGTAGGTTTGGAGCAGCCCCATTCCCATTTCCTGGCTTTAGGAATTTTCCTGAGTAGGTTTGGAGCAGCCCCATTCCCATTTCCTGGCTTTAGGGAATTTCTCTAAGTAGGTTTGGAGCAGCCCCATTCCCATTTCCTGCCTTTAGGGAATTTTCCTGAGTGGGTTTGGAGCAGCCCCATTCCCATTTCCTGCCTTTAGGGAATTTTCCTGAGTGGGTTTGGAGCAGCCCCATTCCCATTTCCTGCCTTTGGGAATTTCTCTGAGCAGGTTTGGAGCAGCCCCATTCCCATTTCCTGCCTTTAGGAATTTTCCTGAGTCAGTTTGGAGCAGCCCCATTCCCATTTCCTGGCTTTAGGGAATTTCTCTGAGTGGGTTTGGAGCAGCCCCATTCCCATTTCCTGCCTTTAGGAATTTTCCTGAGTGGGTTTGGAGCAGCCCCATTCCCATTTCCTGCCTTTAGGAATTTTCCTGAGTCAGTTTGGAGCAGCCCCATTCCCATTTCCTGCCTTTAGGGAATTTTCCTGAGTGGGTTTGGAGCAGCCCCATTCCTATTTCCTGCCTTTAGGGAATTTTTCCAAATAAGTTTGTGCCCTTTTATAATTTTTATTTTGAAATTATTACACAAGAGCACAGTCATGACATTGGGATGATCAGTCTTTATGTTTCAAGTATAAAACTCTTCAAGTATACTTCTGTTTTGGAAAAAAAAAAAAAACAGAATATATTTTTTTGCCCTTTGGAATGTTTATTCTCAGAAGCAAAGAGCTCTTAAAAATTATCCTCTAGAGGGAAGACAATATGTTGCCAGAATATTTAATGTTCTAGCATTAGTGGATGCTAACAACACAAAACTTGTTTTCTTTTTTTCCTCCTTCCCTTAACAAGCTCTTCAGCATTTCAAACAATAGTGAATGAGGGCTTTGAGGAGCATAAATTTTTGTTTGTTTTTCCAGGTCTATAAAGGTGAATTTCAGCTTCCTGACTTCCTCAAAGAAGTGCCACAGGTAGAGTATTGAATTAATTTCCTTCTGTGGGTGTAGCAGCAAATGACAACTGCCTTTATAAACCACTTTATAAACCTCAAACAGCCTTTATAAACAGCTTCTTCATGAGCTTGATTTTCTGATTGATGGTGAGATTTGCTGATTATCCATGACGTGGAATCTTGAACTCAGCATCCCAAGCCTCTCCAGAATCCACGTGTAACTCCAGAGTGAAGAGTGGTGTTTGTCACCCTGAATATTGCCTGTGATACTGCTATGAAATTGCCTGAATATTGCTGGGAAATTGAAAGAAAAATTGAGCCTCTTTTTGTGGACCAAACTGCAAAGTTTGTTACTTGTAGAGGAGCTTTACCTTTTCTTATCTTGGTTTAAAGCAAGTCTAGTCCAGAGGGCAGAGTTATAAATACTGAGAGATTTTAGAAATAAATAGAGATGCTGCCAAAGTGAACAAACCCAGCCATGGATAGGGGTGGTGTTGATTTAATACTCAAGTGTGCTATGGAACTTCAGGTTTTACTGAAAATTCACAATTTGGTACCCTCCAAATGCTGTTCTTTGGCATCAGCTCCCTAAGGGACCTGCAGAAAAAAAGAAAAGTCCTTATTGTGAAGCTCTCAAACTGTAGGATCTTGTGAGTATCACAGAATTGTAAAATCACAGAATGGTTTGGCTTGAAGGGACCTTCAAAATAATTTTTTTTCCACCCCTTGCCATGGGCAAGGACACCTTCCACTGTCCCAGGTTGCTCCAAGCCCTGTCCAGCCTGGCCTTGGACACTGCCAGGGATGGGACAGGTTAAAAATGCTCAGGAATCTACCCCAGACAAAGCATTTTGACTTCTCCATTTGTTCAAATAAAAATGATTTGATTAAAAAGGAAAACTGATTTCTTTTGTTCCAGCCAAAGAAGACAGTAGAAAGGAAGTCTCGTGGCAAGATAAAATGAACGTGGAGCAGTGAAGTGGCATAGCTGTAGTGTGTGTTTCATGTTTTCAGAAAATAACCCTGCTGCGGCCACCAAATCTTTCTGAGCAGCCTTTGTGTGATCTCTAACGTGGGCTTGGCTTTTCCCTGGCTGTTTGCCTGCTTGGATCACTCAGTGCTCCTGCTTTGCTCAGCTCTGGAGAACCATCCCAGCCCTGTTGCTGCCAGCATTGTCCCTGTCACTGAGTGTCTGCTCCATGTGTGCTGCTGAATTCTCAGGAGCCTGCTGGGGTCACTTCCACGTGGGATTGCTGGTGGGGTTGCAGGATTAGCCACCAGAAAGCTGCAGGACGGGGTGTGCCTTAACAGGAGGGGAAATACTGTGGAGAGGGATTAATGGAAAATGCAGGGAGATCCTTCAGAATTGAGCACACCGTGTATAGACGGTGTGCTAGCAAAAAAAAATCCTTTATTTTGAATAAATCCTGGGTTAAATCCTTTAAATCCTTGTTTGCATCCAGTGTCAGTTAAATTATCCTGTTTCAGTTCTCCTGGGGCACCCCAAAGAACCTGGGCCACTCTGACTGATAAATTCCTTCTTCATAGGATAGGGAGGTTCCTGCTAAATTCCAGGAGGTGAATTTATACAATTAGCTTGGTTTAAATACAGGATTTACCAAAATCTGAGCAGATTTATCCATAGCAAAGACAGACCATCCAAAAGACAAAAATAAGCACTGTGGAAGAGTAAAAGAATATTCCTTAAACCATAAAAACCTGCTCAAATTATTGCTGATAGTGTTCTCCTTTAGTATTAACATAACATAACCAAACAGCTCAAAGGTTTGGAGAGCAGACATTGGTACTGATATTTTTGTCCTCTGATGTAAAACAACTAATTTAATTGTAATTATTTTTTTGACAGACTGAACCTATGGAATAGAAGATAAAATGGACATTTCTTGCACAGAAGGTAATAAAAGAGCAGTGCAGTTCTGCTCAACAATTTATTGTTCTTAATTCAAGATAATTTTTGTTTAACTTCTGTAACTCTATGGGTAAGATAAATATGGAGATATGTTTTTAAAGGAAGCTGCTGAAGATGAGCTGGTTTGTGACATTTGATTTAACATCTCCTAGCCAGTATTTCCAAAAATCTGCATTTTAGTCACTGAATAAACAGTGACAAAATTGCAGGGAGCTGAGTCAATTCCAGACCAGTTAAGGAATGAGTGATGCAAGATTTCCTGTGTTAATCCAGGATTTTTCTGCTATCAGATGTTCTGGCGTGACAACAAAAGATGGCAGAATTTAAATCCAGTTTAAAAATAGCCCAAAGCGATGTGCCCTACAAATATCACCAAAATAGATCCTTATGTGGCCATAAATATAAACACCCTAAATATAGCCAACAGCACTGCTCTGTGTAGAAAAAATGGCTCTAAAATCTTCCCTGAGATGAATTACAGACCTTCTCTGGGAAATCAATAGAGAAGCCATCATCTGTTCACACAGTCAATTTGAAATAACTAAAGCATCGCCCTCGTCCTGCCACTTGGCTCTGAGAAATGGGTTTCACCCTGCCATATTTCTGTCTGAAGCTGCTGCCCAGTTTCTGAGAAACCAAACTGGGAACTTCCCAGCATAACTTCCCACTGGATCACAAGGGTTTGGGATGTAAGTGGAAAATCAATATATATATGTATTTTTTGCACCATGCAGCAAGCAGTCACTGATAAAGGAGGGACAGAGCAGCCCCATTCCTTCAGGAATGGGCTTTGTCTTGGCAGTGACTTTTCACTGGGTCACAAGGGTTTGGGATGTAAGTGGAAAATCAATATATATATGTATTTTTTGCACCATGCAGCAAGCAGTCACTGATAAAGGAGGGACAGAGCAGCCCCATTCCTTCAGGAATGGGCTTTGTCTTGGCAGTGACTTTTCACTGGGTCACAAGGGTTTGGGATGTAAGTGGAAAATCAATATATATATGTATTTTTTGCACCATGCAGCAAGCAGTCACTGATAAAGGAGGGACAGAGCAGCCCCATTCCTTCAGGAATGGGCTTTGTCTTGGCAGTGACTTTCCACCTGCTGAGGCAACAGTGGCTACCCTTAATTCTGCATTATTTGTCGTTCCAGGATGAAAAGCTGAATATTGCCAGGAAAACTCCCACATAACTTTATTTCTTTTTCCCTAGAAGATCAGCTGCTGCCTTTTCCATGGGAATGATCTCTCAGGCCTGTCCCCCTGGCATCAGAGGAGTGCTGCTCATGGCCTGCCCTCTTCAGAATGTTCTCTCCTCTTTCTTTCATCTGTTTTTGTTCCAAATGTTGCTGTTGTGAGCGCATGTAAACCTGTTAAAAAACAAAAAAAAATCACTAATGTTAATGTAGAACTGCATTACATTCGCACAACTATTTTTCTTAAGGTTTTAAAAAATGCAAAAGCAATGCCTGTCTCTGAAATTGCTCCTCTGTTTTAATTACAGGGCTCCATCTTCAGATTTTTGTTTCTTGTAGCAGTTTGGTTTTAAATGTACAAAGCTTTCAAGAGTGGTCTGTGCTTGTCCTGAAAGATTCTTGGTGGAAAAGTTGTTTGTTTTATTCACATGTGAAAAATGTTAAATATCTTTTATTTAAAAAGAAAAAAAAAGTTGATAAATTACATGTACAATTACAATTCAATGATCTTTTGTATTTTATTTTTCAAAATAAATGCTTTAAATGTGATTTTTGTTTGTTTATTTCTTATTTAATGGTCTTGCTTCCAACTTAAGATTTAAATAATTCAAGATATTGACATGTTAATAATAATTCAAGATATTGATGTGAGGGAAGATATGATCTCATGTCCTGGCTTTGGATCTTATTTTAAGGTTTGCAGTTAAATGCATTGTGTTTGCTTTTAATAGCTGGGTGATGAAGAAATAGTAAAATGGAGTGTCCCACTGAGAGGTGTAACGTGAGATTTGTTTACTGCAGGTAGAAGTAGGTAATTTTAGACTCTTGAATTTGTTCCTTAAAAGCAATTTTGTTCAGAGCTGCTCTGCTGGGGGAAAGTGCTGCTGTGAGTTGTACCCTAAAGTTTCCATCTTTAGGATACAATGTGGAACATGACTATTCCATGAGTTATTTTTGGGATGGTTGTTGTGGCTCCATTTCTGCTCCCCTCGCTGGTTCAAGGCGGTGAAGGCGGTTTCAACCTTCCCCACTGGTTTTGAGAGGAGTTCGCGCCGGAACATTTGTATTTCCTCGCCTTCTGCATCTGACGGAGTTTTGGTTTTCTTCTGTTTCTCCGTGTGGGGTGATGATAGACCCGCAGTGCCGTGAGGAAGGGAGATCTGTCCTGGTGCCGGCTGAGGGCAGCGCGGCCCCGCTGCTCCCGAGGCCGCTGATGAGCCCCACTGATGAGCCCCTCTCATTAACCCCGCTCGTGAGCCCCGCTGATGAACCCCGCTCGTGAGCCCCGCTCGTGAACCCCTCTCATGAGCCCCGCTGATGAACCCCGCTCGTGAGCTCCGCTGATGAGCCCCTCTCATTAACCCCGCTGATGAACCCCGCTCGTGAGCCCCGCTCGTGAACCCCTCTCATGAGCCCCGCTGATGAACCCCGCTCGTGAGCTCCGCTGATGAGCCCCTCTCATTAACCCCGCTGATGAACCCCGCTCGTGAACCCCGCTCGTGAACCCCTCTCATGAGCCCCGCTGATGAACCCCGCTGATGAACCCCTCTCATTAACCCCGCTGTTGAGCCCCGCTGTTGAGCCCCGCTGATGAACCCCTCTCATGAGCCCCGCTGATGAACCCCGCTGATGAACCCCTCTCATGAGCCCCGCTGATGAACCCCTCTCATGAGCCCCGCTGATGAACCCCGCTGATGAACCCCTCTCATGAACCCCGCTGATGAACCCCGCTGATGAGCCCCGCTGGTGAACCCCTCTCATGAACCCCGCTGATGAACCCCGCTGATGAACCCCTCTCATGAGCCCCGCTGATGAACCCCTCTCATGAGCCCCGCTGATGAACCCCGCTGATGAACCCCTCTCATGAGCCCCGCTGTTGAGCCCCGCTGATGAACCCCTCTCATGAACCCCGCTGATGAACCCCTCTCATGAGCCCCGCTGCTGAACCCCTCTCATTAACCCCGCTGTTGAGCCCCGCTGTTGAGCCCCGCTGCCCCCGCCGGGCGCTCCCGGAGCCGCGCGGCGCTGAGGGCTCTCCCGGTGCCGCCGCCGGGGCGGCTCCTCCCGCCGGGACCCGGATGGGCCCGTACGTGACGCGGGGGCGCGGCCGCTCCCCCGGGCCGGAGCGGAGCCGCAGCCGCAGCCGCGGGCGGGGACAGCCGGGCCCGCTCCCTCAGCCCTCCCTCAGCCCTCCCTCAGCCCTCCATCCCCGGCGGGGCTTCCCCCGCGGCCGGGGCTCCGGTGCCGACCCGCGGCAGGTGAGGGAGCGGCGGGGAGGCCGCGGGGCTGGAGGGGCGAGGGGAGCGGAGGGACCGCGGCGGTGGTGCCGGTCAGGCTGTCACCCTGGCAATGTGAGAGTTAATTTTTAATTAGCTATTAATGAATTATTGGTTATTTTCCTGAGTGCTGGCGTGCCCGCCGCCTGGGTTTGTGCTGCCCCATTCAGGCGCTGTGGTGATGCCGGTGCTCCTCAGAGCTGTCAGACGGCTCCGAGCTCTGAGAGCTGAGGGATTCCGTGAGGGGCCCTGGTGTCCTGAGAGCTGAGGGATTCCGTGAGGGGCAGTGCCAGCAGCAGTGAGTGCAGCCCCGGTGTCCTGAGAGCTGAGGGATTCCGTGAGGGGCAGTGCCAGCAGCCCCGGTGTCCTGAGAGCTGAGGGATTCCGTGAGGGGCCCCGGTGTCCTGAGAGCTGAGGGATTCTGTGAGGAGCCCCGGTGTCCTGAGAGCTGAGGGATTCCATGAGGGGCCCTGGTGTCCTGAGAGCTGAGGGATTCCGTGAGGAGCAGTGCCAGCAGCAGTGAGTGCAGCCCCGGTGTTCTGAGAGCTGAGGGATTCCGTGAGGGGCAGTGCCAGCAGCAGTGGGTGCAGCCCCGGTGTCCTGAGAGCTGAGGGATTCCGTGAGGGGCAGTGCCAGCAGCAGCGGGTGCAGCCCCGGTGTCCTTCAGCCCTGGTCACTCCAGCCCCCAGCCTGGTGTCCCTGCTGTCTGCAGGGTCACTGGGATGTAGAGTCCCATTCTGCCCACCCATACAGCTGTCTTTGCTCTCAGCTGCAAAGCTGAGTTGCACAGCCCTTTCATCATACTCCTGTGGTGGTGTTTGTGGCTAGAGATGCTGGGGTTACACAGTCCCGGGTTCTCCAGGCCAATGTATAACACAGTTTATTGCCCCTCTTCCAGGATGTTTCTTTGCTGTTCTGACACAGAAAAATTGGAATTTACTGGATGTTGTGTCTTTTCTCTCTGTGTTCACACAAGCCTTACAATCATCTGTGTCTCTTGAAGATGGTGATGCAGACGCTGCAAATCAGGTCTCAGTTACCCCAGTTTCTCTTTAAAAAGGGCGAGCCTTCTAACAATCCAGTTGTATCTCCCCAAAAAAGCACATCCCAAAGAGTTACCTTTGAACAGGAGTTTGTGTGGGACTCCTGTGATGGGTTCACAAATCAGAACCTTGATAGAAAAGCCTTTGACTCTATAACCATTATGTTGGTGTGTAACTTTATTGGGGTTGTAACTTTGCCAACACTGGCGCAACCTCAGAAGGTATTTAAGAAAAAGTTGTTTAAACCAATATGGAGAAGTTGAGAGAGCAGCAGAGCCTTGAAAAGCTTTTCTAAATCTTAGCATCAAGCCCAATTCAAGGACTGCTGTCATTCTCTGGGGAATGAAACCAAACTGGCAGGGCCAGCTCATTTACTGAGCTTTCTTTGCTGTGTGTGGGACAATATCTGAGCTGTCCCCAGCAAAGCTCCAGGAAGCAATCCCCGCTTTTAAATGACAGGTGGAAGGACTAGAAGGAGGCATTTCTGGTAGAGTTGGATGCTGCTGATGTGATATTAGATTTAATGATAATTTTATTTATTGGTGGTGTTTTCTGTTGATCTAGACCTAGATATATTTGAAAGTGAAATAGAGGCAATTGCTTAGTTTAAATAAATAAATTCTGTAAATTTAATGAGAGATTTAACAAGGGAATATTTTGACACATAGTTAAAAATAATTATTGCAGGTGCTTTGAGTGCAACGAAAAGGATCAGTCCAGGTTTGGATGGGGCTTGGAGCAGCCTGGTCTGTGGAAATGGCAGTGGGGTGGAACTGGATGATCCTTAAAGTCCAGTTCAACCCAAACTACCCTGGGATTCAGACTGATGTGTTTTCTTTGTGAAACGCAGAGATTAACTTGTGGTTTTCTTCCAGGAGGACTCTGCTCGTGTCAGCACAGCTCTGTTTCACTGCTCCCTGGGTGAACAGGAGAGGGACTGCACTCACCTTTTAATGAGCGTCAAAAAACAGGTTCAGCTTGTCAGTCATTGATCTTTTTATTGCCACTCCTTGTTCTCAAAATCCTGCTCTCATGATGGCCTAAACCTCATTATTGAGGGCTTGTTCTGGGTGGATGTTCCAATGGCAGAGAAGGTTGGTATCCTGAGCAGAAGACAATTAATGCTGTCTCATGGCTTTTTTCCTTAAACCCTGGTGTCATATTGAAGGAGATCATGAAAGAGGGAGAACAATCCCTTTTTCTCAGGCTCTAGCTCTGGTAGGAAAGAGACCCTTTTGGTGCAGTGCCAAATGGATGAGCTTACCCCAAAAAGCCATTCTGTGGTCAATAGTGCTGATACAGTTAATGGAGTGAATGTTGTTTATTCACCATAAACTGCATTTAGTGAAATCTATGGGACATCCTTGAAAAATGCAGACTAAGATCACATTTTTGTCAATCTTGTGTTCTTTTGAGTACTTTAAAGAGAAGTAGAAATAGCAGCCAAAGCACTGGTGTCACGTGGCAGTTTTATAAATAATACTTTCACAGTAAATACATGCTCATCCTCACTTTTTAACTGTGCATCTTATAAATGCTGATCTGCAAGCTTTTTTTCTGGCTGGTAATTTGTTTACCTCCTTAAAAGAATCCCTAGCAAAATAATCTTTTATTTATATTGTGTCTATTCTTTATCTGTGAGGCATAGTTGAGTTGTTTGGATAACTGAAGATGTCAGAATAAACATTGTTTTAGGACAAATATTAAAATTGTTAATAGGGTGTGGCCCTTCAGAAGCTCTTCCATCCTTATTTATCTGCCCGTGCATTGGACTGGGGTAGAAAAAGAATTATGAACTGTAGAGAAGAGAAATTAAATCCCTCTCTGAGCTGAGCCAGCCCTCTTGATGATGTTTGGAACTTCACAGTAGCTACTTATCTATGTTTATTAGGGTGTTAAACAGGATCTAGATCTAAACAGGATCTAGAATTCATCTCCAAATTTTGGGGAAAGAAGGCTATGCACATTCCCACAGAATGTGGAGATTTTTCTGATCAGGTCTCCTGTTTTGCTCGGGAGCATCCCAGCTCTGTCTGGGTTCACTCTGAACTCAACATTTCCTTTAAGAGCTGAGATCTAACAGTGTGCACAATGGCTCTCAGCAGCATTATTATGGCAGATTTCTTTTTCAATTGCATGTCATTTTTTTACTGCTGATTTTGAGGGAAGCACCCTTGAGTGAATAAATAAACGTGCCAGGTGTGCTTGTGCAAACAATCCTGCTCTTTCTGTATTTTATAGTGATTTGAGAGAAGGTTTGGAGGTGGATAAAGCCTCTGGTGGTGGAATGTCTTTGGTAGGGAGTAGCGATGCTGCTGGAGACACCCTGGGAACGGGGATTTTACATAATGCAGTGTAAGGAGAGCAGCGGGCTTCTCTCAGTTATCATTTTAGTTTGTCAGCGCATGCCATTGTCCCGCCGAGCATGGACTGAGAAGCCTTGCAGGCGTTAAATTCAGTCGATAATTAGCAGCGTGCTAAGGAGAGTGAAACATCCGTGTGTGCTGTGATGCGATGCAGAGGGCAGGGAAACGCCTGCTTTCCCCGGCTGCTGAGAAATCCCGGTTTTCCCATTTCCCAGGGAATTCCAGAGCCCGGCCGAGCCCTCCCGTGCCCGTCCCCGCCGCCGGCGAGCGCCTGAAGGTGACAGACGGAGCCGGGCGTCGCCAGTGTGGCACGGACGCGTCCCTGCATCCCGCCCCTGGCAGGGCCGTGTTCCTGCATCCCGCCCCTGGCGAGGGACAGGCTGGGACAGCGGCCACCCAAATTCTCCCAGCAAATGACATTTTCCTGCAAAGCCGCGCCGGAGCCAATCGCTCCCCGCACCGTGCAGCCAATGGATGCCGGGCTCTTCCAGCCCCTGCCAGCGGCTCGGCGGCTGGAGGGCCTTGGACCAGCTGTGCCGGCGGCATTCCTGCCCGCAGCCCTCTCCGGGGTGCCCGGCATCCCCGCTGCTCCTCCTGCCGGGAATAACGCTGCCGCTGGCAGCGCTCGGGGTGCCGCGGCCGCTGCGGGGAGCGCGCCGGCCATTGCGGTAATTCGGGCGATTAATCTGGGTCTACCTTCAGCACTGCCACGGCCTCCTACCCAGCAGAGCTGCTCCCCAGAGCCAGAGGGATGGTGGTAGTCACGGGGCAGAACAAAGTGAGTGCCACCCCGGATGATGCCATGTCGAGCTCGGATGCGGAGGATGATTTCCAAGAGCCGGCCACTCCCACCGCCACCCAGGCAGGACAAGCGCTACCTCTGCTGCCTCAGCAGGTAAGAGCTCACCTGAGGCGGGGATGACCGCGGCAGCACAGACTGCTCAGGGGCTGAGGAATTCAAGATTTCATTGCGGATACTCAGCTCGCTTAACGCGTTTGAATAAAACTCCGTCTCTTGAATGTGTTTGAGTAGCTCGGCAGCTTTACTTACAAGTTCCATCCAGGTTTGGACTTGAGACGTACAATTATGTGTTTATTCTGGTTCTTAAGGCAGCCTGGGGTGTGATAGTAAGATTTCAGGCCTCGTGTAAACAAATGCAATTTGTTTTCGTGTGTAGTATAGGCTGGTTGGGTAAAGGAAGCAGCGGAGTGCAAGTCCCAAGGTTGACCTGAGATTTCTTCCCTTTTTTTTTCCTCTGTGTAAGGCTTGGGAAGGAGTTTTGTTTTGTTCTTTCCTTTCCCCAAAAGAGCCAAGAGGAGGCATTAATATCTCAAATATCTGCTATTCCAGCTGAGAGATTTCTGCTGTTTCAGATTCCCAGCTACAATCAAACCACTCCCTGATTCCTCCCAGCAGCCAAAGCATCCAAATTTTCACCCCTCAGAGCTCCCTGATCTGTGGCAGCAGGGCAGGAGCCACACATTGTCCTGGTGGCAAACGAAGCCGTGCTGTCACCTGCAGAGGAGTGGCAGCTCCTTGCTGATGCCCTGGTTGCTTTTGCAGTTCCCAGAAGTTGTCCCACTGAACGTGGGGGGGATGTTCTTCACCACCAGGCTGTCCACGCTGCGCAGGTACGAGGACACCATGCTGGCAGCCATGTTCAGCGGCAGGCACTACATCCCCACGGACAACGAGGGCAGGTACTTCATCGACAGGGATGGCACCTACTTCGGGTATGTACACGCCCTCAGGGCAGGCTTGGCAAGTTCCTACTGAAAACTTCTTTTTAAACTTGTTTTGAACAGTTCTTTTCCTGAAAGTGCAGCATTTGACGTTGCACGCCTTCAAAGCGTCACAGGAGTGACTGCAGTCAAAAATTCTTTGTTGGTTGTGCAACGGGAAAGGAAAAACAAGAAATGTTTTGGGTTTGTGCATTGGCTCCCCTGGAGTATCTCCTTTCAAGGTATCAAGTTGTTTGGATGGTTTAAAGAAGTGTGTGGAAATAGGAAACCCCTTTGCACAGCACTGGGTTTTAATTGATATTAAATTAAATATCAATTAAAATCAATTATCTGTGAGGAAGAGGGAATGGAAGGAATGAGTCTAGGATTCATACACAGTTGAAAAGATGATGTTTTCAATCTTTAAACAGGATATAACTGCTAAAATAAGGCCTTTAAAGATTTTCTTTTTCTAAATTATTTTTGTTGGTAGTGCCATACTCCTTCACCTCCAGGATTTCTTCCTTCCTGCTCAACTTCTATTTTATTTTTAATTAAACTAACCATGATTACTAATGCTCTGTTTGAATTGGGATGAGATTGCTAAAAAAGGTGAGCAGTGTTCATAGGTTCAGCTTTTTGCCCAAAAAGAGCACCTTGCAATTGATTCCAAATTTCTTGTTGCTCCCTATTGCCTTCAACAGAGGAGCACTGAATTATTTTCAAAGCACTTTTGGGTTGTACCATAATCTAGGACAGATATAGATTAAGCCACTGTGTTTATTCTAAAATAATCGTGTGTTTACATGAGGCAATTGTTGGAAAACCAATTAATTTGTGATGTTATCAACCCCAGCTGAAAATACAGCTGGAACAGAGAGCCAGGTTAGCACGAGCTGTATTTGTTGTCATTCTAAGATTGCAGTAATGCTGCTTTTATTTGATAAGGTTTTCTTGGTTAACACTTATAAAGTGATTTTTTTTTGTTTATTTAATAAGGTTTTGTTGGTTAATATTTATAAAGTGATTTCTTTCTCTGTTGCTGAACAGTGTTTCAGAACTACGAGGAAATGTTTTGTCTCTTTTGAAAAAATTCTGATTATTGTTCTGTAAATGTCTGTGATCTGTGAAGAGAAACCTCCTTTGCAGATGTCCCATCCACTCAGCTGGATCTGTGTGGAATAAAATTTTCTCTGGGAAAACGCAGAAGTTGATTTTGTCCCAGATCTAAATTTGAAATGCGGTGACCACAATTTCTTTCCCATGAAGCACTCTGGCCTCTTCTGTGTTATAAATGGTTTCCTCCACAATGGATGTTTGGTTTAAAGTCCACTGATATTTTTTTCAAATGAGTTTTAACATCAACTGAGGCAAAATGTGAAATAATGGCTTGGAAACCTGAACGTGGCAAGCTCTTTTACAAACAAATGTTGGGAATATGGCTCATTTATTTCAGTTACTGTCTCACTAGAGCAAACAGTGAATATCCAGCATTTCCTGTCCTTCCCCACCTGCAGCAGTTTTGGCAGAAATGTGTTTGTTAATGATATTTTTGCCCTTTTTTTTTAGAGACATACTAAACTTCCTCCGATCTGGTGACCTGCCCCCCCGAGAGCGAGTGAGGTCAGTGTACAAGGAAGCTCAGTATTATTCCATAGGACCCTTGCTAGACAATCTAGAGGATATCCAGCCTCTTAAAGGAGAGAAAGTTAGACAAGCTTTCCTGGGCCTAATGCCATATTACAAAGGTAAATAAACAAAGTAGCACTGACTGTTTCTTCTAGTGGGATTGCAGTGTTGAACCTCGTGTTGCAGTCTGCTCTCAGCTCCCAGACTGAGCCCTTTGCAGCTGGGAAGTTTACTCTGTATTTTTTATGCTGTTTGGAGCTCTGAGCTCTCCGCACCCTGCTGCATCCCAGGGTGTGGGTTTCCATGCTTGCAAGGGAGCAAGGTTAGGCTGTAATGTTATCAAACAGAGGGTTTGTCTGCATTTGCTCTGCCAGGACCTGCAGTGAATAAACTTGGCCTTGTAGTGAGGCCAGATACCTTGGGCATGTAATAAGGCTCCCAAGCTCACCAGATAATCAAGATTGATTTGATTATTCTACATATTATATAATCATATAATATATTATATAAATTAATCATATGATTATATATAAATATATACTTTACATTAAACATAATAATATATTATATATAATATGATAAATATATAATATAAACTATATTATAAAAATATATTTAATATATTATATATTTTATATAATATTATATAATTATATATTAATTTATATACATGTTTTCTATAATAAGGCCACCAAGATCACCAGATAAAAGAGATTTATTTGATTATTCTATATTTTATATAATTATGTAATATGTTTAATATAATATAATATATATTATATAAATGATATAATTATAAATTAATTTTTATATATTTTAATATAATAGGGCCACCAAGCTCACCAGATAAGAGAGATTTATTTGATTATTCTATATTTTATTTTATACATATTATATAATATATAATATATAGTATATATTTTATATAATTATGTACTTTGTATAACATAATATATATTAATAATGTAATTATATAATATATTAATTCATACACATATTTTATATGATAAGGCCACCAAGCTCACCAGATAACAAGACTGATTTGGTTATTCTGTATTTTGCTGCCTGCTGCTAACATCATGCCGAGAAACCTGCAGGGAAAGGTTTCCCATGAAATGGCTGCTCTTGATCTCTGTCCCTCGGCCATTCCCTGGGAGCCTCAAGCGCGCGTCTTTTCCAGACCACCTGGAGCGGATCATCGAGATCGCCAAGCTGCGGGCCATGCAGAGGAAGGCCAGGTTTGCCAAGCTGAAGGTGTGCGTGTTCAAGGAGGAGATGCCCATCACTCCCTACGAGTGCCCCCACTTCAACTCCCTGCGCTTCGAGCGCAGCGAGAGCGAGACCAAGCTCTTCGAGCACCACTGCGAGGTGGACGTGTCCTTCGGGCCCTGGGAGGCCGTGGCCGACGTCTACGACCTGCTGCACTGCATCGTCAGCGACCTGTCCGCCCGCGGCATCACCGTGGACCACCAGTGCATCGGCGTGTGCGACAAGCACCTCATCAACCACTACTACTGCAAGCGCCCCATCTACGAGTTCAAGATCACCTGGTGGTGAGCCTGGCCACAGCCAAGGAGCGCAGGGGACAGCTGCTCTTTCAAGGTCGCCTGGCGGTGAGTGTGGTGGCACTGAGGGGTGAGAGGACTCCTAGAGGACAAATGCTCTTTCAAGATAACCTGGCAGTGAGTGTGGTGGCACATCGAGGGGTGAGAGGACTTCTAAAGGACAAATGCTCTTTCAAGGTTGCCTTGTGGTGAGTGTGGTGGCACTGAGGGGTGAACAAACTCCTAAAGGACAAATGTTCTTTCAAGATCATCTGGTTGTGTGTTGTGGTGGCACTGAGGGGTGAAAGGACTCCTAGAGGACAAATGCTCTTTCAAGATCATCTGGTTGTGTGTTGTGGTGGCACTGAGGGGTGAGAGGACTCCTAGAGGACAAATGTTCTTTCAAGGTCGCCTTGTGGTGAGTGTGGTGGCACATTGAGGGGTGAAAGGATTTCTAAAGGACAAATGTTCTTTCAAGATCACCGGTGGTGAGTGTGGTGGCACTTAAAGGACAAATGTTCTTGGCAGTTGCCTTGCTGCTGACATTCCTTGGGATCAGCCTGCTGGCAGGGGTTGGGAAAACCTCTGGAAACTTGAAGAACCAGCCTGAAATCAGACTGTTGGCTCAGGTACCTTAACGAGGCACAAAACAAAATCACCTCATGCAAAGGATGGAGGGCATGGCTGAACATCTGCTGGAAGGTGCCAGCAACCACGTGGCTTCAGGATGGAATTGCAGATTTTTCCTGCATTTTTGGGAATCTGGGGTGCTACTAAAGCTGACGTTTCAGTTTTACCCTCTTAGAAATGTTTTAGTTCCTCCTTCTGCTTTATAAAGTTTGACTCACAGCCGGCACAAAGATCTGGAAATGTCATTTTGATGTGCTAGATAATTTAAAAAAAAAAGAGTACTCCTTATATATTATTAATCGTTGTCAGGGTTAAGCTGTATTTCTTTTTTAATTAAGAATCTACGTTGTGAATTATAATGTTGTACTTCAATTATTTCTGTTGTTATCAAAAGGAATAACAGATCTGGAATATATTCCTTAATGCTTTTAGGAATAATAACTGTTCATGGAAGACTTGTGCCTGTTTTTAGCCTTAGAAATTTTAAATGTTTACAATATCTACAAAAAAAAAAAAAGCTCCTTAGAATCAGGTCATTTGCAAAGGCTTTTGGTAAATGAGAAAACCCTGTCTGTATGTTCCTATTAGCAGTAGTAAGAGGAATATTTAATGTATATTATTTTATTACTGACTCTTTTTACATTCTGTGATATTAAACTTTATTTTAGACTTAAAGTCAGATGATATTAGACAAGTGCTTCCTTCACCTCACCTTTTTCAGACAATTAGATCTTAATTTTATCCTTCTTCTTGACCCTTCTTGGTGTCGTAGAAGGAAAAACAAAATTCCAACTTCAGATACTTTTCCACTCTTAAGCAGTAGGAAATTCCTTTCCATGCTGGAAGAGGCAGCCACTGCAGAATCCTATTTTCTTCAGGTCATTTTTGTCCTTCTGACATGAGCAACCACATCCCAAATTTCAACTACTGCATTCAGCCCAAAACTGAGAGGGAGAAAAGTCTGAAAATCTTATTGTTTGAGGAGGTACAGGAAACTCCAACCCCCTTGAAGGGGCTTCAGAATAATCGTAAAGAGAAAGAAAAAGTAAATCTTTGTATATTGTGTTTCACTGGATTCATTCATCCAATATTGCTTCATTAAACTCCTGCCCAAAATTCCTCAGAAACATGAATGACAGTGATCAAAATGCTCAGTCTTCTGAGACAATTTTTAGAATAACTCCAAGAACTTAAGGATTAAATGACAAAAGAGACCATTTTTTTGCCTTGTCCCGCTTTTAGGTATTTAATTTAGCAATGGATGGTCTCTCCGAGGTGGGTGTCTCCCTGCTGAGCTCTGCAATCCTTACACAGCATCATGGGCCAGTGCTGAGTTTCAAGGGCAGAGATAAATTCGAATAGAGGGAGTTCTGCTCGTTTGGATCTAAATTTAAGTTTGTTTCAACTGTCTCCTGAAATAATGGCCTCGGTGTTCCAGGGTCCTGGAGTCACGTTTGGCAACCCAAAATTAAAAGTTCAGCTGAGACTAAAGTTTCCCTGCAAGGAGAGGAATTTTGCTTGGTTTCTTTGCTGCTTTGCTGCTTCGTTTTTTTCTTTCTTCCCAAGGAATCTAAACTGCAAACCACAATTTCTTGTAGAATTCAAGAACATCTCAAAGCCGAGCCTTGCAAAGTTTTGGCTGCTTGTGCACGTCAGATATTTAAATTCAGGATTTTCAGATGTTCAGAATTAGAGATATTCAGAATTAGAGATATTCAGAATTAGAGATATTCAGAATTACAGATGTTTCAGATGTTCAGAATTACAGATATTCAGAATTACAGATATTTCAGATGTTCAGAATTACAGATATTCAGAATTACAGATATTTCAGATGTTCAGAATTACAGATATTCAGAATTACAGATATTTCAGATGTTCAGAATTATTTACAATTTCAGATTACAATGAGAATTGCAGTTTTACTGGACTTTTCAGTGGAGGTTTTTTTACCACTTCCCATAAATGTATTTACAGAACTCTGGTTGGAACTCCAGCCCTCCTTGCAGGAATGGATCACAATTTGATTTTCACAGTGTGTTTTCTGGTTTGGCTTTAGGAATTTCCCTGCTGTTATTCAGAAGCTGTGATGACAAAATTCCCATTTCAGTCATTTTGTTACTCCTTAATATTTTGGATTTTGTAACTTTTTCCTGTTCATTGTTTGAATAATTAAGGAAGGCAACCCAACCAAAAAGAGAAAATGAAAATCTTGGTCTTTATCAGCTGTCTTCATCCAAGTTCTCATCCTCCTGAAGACATGAAGTGCAATACTGGAATGGAGAACATGAATTTAAGCCCACAAGCTTTAATTAGTGCTGGGATTTGTGATTTGTTCAGGTGAACAATGTTTTAATTGCTCCAAGCAGTCTTTGTTTACGAGGATTTAGCTGCTCCTGCCCAGCCTGTGCTCATTTTTTGACAGAAGCAGAAGAATTGTGCAGGTGGATGGCAGGGGAGTGTGATCTAAAACTGGGTTGTGGAATGTCATTGATTCTGTTTTCTGGGCCTGTAGCTCTTGAAATTCTTCTGCATTTGCAAGAAAAATGAGAGAGGCTGATCTGCTAAATCCATGTTTGAGAGGACTGAGGATCTTTGGATAGAATTATATCATTAAACGATGGAATACTGTGTTTTTTTTTTTCTTTTTCCCCCCCTTTAGGACTTTTCTTTATGTCTGGGCAGGCCAGTGCTTTGCTAATTCATATTTTTCTGTGCTGCCTTAGCTTTTTTTGCCACTGTATCATCTACAGAGCCACTTTTCCACCCTCACACTCCCAAATCCCTGTGTTTGTGAGCAGTAAAATTGCTGTCCATTTGAATATTGGAGGAGTGGTGGGACAGTTGAGGGATATTTATTTAAAATTAGAATTGTTAACTGGTTTTTACATTGCTGTGTGTGAACAAAAACATGACCAGACCAATTTTTTTAACATTCCCTTTATGTCCATTGTGGAGTGGTTTTTAACAGGGAACAAAGGGAGCTCTCATATGAAGTGAGCTGGCCAGTTCCACAGCACATGAAATGTTTCTGCATCTGGTTTATGCTTGTGAAATAGGAAGGGAAAAAAATAGGAAAAGAATAAAAAGGAAAATAACCCTTATGAGGCACTCAAAAATGACCTGAAGAGGTGTTTATGTACAGCAGCCACTTAATGGCTGCTGAGTTCAAGAGTTAAAAAAAAAATCTAAAAATAACTTATGGACTTGGTGTAGACTTTTAACTTGAATACCCAATATTCTGCCCAGGAATCTGAAATATTCCTTGCTGGCCTTCCATCCTCCTCAGAAGAAAGGGAAGGTGCTGCCAGCTCTGGTCTGGAAAGCCTTTGTGCCATAAACAAATCATCTGTGCTCCTTGTGGGGCATGTGCTGGACTTTTTATTTGAATTTTTTATTTTAACCTATAATGAGGAAGCAGTTTTGGGGTTTTTTATCCCCTAAAAAGCTAATTACTGATATAATTAAAGGTTTTGTAGCTTCATTTGGCATCTGCAAGCCCCGGGAGCCCTCGTGTGCAGGTTCATCCTGACTGCTCGTTGTTTGGAGATGACAGGGACGTGATATGTGATGATGGAAGTGGCAGCAGGGAGGAATTCCTGTCACAGCTGCTTGTTCCCATCGCAGAGCTGCTCTTTGTGTTTGGTTTCAGCTCTTGGTTTGTGTGAGGCACACAACATCCCCCATTTGTGGGAGCCCTCCGCTGCTCTCCCGTTTGTGTGTCAGTCCATGGGTTGTGTTCTGGGAGATCAAAGGGGGAGAAAACCCAGGGCTGTGCACTGACAGTGACCAGTGAGGCTGGCAGGGTCACCCTGCTGGAGTCTGGTGTACAGCACCTTGAATCACAGCTTCTCTGTGACATTTCCTTCTTGCTGTGGCATTTTCCTTCTTTTCTGCATGGCAAAGCAGAGTGGTCACTTGGGGCACAACTGCCTGGCACGTAAGGGGAGATTTCAGAGCAGACACCACAAAAAAAAGATCCCTTAACTCATTCTAAACTCTGGGATAGATTTCTTTCACTTCTTTTAATGACTGCTTTACTCTGGACAATTTACAGACCCCACTGGCTTTAAGGTGTGGTTGGCATTACCGAGCCCTGAAGATGTTTTTAGGTTTTCACACATGGCACAGAGGACCCAGGCTAGTTTTAAATTTTGGGCTATGACAAAATAAAAACAACCCTCCAGTCTTTCATTATCTTTCTGCAAATAAGCTGATTTCAGAGGATAATTCTATCTCCTGTACATAATTCTCTAACTGGAAATCACTTTCCAGAACAGCAGTTCATAGTCATTTTACTTACACGAGCTTAGTATAAGTTTACCTCCACTTTCACTGTGACTTTTATAAATGGGTTTTGTTTTGCTGAATTATAAATTGTATGTGTCTATGCATTGTAACCCGTAATGCCTTTGAAAATCCAGCCTGGATGCTAACGATCAGGGTTTGGAATTATCTCCAAATGTGTTTTGTTAATAATTATGTTGATGTGTGATGTTCAATACTGTGAGTACTGCAGTGTATTATTTCTTAATACTTTTGACTTTTCAGTTCGGGTAATATATAATCTCTATGGTTTTTATTTAAAACACATAGAAGAAAACGTGGATATAAAGGTTGTGTTGTGCAATAAAAGAGTACTGAAAACTTGGAATTCTGGCTCATCTGCTCTGCAGCCACTGCAGTGCTTTTCCTCCCCTTCCCTGGGATTTGAGTGTGCTTTGCCTGCCTGCAAATGAAAATTAAAGCCAGGAGTGTGTGTCGCGGGCTGTTTCGATGGCATCCAGGTGTTTTTATCATCGCTTCCCGAGCACAGGCACCGGTGCAGGGTGTGCTCAGGGGCACCGGCCGGCATGGATCACTGCAATGACCGAGCCCATCCTTCCCTCCCACCCAGCCATTCCTGGCACAGCACAGCCGCTGCCCCTGGTTCTGCAGCGCTCAAGAAGAACCTTTCTGCCTCTGTTCAGAAGAATTTTCCCCTTGGTCTGAAGTAATTTCCTTCTGTCCATCTGTCCGGCTGAAGCGCTCCCTAACAGTGGGATGTCCGTGTTAAGAAAAACAAAACAAAACAGAACAAAACAAAAAAACCCAAAAACAAACAAAAAAAATAGGAAAAGATAGAGATGGGAAGCAGCACACAGCACTGTGTTACTGAGCATGGAAAGAGGAGTTAGAAACAGCAGCGGGTATTTTCATATTCCCCCAAGGTGCTCGTGTGGAGCCAGGGCCGGGCCCTGGCGCCCTGAGGAGCCGCTGCGGGCTCTGGAGAAGGAAGGGAGGCTGCAGGGCGGGAATTCGCCACGCTGGGAGCGCTCGATAACAAAAGGCAGAGGAGAGGGGCTGTGGGTGCGCTCACAGCCGCACCCGGCCGTGCGCCGGCCCCGCTCACCCTCACAGCGCCCGCCCGGAGCCCGCTCAGCCCGCGGCCGCCGCTCCGCCCAGCGCGGCCGGGCCCCGCTTCCTTCCGGGCTCGGTCCCGCCCCGGAGGTGCCGCCCGCCCTTCCGCCGGAGCCGAGGGAGGGACGGAGGCACCGAGGGAGGGCCCGAGCAGCGCCGGGGCCGTGAGGGGCTGCGGCGGCGGCAGCGCAGCGGAGCGGGCCGGCCCCGCCGCCCGGGGCAGCCGGTGAGAGCCCGGGGTGAGGGCCCGGGGACAGCGGGGGCGGCCGGGACCCCCGGTTATAGCTCGGAGCGAGGGTCGGGGCTCGGTGTCCGCCCCGCCGAGGGGCTTCACGCCGGCCCCGCTGCCGCCTTGGGCCCGGGCGAGGGGTCCCTGGGCCCCGCAGGGTGGCGGCGGTCGGCATAAACACCGGGATAAACAAACACCGGGATAAACAAACACCGGGGTGTGCGGAAACTTGGCAAAGCGCCTTCCTCCTCCGTGTGCCGCTCCTGAAGCTGATTTTTGTTAGATGTACATGTATGCGTTCATTCGATGGGTCTGTGCCGCTGTTAGCGGGGTGCGGGTGGCCCTGACAGCGTTGCCACCATGTCCCCCCAGCCTGTTTTCCTCATGAGCTCCTTGTGGATCAAGGAGTTCTTGGCTTTTTTTTTGTAAGTATTGCCGCTGCCCGGCTGAGGATTAAAGTCCTTTAAACTCCAGCCGGGGGAAGTTTAGAGAATTTTTAAGATGCTGAGCACGTTTTGGGTGCTGTTGTGGGTGTTTGCCTCCTCCATGTGCAGCTCCTAAAGCTAATTTTTGTTATCTCTGTATTTAATGAATGCCATGGGTCTGTGCCTGTGGCTAACAGGGTGCAGGTGTCACTGGTAGCTTTACCAATAGTCCCCCACCCCAGCCTGAGCCCTGATGAGTTCCTTGCGGATCAATGAGGTTTTGGCTTTTTTCCTGTAAGTATTGTCCCTGCCTGGCTTCTCACTGCACAGCTGAGGATCAAAGTCCTTTGCAGTGAAGCCAGGTGAAGTCTGGAGAGCACTTTAAGGTGCTGAGCAGTGCATTTTGGATGCTTTTGTGGGTGTTTGTCGCTGCTTGTAGCACTGTGGAGTTCAGGTTGTTCCCTTGAAGCAGGGAGTGGCTCGGGGAGGGTGTGAGATCCTGAGAGATGAATGATGTGCTTGAATTACCAAAGAAATTCTCTCAGGGGTGGCTCAGTGCTGTCTGAAATCCTGCTGCTCTGTGGCAGGGCCTGGGATGGGCTGCTGGGTTGACTGAGAAGGTTTTGCAGGCAAAATTAAATTGTTTTTCGTTTGGCTGAGTGGGGCCCAGTGTGGGGAGTTAGCAGCACTGAACAGTCTGGCGGGAAAGGGTGGCATTGTGGGGGTTGTGATTTAAATCCATGATTGACTTGCCATACTTTTGTTGTTTGGGCTCATTTGAAGCTACTTTTGATTCCTCACCCCAGGACTTTGGGAACTGCACTGAGCTGCCTTTGCTTTTCCAGTTACCCAACACTTTTGTGAGATCAGTGAGCAAACCAGACCAGTGGAGAATGATGAGGTGTTTTCCAGGAACAGCGCTTCGCTCAGGATTTGGATGTGTGGGCCTTCTGGCCATGGTTACACAAGTGTTTTTCTGCAGCAGGGAGGATTAGGAAGAGAATTGTAGCTCAGTGGAATGTTTTGCTGACCAAGAAAAAGCCCAGAACAACACACAGTAGAAAGGGAGAATGGGACATAAAGCCAATTATACCAATTCCTGAGACTGCTTTACACAACAAACAGATTATAAGCTTGAAGATAGTCCATGGTTCTGGTATTTAATTTTCTTCTGTGGTGTCATTTAAGCCAGAACAGTCCTTCTCAGCTCCTTCTTTCCTTGCTGTGTAATCCCCAATTATACTTGGGGCTTTTTTTCCCCTAATAATTAACTACTTGTGATCTAAAACTAGACCTAGAAGTCTTTCTCATGAAGTCCTGCTAAAATGCCACTTGTAACAAGTCAGGTATGAAGTTTATAAAACGCTTTGAAGTTTTTTCTCTGAGGTTTTAGGCAACTTAATTTCCAGCTGTGTCCAGGTGAGCGTGGTTGGCAGGAGGTAGCGTGTAGGAGCCTGTTGCTGCTGTTGCTGAGGAGATTTTAGCAGTTTAAGCTAATCTTTCTGCTGTGACCTGAACTCCCAGGGGAGCTGCACAAAGAGTGTTTAGATGTTTCCTGTGAGCTCCTTTAAAGCCCCGTTGTGGGTCACATGGAGATGGTGAGACACAGCCTGGTCACTGATGTCACGGGGGCAAACCAGACCTGCACCCCCAGGCCTGGGCTGCCATTTGAAGGGAAAACACAACTCCAAGCTGAGGAAACTGAGAGCTGGAGCCTTGTGGCCAGCAGGATTTTGGAGGTTTGAAGCAGTGGCTGCAATTTCCCCTCCAAATGCCAGGCCCAGCTCTGTGGTTTGTTTGAAGTGGCTGCTCATCAGACTGTTTCTTTTCTCGGGACTGTTTTTTAGCAGCCTGCTGAAAAACTGTTTATCCTGCAGCTGCTGGGGCTGAAATCCTGTAATTGCAAGGAAGATGCACATTGAAAGTGTGAGCGCTGCAGAGATAACACCCGGGTCTCTTGCCTAATTCCTGACTTGTCTAATGGCTTTTGTATTTTCTGTTCTCCAGCCTGAGCTCATCTTGCCCCACCCTTTCCTTGGGCGGAAATTAGCTCACGGTTAATTACCCTGCTGCTAATTACATGCCTGAGTGTTTGGGGTTACACCTGAATCACGACTCTTTCAACACGGAGGCTGCTGCTCTTCAGAACTGGGGCGTTTGCATCAGCGGTTCTTTGAGATAAATACACTTCAAGGGCACTTTTCCATTGGCAACATACAAAATACACCTTGGCTCCCTCCTTCCACCCCTCAGTTTTGATGCACTTTCTAACCTACCTTCTAAATCTGTTTTCAGTTATTAAAGTTGCTGGCTGCTGCCTTGTTCTGAGTTAGGATGGAGCGTTCAGGCACCAGTGAACTGTGAGCCAACAGCAGTTCCTGTAAGAATTCTGTGTTTGGAGGCCTCCCTGCTTTTCTTCTTATTTTTTCCTGCTTTAAAATTCCTTTTCTGGGAATGGCCATTAATGACCAGCGAGTTGCAGTGGGTTCATTGTGAGCCCCCTTTGGGGCAGTTTGATGTTTTTGAGTTAGCAGAATTCAGGTTGCTCTTTAAGTGCTGGGGTGACTTTTGAAGAGCTGAATCTCATCTGCTTCAGCCCCGTGAGAAGGCTGCTGTGGGTTGGTGCTAATGCTTGTGCCAAGATTTTTTTTTTTGGAAGAACACTTAATTTTTAATTTTATGGAGGGAAGAAAAAACTAAACCAACAACAAAAAAAGAAACCAAAACTTACCCACAACCCAAAGCAAACCTGCCTGTTCCCAGACTGTGTTTTGCTGGTTTTAGATACATTTAATTAAGTTATTACCAATAGTAAAACTCATTTATAGACCTTCAATTGCAGATTTAAAGTTTCTCCTTTAATTTCCAGTGTTAGTTCGTGGAGTTACTTAAAAGTTGTTCTTCACAGCTTATAATAATTATAAATTGACTGCAATTAGCTTTTACTGAAGGCGTTTATTGACTGATTAAGCAAGACCCTTTCTGTTCAGCTTTGAAGATGAGCTTTTCCAGCCAGCTCTCTAAAGGTGACCTCAGCAATCCAGCACTAATAAATAGTTTATGACCCAGCTGAGATCTCCTGACAATCTGCACTGCTAATAAAGGTCCAGATCATTTTGCCTGCTCCGTCCCTGGCAAGGCAGGGAGGTGGAAAAGAACCAGAAAAACAAGCTGGGGGTGTTGGAGCCCGTGGTAAATCCGTGCTGCTCCTGAAGCATCCTTCACCCCAAGCCAAAGCTGTGTCTGCAGTGCTTGTGCTGTGAGAATTCCTTGTGTGACATGAATTTAGTCTTTCATGTGTGCTTTAAATTGGATCCAGTTCGGGTTGGAGGAGCCCTTTTTTCCCCACCACACAAAAACTGAGGATGCCTCTGCTCTTTGCTGTGACTGACACCTGATTGAATATGAATTTTTTTATTTTATATGAATTTTTATGAATTATTTTTTCATTTTATATGAATTTTTTCTGGTTATTTTGTAGCTTGGTCTGTGTGAAAAATTAGAATTTAGTATTTTGCTGTTACTGAGCTACAAAAGGTCCTGGAGGAGTGATTGCTGCTCCTCCAGTCCCCTTTATGGAACACTGGCAAAAATGGCTTTGGGATTTATGGGCTTGGAACAAAGCTGGTGTTTCCTGTGTCTTGAGTTGTCTCAGAGGTGCTTCAGAGTGGCAGGGAAAGTGAAGTGGCTCTCAGGCAGAACATGTAGCAGGAAAGTTGGTTTTGCTGGTTTGGTTTCCTGGTGGTGGTAACTGAAACCCTGCAGTGTTTGCACACACGTTCTCAGTTTCAGCTCAGCAGAGCCACAGAGGGCAGGCAGCTGCTTTGTCCTTCCTGAAAACCAGTCTGGGAGTTCCCCATTTCCTGAAGGGACAGCTGGGGTTTGTTGGAGCTTCTTCTTGGAGGAAAAAAAAAAAAATGAGGGGTGTGAGCAAGGATGAGAAGGCTCTGAGTTGGCGTTGCCCTTCTTAAAAGGTGTTTGCTCTAAATGGGTGAATAAAAAGAAAAAAAAAATCTGTACGTGTGGGTACAGCCAGATAAATGTATTTATAGGAAGATGTGTTTGAAAGCTTCAGAATAAATTACACTCAAGCCAGTAGAAAGCTAATTTTTGAGTTAAACCACAGTGATTTGGTGATTTTCTTCATCGTAACAAGACTGCTGTGAGGTGCTCTGAAAAAGCTGGAGCAGCTCTGATCTGTCGCTGCAGCCCTTTGATGTGCAGCCCTGCAGACTGAGCTGATTTCACGTGAGGCAGAGGCCTCGTTTCCTTTAGATTCCAGTAGAGTTTGGGAAAGCTCAGCTTCACGGGCAGAGCATGGAGCTTCAAACTGGGAATTGTTGTGGCAGCAGGGCAGGGAGCGTTTTGGTGTCCCCAGCCAGCAGTGGGACACCTTTCCAGGCTGGACAGGGATAGCAGTTGGGATTGTTATCCCAAATCAGTCCCTCAGGAGCCACCCGCAGGGTGTGAGGTGCCCTGGAAAAATCCCAGAGAAGAGTTGGGTGATTTCCATTTCCTGTTTCACTGGAGAAGGGGAAACCAGGGGAAGCTGTTTCTTGCAAATAAGTATCATTAAGTAAAGGCATTTTATAAATTAATAACTGAGTCTGGGAGCCCGTTGTTTTTCTGAACTCTTGAAAGGGCTGTTGCTGATTAACACAGATGTTAAGGTGGGATGAGGTCTGGTCCTGGCACAGAAATGCTCAAAAGAAGATTCTGTCCCTTGGTGTTTGAGGTGTCATTCTTGCCTTTCCTGGTGAATTCACAGTGTTTAGAAACACTCACTGAGCAAAGCAGTGGATGAAGATGTTTTAAATTATGTTAAATTTTGCTCCTGGGAGGGAGATGTGCTTCCTGGAGTGCTTTAACTGGGAGACAGGAGGTGCAAGAAGGATGTTTGGTGCAAAGCCTCTCTCCAAATCGTACTAATTAATGTTATTTATGATCTTCTGGTATTTTGTTGTACTTCTGGATTAGATTTTTTCTTTTTTTAAATGTGGAAGTTTGTTCCTTTCCTTATGTTTTTTCTCAGTGGGCAGGTGGTGTAAAGCTGGTTGGAGTTTCCTGCTCTCCAACTCCAGAAAAACAAACAAATTTGGTTTTTTCCTTTCGATTGTGTTAGAAGTGAGCTTTGAACAGGCCATGCATTTGGGACAGGAGTGAAAATAAGAGATCTGACCTGCACAGTGTGTGCTGTGACTGTGCAAACACTGAGGAGCTGATTGTGGGGTAAGCAGTGATCACCTTTAGCTGGAGAGGGAGGGAGGAGAGGGAAGAGAGAGGGGGGAAGAAGCATTTTGGACACTCTACAGTTCCAATTAAAAAATTTTATATAATAAGATTATAATTATATAAATATATTCTATTATATATTATTTTATATATTTTATATAATATAGATGCTATTTTTATATAATAATATATTGTATTATATTGTTCTATATGATGTTTTAATATACTGGTATAAGAAATAATATAACTATTAATATAATTAATATATTCATAATAGTACCGTTAACTATTAATATAATTAATATATTCATAATATTACAGTTAATATATTATGTTATAAATATAAATAATTATGTAAGATTACATAATTAATGTATTTATTATGAATAAATACATTATGTATTAATGTATTTATTTATTGTATTTATTATATTTATTATTTTTAAATGATTTTATTATGTAAGATTTGGCAGTGATTTGCTTGCCAAAAAATAATTGGAGAGGGCTTTTTCACATTCATTTTCTCAAATCCTAAGTTGTGTTCCTCATTAGAATATTAATGCTGACCTGCAGAAAGCAGCTGGGAAACTTTTCTTTTGTTTGCAAGGACCTTTCCTGTGTGAGGTGTCAGCTGTGCGTGCAGCATGTGACTCCTTGCTGTGGCTCAGGGTGACTCCTTTGTCCCCAGGGCTGAGCTGGTGGCACTGCAAACGCTCCTCCTTGCAGCCCTGCTCTGCTCACTGGCCACCGAGCAGAATTTAGTTTTAGTTTAAGGATAAAATGTACCCAGGGGCTGCCAGAGGGGAGGGTGGCACTGGGGGTGAGCTCTGTGGGCACAAAGGGGGTTTTTGTGCCTCTCTGGTGGCAGAGGGCCGGGCTGTGGTTTCGGGTGTTGGGGTGGGACAGAAGCAGGGTCAGGTGTTTGATTCTACTCCTTTAATTTTCAAATTGGAGTCTGCAGTATGGGGCTTTGAATAGGAACAGACCCCTGGATACTTGGAATCACTGCAGTTCCAAAGTTGGAATTAACTCTCTAACTATATAAGAATTGGAATTAACTTATAAATTGGAATTATAGTTATTGCAGTTCCAGAGTTGTGCTTTTGAATAAGAGCAGACCCCTGGATTCTCGGAATCACTGCAGTTCCAAAGTTGGAATTAACTCTATAACTATATAAGAATTGGAATTAACTTATAAATTGGAATTATAGTTATTGCAGTTCCAGAGTTGTGCTTTTGAATAAGAACACACAGCTGGATTTTGGAATCACTGCAGTTCTGGGGTTGCAGCTCTGTCCTGGTGGGTGACAGGATTTTGTAGGATTTTATTTCCTGACAGAGATCCCTGTAACGTTTCTGGGAAGTTTGTGGTTTGAGAGTGTTTTTATTTATTGTGTCTTTGTGGTTTCCAGTGGAACATTGACTGATCAGCTTCACACCAATGGCAATTAAACATTTGATGAATATTTGCAGCATTTTTTTCTAGGACGGGCACCTGCAATAGAGGTCTCTGACCAAAGTGCTGCTGCAGCTTCTGCTTTTGGGAAATGGTCTTGAAACTGAATCAGTGAAGAGTTTCAGGCTTTTGCTTCCCTTTTCTTTTCAGAATTGTTGCTCAAGGACACGAGTGATGCTCTGGGAATGTCCTGAGTGTGCCAATGCTGCCAAAATGCAATTCCTGCCCAGGCTGTGCAGCTGACACTCTGAAATTTCATTTCTGGGCTCTGAGGTGCTGGCAGCCAGCAGCTCCCACACAGACCTGCCTTGAGAAATCAGCAAATGAAACCAAAGTTTTTTTTGTGAAAGCAACATATTTATGTTTCTCAGTTATTTCTGCATATGGGAATGAAGTAAAGCTCTCAAATATTTGATTTTTTTTTCCATTTTGCTGTGCAGCAGCACAATATTGTCTGTCAGACTTTTCAGTGGGAAAGAAAAGAAAATATTCAGCTGCTCTCCCATCTATAAAAATGAGAACACGTAGCTATAAATGATGTCATTAAGAAATTGATTCCCTTAATATGCATGTCTCTACAATGAAACTATTTTTAGGTTATTTTTAGAAACTCATTATTTCTTTCAAAAATAGAAAAGTGGAAGAAATCTTAATACTTACGTAGATAAGACGGAATATTTCATTTGTTCCCCCCTCAGAGAAAATTGTGCGTTTCCTGTTACTTTGCTCAAAATAACTTGATTACATTAATGGGAAATGTTAAACATGATCAGTCTTTTTAAATGGATAACTGAGCTTGGAAGAAAAAAGCTGGAGCTTCCTGTAGTAGAAAACTCTCAGTGACATTTGTGCATATTCCATCTTTTGCTGGATGATCCAGGGAAGAGTTTGGGGGTGGAATTTCAGGGGAAAAGAAGATAGCTCTGACTCAGTTACTGATGTTCTTCAGTTTGAGAAAATCCCTTTTCCTCTTGCTTTCCATACATGGCAGGAGGGAAAGGGGGCTGCATTTACTGGACAAAACCTTGCTGTGCTATTTCTGCTGTCCCTGTTTGTCAACATTGCAAAAAAAAAAAATCAATATTTTAACACACCCACCTTAACCTTGCTGCTGCAGGTGATCCCGTGCTGCTTTTCTCCCAGGATGACTCCAGCACTTCCCATGGCAGCAGGGAGCTGGGATGTGGGATGGTTCATGTCAGGAAAGGAAGGGGAGGCTGGTGTGGTTGTGATATTTTGTGAAAATCCCTTTGCTAGAATTTTCTTGTCCTGAGAAGCTGAAGGGCCTCAGCTTCAAGTGTAAACAATTTGTTATCTGCTGCTGTGGGATGCAGCAGGTGCTTCCTTGGTTGCTCAGTGTGGGATGTTTCTACTTGGTGGCCAATCCAGGAGGCAGCAGCTCTCGGACTCTGGGAGTCACAGAACTTTGTTATTCATTCCTTTCTATTCCTGTCTCGCCTTCTGATGATTCTTTTCTCTCTGTTCTTTGTAGTATAGTTACAGTGTGGTCTTTTTTAATGTAATATATATCATAATACAATAAACCAGCCTTCTGAAATGGAGTCAAGATCTCTCCTTCCCTTCACCGAGTCCTGGCTGCCCTGAAACCCCACAGTAATGGGCTGGATGCTCCCTGGGTGCTCCAAGGCAGCCCTGGCACGGTGCTGGTGTGGGCAGGAGAATCTTTTTTGTTGCAGCCACTAAATATAAACCCCCAGAGCTGTGCTGGGCAGGCAGTTCAGCCCTGGCAGGCTTGGAGGAGACAGGGATGTGCCCAGCTGGGATTCCCCACTGGCCCTGTGGAGGCCAGAGGTCCCCAAAGCCTCACCCGTGCGGAGCTGTGCAGGCTCAGTCTCAGCACAGAGCGCATTCTGTGTGCTCCCTTCGCTGGCTTTTGCCACTTTATTTCTTTTTTCCCCCATTGCTTTGTGCCTCTGGCTCTGAGAGCAAGGTGCTGGCGAGAGCAGAGCCTTGGGCCTTTGTCCCCTGGCTGTGGCACTGTCACTGCAAAGGTGTGCCTGGGGCTTTTGTCCCCTGGCTGTGGCACTGTCACTGCAAAGGTGTGCCTGGGGCCTTTGTCCCCTGGCTGTGGGACTGTCACTGATTCCCTGGAGCCCTTTCTGGGGCTGTGTGAGGGTCACAGTCCTACAAAGTGTGCCTTGGCAATTTGTCCCCTGGCTGTGGGACTGTCACTGCAAAGGTGTGCCTTGGGCTTTTGTCCCCTGGCTGTGGGACTGTCACTGCAAAGATGTGCCTTGGGCTTTTGTCCCCTGGCTGTGGGACTGTCACTGGTTCCTTGGGGCACTCTCTGGGGCTCTGTGAGGGTCACAGCCCTGTGCCTTGGCAGTTTGTCCCCTGGCTGTCACTGGTTCCCTGGGGCACTCTCTGGAGCTGTGTGAAGGTCACAGCCTTACAAAGTGTGCCTTGGCAATTTGTCTCCTGGCTGTGGGACTGTCAGTTCTGCCCTGAGCCATTTTCTGGAGCTGTGTGAGGATCACAGCCCTACAAAGATGTGCCTTGGACCTTTGTCCCCTGGCTATGGCACTGTCACTGCAAAGATGTGCCTTGGGCTTTTGTCCCCTGGCTGTGGGACTGTCACTGGTTCCCTGGGGCACTCTCTGGGGCTGTGTGAGGGTCACAGCCCTACAAAGATGTGCAGTGTGCCCCTGGCTTTGGGGCTCCTGGTTATGTAACTGTGCCCTTCCTCCCGTGGCACTCATTCCGTTGCTATGGAGCTGTTAAATAATTCAAGCAGGTGACTCCTTTCCAAAGGCAAACCCTCAGAAGCGATGATTTCCAGCAGGCTGCTGCCGGGTTTGTGTGTCTAACCCTTCTTTTCCTCCAGGAGGAAGATGAACCTGAAGTCGGAGCGCAGAGGGATCCACGTGGATCAGTCGGAGCTGCTGTGCAAGAAGGGCTGTGGTTACTATGGCAATCCTGCCTGGCAGGGCTTTTGCTCCAAGTGCTGGAGGGAGGAATACCACAAGGCCAGGCAGAAGCAGATTCAGGAGGATTGGGAGCTGGCAGAGCGGTAAAGAACCTTCTTTTCTTCCTCCAGGGTGACTCCACCAAATTCTCTTCCTGCCTTCTCTTTCCCAGTCCTGTTTGCTCAGGTTCATCACAAATTCCCCAGTTTGAGCTTTCCTTCCTTTTGGTGCAAAGATGGATGTTTGGGACAGTCTGGTATAAGAGGTTTGAAAAGAAAATCTGGGAGGGAACAAATATGAACAGAGCCCAACATCCCAATGAGTACTTTGACCTAATTTGCATATGCAAATATTTATTTCTGGCAGCAGTTAGAAGGGTTATAGGGACAACTTTGATTAAATATCCTCTGGAGATGGCAATTATTTCTTGGGTGTGGGCAGCACCATGGTTTTACATGCCAGCTGCTGATTAAAAACTGATTTTAGTCTTGTCTGTGGTCATTCTTTTAAACTGGAGGCTTAAGCCCGAGAACATCAAAGCTTGTTTTTAATTGTCCAATCACTTATTTTCTGCAAACCAGTCTAGTTTTCCTTGTGTGATAAATGCTTAACCCTGAAAATGGAAGATGTGTTTTCAGAAGTGGCAGCACAGAGGTCATGTCATTGTTTTCCTCTGCCATAAATGTCTTACACAGTTAATAAAAACTTTATTATTAGGGTAAATATTTATGCTGCCGGCCTTGGATCATCTCTAAAACAAAGTGGGGTATTTAAGGAATTCTTTAGTGAGTGCTGGGAGATGCTAAAGGCACAGATGAGCTGTGATTTTGTTGCAGTGAACAGACAGGCTTGTCAGCCCTGATAAGATACAATTCCTGCCTCAGGAGATTGCAGATCCCAGACTGTCGATGGTCCATGCCGAGCTGGAGGGATGTTTAAAGACAATTGCTCAGCTCCCAGCATCCTGAAGGGTTGGGATAGGATGTAACCTGTTTGAATCCTCCTGCACAGGAGGAGAAAAGGGTGCAGGGTTGGTGACTTTGCCCTCCCCTACTTTAAAATAAAAACTTGGTCTTTCAGGCTTTGCCTCATCATTCAAGCAGATATTTATCACCAAAGCAGATCATGACAACAATGATCTATTTCCCAAGGTATTCCTGAGACTGAGATAGGGTATTTTGCTTTTGTAAGATGGGAAAGGACTGCCTGAGGCAACAGGTTGGAGAACTCAGTGTGAGGCAGGGAGGGAGGCAGTAAATCTGCTGCTGGAAATCCCCCCTGTGCCTTTGGATAACTCAGAGTGTGACACGAGGGGAAGGTGACCATGCTTCAGCCTCAGTCTTCTCCCTTTGGACCTCACTATTTAACCCTGAGCTTTCCCTCCCTTCTGCCCCTGCAGCATGGAAAGGGGGGTGTCCTGTAGTGAAGGGAGATAGGCAGAGGGAAGAATTAACATGTCAGATGAGTAATTAATGACTGCACAGGAAATCAGCTCCTTTGCCTTGTTCCTAAGCCCTTAAACCAGACCTGTATTTTTCCAACTGCAGGCTCCAGCGTGAGGAGGAAGAAGCCTATGCCAGCAGCCAGAGCACCCAGGGGGCACAGTCCCTGACCTTCTCAAAGTTTGAGGAGAAGAAAACCAATGAGAAAACAAGAAAGGTCACTACTGTGAAGAAGTTCTTCACTGCTTCCTCCAGAGCAGGAGCTAAGAAGGGTAACTCTCCTTTGCTTTTCATGCTTCTGTACGTTTTAAAGTGAAAAGTTTTTGGCAGATGTGTTGTTCTAAAAGGCAGATTGATGCTCTGTGCTTTGACTTGTAAAAGTTGGAGTAGTCATGCTTCTGGAGAGTGATTGCTACTGAAAACACAGAAAAATGTGAGTGATGTCAAACAATCTGTTAAATGGAACAGTGCACTGCTAAACCTGTGTTTGTGTGATTATACACAGAACAGGAGTTCTTCCACTAAACAGCAGAAGTGTGTTCCTGGTGCTGCCACTGCACTGCTGAGGGGAAGTTCCTTGTTCCTCTGGCACACATTCCAGAGAAATTCCTGAGTCAGCCATGGTGTCACACCAGGATTTAGGGCTGGAAGGGGAATTCCTCCTGGAGGGAGCAGCAGAGAAGGTGCTGGCTGTCAGTCACCTCCACAAACTGCTGTGTGTGAGTGTGATAGAAATATCACACTCACAGTGAGATAAAATATCAGCTGGTGCTGCCATAGTGCCTCACTTTGACAGGAAAAAATGGGATGTGTGAGCAGGGTGCCTTGAGCTGCAGTAAATGTGAGGCTGGCAGTGTTTGTGTGGGCTGGGAATATCGAGTTTGTGGCTGGCTGGGTGTTTGTTCCACAGAATGTGTTACAAGCAGGAATGATGAATGGCACTGCTGGCTTGGCATAGCAATAGCTCACACAGGCAAAAGCTGGGAAATGCTGGGCTCTGGAGGAGGAATTCCAGAAGGAAAAGCAACATTAATCTGTGTTAACCTTAGAGACAATGCACGTCCTTAATTTGAAATTCAGCATTTTTCTGGTTAGAGTTGTCCTGGTGCATGACAGCAGCTGGCTACGTGAGGCATTCACTCACCTGCATTAAACCTTTTTTTTTTTTTTAATGTTCATTCTTCTCACTTTCCATCTTTTCTTTTTTTATCCCTTCACCACCTGTCCTGCCATGCTCCTGCTCTTGGTGCCCTGCTTGCTTTGGCCTTTTTATTTCAGCAGCTGAAGAGAAAACCCCTAAGCAAGGACAGCTTGGGAGGGAGAGAAATGCTGATAACATTCTCAGGGATTTGAAGGAGATTTTTACTCCCTCCTGGGAACTGGCTTCCCCTTCTGAAGGTAATGCAGCACAGCCTGGGCAAGCTGTCCGCCTGGTTTTAGTAAGCTTGGCTCTTAGTTGGGCTTTGCTAAACACAAACTAGGGTTGTGCCAGTTGTAACTCGTGCTCTTCAACATGAAGATGGCAAAAAAAGCAAGTCCAGCATCCTGAGGTGATGTTGAATCTCTAAACCAATCCTTTGCTTTTTAGTAGGAAGTCATAAGAGTAAAGCTGAAGCTTCTTTGAGCTCCACCTTAGGATTAGGATCAAAAAAATAAGGTTTTTGTAAGAATTAGCTGGATCTTGTGCTGCTTTGTGTTTTCATAAAAAAAAATTCCAGGTTGTTGTTACAAATCTGATTATTATGAGTTGAAACCACTTCAAGAACTTTGGCATTCTCAAAACATCTCCAGATGTTTGTTTTATAAACCAAGAAGAAAATTTTCCATCAAGAAGAGACACTGATATCACTTAAACCAAAAGGACACCAAACCCCTCGATGCAAACAGCTCTAAGAGCTCATCCTCCATTAATTGTTTGCAGTCCTGACTTGTTCTGCTGGCTAAAGAAATGTGCAGTGTTTATGAATTGTTACAGGAAGGTGATGAAGGGCTGTGTGTGACAGAGCTGGGGACAAACCCTGCTTCACGTTCCATGCTTGGACTGGCTCCATGGCACAACCATAGTGAACCCCTGGAGTGCTCGTGTTCTGCTGTGACGAGTGGCTTTCCTGTAGAAAGATTGAAATATTAATTATATTTATTCTTTGTGAAGCTGATCTTTCCTTCAGTCTTCCCATGCTTGCTCCTGGCATTTTGGCATTTTCCTTTGCTGGGCTCTCTTTGACTTGTTGGAATTTCTTGGCTGTGATCAGCTTCTTTTTAGTCGGACTGAATTCTCTGGGAACACAGGACAAACCTGAGGATATTTTGTTGCTGGAAGTTCATTTGTTCCCGCAGCCCTTGGTAATCAGTACAGATTAATTTTCCTTAAATCAGGATTTCAGCTCAGAGATTAGTGAATCTGCAACTACAAGTAATTCTTGGTGTAACTCATTAAAAGACAGTTCATTCTAATTAACATTCACTTTTTAATACTTAATATTAATCTGCCTCAGTTGACTACATCTCTCTCGTAACTAAACAGCAATCACAAATTTGAATTTGTGACTCAAAAAATAATATTCACATTCCTTAAGGTCAAATAATAGAATGAGGCTCATTATTTTTATAAAAGAGTGAGCTCATGGTTGAAGTCAGTAAATAAACCTTCAGCTGTACTGTGAAATGAGATCAGTGATTAATCATGGAAGAAATAGCTGATAATTCTGCCCTTTTCTTTGTTTATTATTTCCAAATAAGCTTTCTGCTTCTCTAATGACAGATTTAATTAATGGCCACCCTTCAGCTGGAATCCTGTGGAGGATTTGGGGTTCATGCAGTGAATCTCAGGTATAAAGGCAATGGAAGGAAATCCCCTCTGGAAAAGTGTCCCTGAGTAGCTAGAAAGGAGTTGGATTTGCACTCTCTATCTCAATTGCTGCAGTTGGAATTTAAATATTTGCATAACCTTTTCTGTCCTGGGCACTGAAATACCAGAGGTGCTCTGATGGTGCCTGGCCAAGTTCTTCCCTGTGCTGAAGCGTGGGGCTCTGGTCAGAGGAGCAGAGTTGGTATCCCTGGGTGACACAGTTTTGGATTTTCTGTAGTGCTTGATCTCTTCAGAAACACATAACAACAAAAAAAACCCTCACTGAGCTCCCTCAAATGCAAATAAAACCAACTTAAACATGAATCCCATTTCTTTCTTTTCCCTTTGGAGTCGTGCATGCTGTTGAAAGCAGGATTTCTGTGCATGTGAAGTGTTTTCGGGTTGAAAGCCGTGTTTGTCTCGTGCTGACCATGAATATTTTCATGTTTTCTGTCTCTCTGCTGCTTGCCTCTCACCACGTTCATTTCCACCACCTCTGTTCAATCCCTCCATTTCCAACAGCGTTGGCTGGCAAGCTGAAAGGTGGGTGAAGGTACCGGAGCAGCACAATGAGCTTGGAACGTGGAAAATCAGATGGTTTTTGTGGGAAAAAACCCCTGTGGATGCAGCTCTGTCAGCTTGCAGTGTGTGCTCCTTGAGCAGAACTGCCCTGAGCTGCTGGGGAGCCACTCGTGTTGGTGCAAGGAGTGTGGAGGTCAGGGACAGTGGGAAAAGCACCCCATTATCTTTAGGAATCTGCAGAATCCCAGCTGGAAACGTTAAATGGAGATCTCTGACCTGGGAGTAAAACTCAAAACCCTGTGTTGCAGTCACTTCTGGTATAAAAAGACCCTTAGGGTGAGTGGGGATGTGGCTCTAATTGTTCCACTTCAGTGGGGTACTCAGTTTTCCTGGAGTTGTGTTAATAATTATTGCTGTGTTTAATAACATCCAACGTTTCCCTGGCAAAGCTTGAGAAATACAATTTACACAATTGCTGGTTTACAATTTACATTTACACAATTACAAATGACCAATTTGCACAGCTAAAAAAAAAAAAAGTGACTCGAAATGATAAAACCTTTCTGCAATTATCCATCAGTGGGAAAAATCTGATCTGCTGTGCCCTGAATTTTGCCAGCAGAGATCCAGGAGGCCAAAGCTCCCAGCCCTTCCATCCACAGGCAGGCCAGCATCGAGACAGACCGAGTGTCCAAGGAGTTCATAGAATTCATCAGGACATACCAGAAGCCTGGCCAGGACATCTACAAGCAATGCAAACTCTTTTTGGACACCATGAGTCATAAAAGGGTGAGCTCTGAATGCCTCTTGTCTCAGGAAAATGGGGAAACTGGGGGGGAGAAGGAGGAAATGCTGCACTTCTTCCAGCAGTTTGGATTTTCTGGAGTGGGGCAGGAGCCTTCAGGTGATTGGATTAATCAAATTCACACCTGGGTGCCTTTTTTTGGTTTTGGTAATTTGGGACCAAAGGATCCTGCTAACCGCAGAGCAGCCCAGGTAAATTAGTCCTGACTAAATCCCACATAAACGAGTCTGTTCAGCAATAATTACATTAATATGATTGTGGAAATGATATGAGAGATCACCTGGTGAGATTTTAGATCTCTCAGAGTGGTTTGGGTTGGAAGGGAGTTAAAGATGATCTGGTTCGTGGGCAGGGACACCTTCCCCAGTGCCAGGTGGCTCCAAACCCCATCCAGCCTGGCCAGGGACACTGCCAGGGATGACACAACTTAACCCTAAAAACTTCTAAAGATAATCCAGCATCAACCCACCCCTCTGCTTTTTTAGGGGAAGGGCAACTTGACTGTGCTGCTTTGTTTTTTTTAATATGAAATACATGTTATCTTCATTTTCCATTATTAAAAAAATTCAATATTCTTGAAATATTAGTCTGTGGTGCCACCTATGGTTGGAATGAGTCAGAATTCAGCACAGCTTTTTCCCCCTTTTCTTCTCCCTTTCCTACTTAGTTCCTCAAATTATCTCCTCACGAGTTCTCATGGAATCTTACATTCCCTCTGCTTTGAATTCTTCTTGAGCTTTTATTTCCTTTCTTTTGGATCTGTTCCTTCTGAGCACAGAGTCTGTGAGAACAGAGAGGGTTTGCTTTTGGCTTCAAGCACTCAAGGTGTTCTCCTTTCCTACTTCAGCCTTCTCAAAACGTGGGAATTTTTTACTACACATAAAGCAGGCCCAAAATCCAGTTTCAGCAAGAGCTGAGACCTGTGTTCAGGAAAATGTCCAGTTTTCTGCCTTAGAGAATTCAGAAATCTCTAAGATTCTCCCCACACTTTTTTAATGTATGGTTTCATTTAATGATGAAAATCACCTTCATTAAGTGAATTTTATTTTCTTCAGGAGCTCAGTTAGCAAAAGTGTTGTTTCACAAATACCACTGTGAATATATTTCACAGTAACTTTACCATCAGAAATATCTGCTGTAGAGATATTCCTTCGAATAATTGATGGTCTTGGGGGTTTTATGGAGTATAAAATGTCTTTTAAAAATCAGAGGTTAAATAGGGACAAATATTTTGCTTAGTCTGGGTTATTTTGTCAGTGCTCCTCAGGGGAAAAAGCCACTGCACCTGTGCTAATATCCATTTATTCAGCAAATAAATACAAATCTTTCACACATTGAAGAGGCAGTGTTGGCTTCTCCTATTTTTAACTAAAACTGAGCCACTACAAACACCTCTGATGACACCTCTGCATTCTCAGACTGTTACTGCAGCTGGACACTTGCCTGGAACCAAAACAAAACAGGAGGTGCTGCTGCCAGCCCTTCACACTTGCTCCTTGTTCTCTGCAGGATTTGAGCATTGAGGAGCAGTCCGAGTGTGCCCAGGACTTCTACCAAAATGTAGCAGACAGGCTGCAGACACGTTGGAAAGGTACCAAGGTCTTCTCTTTCATCTTCCTCTTCCAAAAGCAGTGATGTAAAACGAAATTGAATTTTCAGTGCAGGCAAAGCGTTCAGAAATGCTGGGAACAGGTGCTGGTACCAGAGTTAGAATTGTTCCCTCTAGGCAGTTTTGTGTCTAAATGTTTTTACAAACATTTTTAATTTCTTTTAAATTCTCAGTGGAGTTCTGTTGGATTAAGCCCTTTTCTGACCCAGAGATGGGGTAACTGAGAGGCAGTTTAAAAACTTTTATTATATTTATAGAATAAATATCTATTTCTTATTTATATATATTACATATTATATATATTTTATGTATTTCTTATTTATATATATATATATATTATATTTCCTATTTATATATATTTATAAATCCTCAGTGGAGTTCTGTTGGGTTAAGCCCTTTTCTGACCCAGAGATGGGGTAACTGAGAGCCATTTTAAAAACTTTTATTCTATTTATAGAATAAAAATCTATTTCTTATTTATATATATTATACTTTATGTGTTATGTATTATATTTTCTATTATATTATATATATTTTATATATTTCTTATATATATATTATTTTTATTATCTATATGTATATTTATAAATTCTCAGTGGAGTTCTGTTGGATTAAGCCCTTTTCTGACCCAGAGATGAGAGACATTTTTAAAACTTTTATTCTATTTATAGAATAAATATCTATTTCATATTTATATATGGGATGTATTATATCCAGTTATGAACTCAGGTTGGCTTGAATGAGTAATCCTAACTTGTTGATATTGGGGTGAAACCTTCCAAAGAGCCCTGGAATATTTCAGTTGTGGGGTTTTTCCCTTTCAGTGCCCCCTGAAAAAGTGGAGAAGGCAATGGATGAGGTTGAGAAATACATCATGACTCGCCAGTATAAATATGTTTTTTGCCCTGAGACAACTGATGATGAGAAGAAAGACCTTGCTGTCCAAAAGAGGATCAGGTAAGGCTTGAAAGGAAAAATAATTGAGTAATCCCTAATTCTCTAAATGAGCTCTGAATCAGCCATGTTGAAAACCTTGTGCTGTGCACAGAAAAATGGCTTGTTAAGGGCTCAAACCATTTGATTTAAAATACAGAAAGAATTAATAGGTGGGATAATGACAACCACTACACTGGGGAAATTTGCTTTTATTAAATCATAGCCAAGAATAATTAAAAAAACCCCCTCTGCTTTCTCTGAAAATAAATGACATCAGTGGAAGGAACTGGTTTGTGGCTGGAATAATGCCTCATTGACACAAAGCATTCCTTTGCCCTGAGTTCAGAGCAAAGGTTTCAAACACCTGGTGTGAGTGGCACTGAAGAGTTTAACCCTTTCTCTCCTGTCCCAGGGCTTTGCACTGGGTCACTCCCCAGATGCTCTGTGTTCCTGTCAGTGAGGAAATCCCAGAAGTCTCTGACATGGTTGTAAAGGCCATTACAGGTTTGTGAGTGATCAATTCTGTATTTACAGATTTCAATCTCATCTCTCTTGCTTATTGAGATGGTTTGTGCTGCCGTCACGAGGTGCTCCAGGCTGTTCAGTGTGCAGCAGTTTGGAATTTCACCTGTGGAGCAGGGATAACTTCCACACTGAAGTGCTTAGGCTTAACTGATCGACTTGAAACACTTCCCCACAGACAGAAGTGATGCAATAAATGATGCAGTAAATGAATTTTTTAAAAGTTCACTCAGTTTTGAGCACGTTCACTTTTAATTTTGAGCCCATTCACTCAGTTTTGAGCACGTTCACTCAGTTTTGAGCACGTTCACTCAGTTTTAAATAAATTTATATATTTCAAGGTTGCTTTTTAGAAGGAGCACGAGCAGAAAAATGCACTTTATTTCCATGACTATTACCCAGCAAATCCTGCTTATTCAGTGCCTGATTATTACAATTTGAATGATTCCAGGACTTTTTTCCCCTCGCAGACATCATCGAGATGGATTCCAAGCGTGTCCCTCGGGATAAACTGGCCTGCATCACCAAATGCAGCAAGCACATCTTCAATGCCATCAAAATCACCAAAAATGAGCCAGCCTCTGCTGATGATTTCCTGCCCACCCTGATTTACATCGTGCTGAAGGGGAACCCCCCACGCCTGCAGTCCAACATCCAGTACATCACTCGCTTCTGCAACCCCAGCAGGCTGATGACTGGGGAGGATGGATATTATTTCACCAACCTGGTGAGTGCAGCAGGGAGGGTGGGCTTGGACAGCAAGGTTTGCCTTTTGTCTGGAGGTAGGAATTGCCAGCAAAGGGCAGAAATTCCAGTTCATGAACATAAATTCCAGTTCATCTTCAAACAGTGGTTGAGGTTACTGAGAGCACAGCCAGTTTTGTCTCCTCTCTCTTCCATCTCCTCTGTCCAAATCAGAGCTTTGCTTTCTTATTTTAAAACTTTAAACCCTTTATTTGAAAAGTCTGATGCTACGACTTAGGTGTGTTTTTATCCTGCAAGATCAGGACTCTGTTCCTCAAGCCCTGAGTTTGGGCTGTGCAGATGTTCCAGATGCAAAGTCCCCTCTGAGAGTTTTTTGGAGGCCCTGCAGAATTAGGCCATCCACGTGTGGAGGTAAACAGGGATTTTACAGCTTCTCCAAGAGGCATTTCTTGGTGTGCTCTGCATTTTATCATAAACTATCCTGGAGGAAAATTACAGAGTTGAATGAAACACTTGGAGTGTTTAAAAGTTCATTTCAGTAGGAGCAGAGATCCACCAAGCGAGCTGGGCTTTGACATTCCTTCAGGAAATTAATTAATTAATTAATCTGCATAGCAGATCTCTGCTGATCAGATATTAAATACTAACACACTGCTCCTGTCTCCTTGGCGTGATCCTGCTGTTCCCTCACCTCCCAAACACACAGACCCTGAGGTCTGGAGTGTACCTTGGCAGCTCAGTTTTTGATTTCTTCAAACTTTTGGGCAGAGGAAAGAGTTGTATGAAGTGTCTGATAAAATTAACTTCTGGAAAAGCTCATTAAAAAAATATTCAAAAACCAGTTGCTGGTGTAAGAAGAGGGAACATTTTCTGTGAATGTAAAACTGGAGCAGTTTTCTGACTGTAAAAGGTTGCAGCGTGTGGTGATTCCAGTCCTGCAGTGATGCTCTCTCTGCTTTGTTTGCAGTGCTGTGCTGTGGCCTTCATTGAAAAGCTGGATGCTCAGTCCTTAAACCTGAGCCAGGAAGATTTCGATCGGTTCATGACGGGCCAGACCTCCCCAAAAAAGCAGGAATCTGACAGCTTCTCCCCTGATGTGTGCCTGGGGGTGAAGCAGATGTGCAAAAGCTTAGACCTCCTCTCTCAGTTGAATGAGAGACAGGAAAGAATTGTCACTGAAGCCAAGAAGCTGGAGAAAGACCTCATTGATTGGACTGATGGCATCACCAAGGAGGTGGAGGATATTGTGGAGAAATACCCCTTAGAAATCAAACCAAAAAGTCAAGCCTTGGCAGCCATTGACTCTGAAAACGTGGAGAATGACAAGCTGCCCCCACCACTGCAGCCTCAGGTTTATGCAGGATAATTATCCTCAGCTAGCTGGGAAGGGAAGCAAATTTAAAGCTAAAAAAAAAGAGCTTAAATCAGTACATTTTTAAAGGTACTTTTGTTTTGGGGTTTGGTTTTTGGTTTGGTTTTTTTTTTCTTTTTTTGGTTAAGTGTAATGAATTGTATTTATTTTAGTCCAGTAGATTTCTATTAGGCTTTGGTGGGTTTTTTGAACTGAATTTCAATTTTCTACACGAACTGGTGTAATTTTTAAGCAACACTAGTCCATTGACATCTCTCCTGAAAGTTCCCTTCTAAGCATGCACTTAATTGTTTTTAATAATTAGTTTAACTTGAAGCCAAGTTCCAGCAGGAAAAAAAAAAAAAAAAAGAACCAATGTTAGTCTGAACTTATTCTGTAGCTGTAAAGATGAATTATATATTGTAAAATATGTAAAATTGTAAATAGATTTCAAATCTAATGTCCCAACTGCATGAGCTCGTGTGTGAGTGAAAATGATCTCAAAATATTCATTTTAGCACCTTTGAGTTCCATCATGTTGCAGTAAAAAAGGCAAAAATGCTGTTGGAGTTTGGATAAGCTGGAGGGGAGAAGTTGGGAGTGATTTGCAAACTTGAAAAATCATCTTAATCTGCTTTGTTAAGAAAGAATTCTTTCAAAGATGCCATTTCTTCATTTAAATGCTCTGTCAGAACACCTGGTAGCCTTGAGTGGTGCACAGAATTGCTGATTTTACTGCTTTGGGATGGAATGTGGGGCCAGAAATCGAAAATATTTCAGGAATAGGAAGAAATATTTCTATTAAAAACTGCATAATGTGGAACAAAAAAAGGGGAGGGGAAAGAGACCATGAAAGAGTTGCTCCAAATGTGTCTCTCTCTCCCCTGGTCACTTCCATCAGTGGGATGAATTTTGGTTGCTTTCTTGACAATCAATCCTGGGAAAATAAATAAATAAATAAATTCATATAATTTGAGGTTGCTTTTTAGGAGGAGCAGAAGAATGCACTTTATTTCTGTGAAACATCAACGTTCTGCTCTTCAGTGACCCCTTCAGCACCTTGAACAGCGAGCTAAAAAATGGCTTTTTGTGTCACTGAAAGTCACTAAAATTCAGATTGGGGTGAAACAGAAGAAAAACAACCTCTTAAACAGAACTTGGAAACTTCTTCTGAGTCGTTTTGGAATCTCTTCCATGCTGCCCTGACCTGAGATCCCAAACACAAAGCTCAGCTGGAACTGCTTTAAAGCCAGGTTTAATTCTTGCCAGGAGGAGGAAAACACAAAGCTGGTGCTCCGTTCCCACTTCACTGCAACTCTGCTCCTATTCCATTTGCACTGCAATAACCTCAGCCCACGACTGTGATTTGTCCCTTTTTCTGCAGTTTTTGGCTTTTTTTTATGAACTATGCACCAGCCCTGGTGTCCAGAGAAGCAGCTGCAGCCCTGGGATGCTCACAACAACACAAAAAAAAAATCAAATTATTCTGAGTCGCCACCCAAATCGCTTAGTAAATAATCCTGGGGTTTATTTCGTTTATTTAGGTGCTGATTCTGATCTCCAGGTTTGTCCTGGGGGAGCGGTGGGAGAAGCAAACTTGCGGCTGTTGTGTAAATGAGAGTGTTTAAATAAAAGTTCTGCCCTCCTTAACGAGTCCCTAAACCCCTCCTCGCCTTTTGTTACTCCATGAACGGTTCATGGCTGCTCCTGCATCCTCGGAGGCGGGAGAATCTCCTTCTATTTCCATCAATTTCTGCTCAATTTCCAATAGCTGTTTCTATTTCCACCAGTTCTCAATGCCCTGCAAGTTCTAGGCTGGGTACCAGTGTTTATTTTTGTTTTCTTTGCAGAGCAGTCATTGGGGTGACGAAGCACTTGGGAAGGAAGGATTTTGTGACTGAAATATCTCTTTTTTTTTCATCTCGTAACCAAGGCACCAAAGCGGGGATGTTTGGAGTGAATGAGTCAGGAAAGGTGGATTTGAGTCAGTTAGAAAAATTTGAGTAAATTTGATTTGAGTAAATGAGTCAGGAAAGGTGGATTTGAGTATATTTGAGAGTAAATTTGCTTTGAGTCAATTTGAAAAATTGACTCAAAATTGGAGTAAATTAGGAAAGGTGCATTTCCACACCCGGAGTAATCCCTGAGCAGGGCTGGAGCACAGAGGCACTCACAGAAGTTGGGTGAGACCCCCAAGGCTGCCAAAAACAGCAAAGCAGAGACTTTGATGGAAATATCATCCCTTAAAGTGATTTAAATGGCAATATCATCCCTTAAAGTGATGTAAAATACAGGTGCTGTGCCCACAGTCACAGTGGCAGAAATTCGCTTTATTTTTTCATTTATTTTTTCCACTCTTGTTTCACTGAAAACAGAGTCTGCAGCTCGTCGGGTTGGATCTTTGATTGTAAAATGCTTCTTTGCACGGGAGCTCCTGCGTGTATTTCCTTTGGTAAGGAAGATGTTTTACAGGAAATGCTGGAGTCATTAATTGTGACTGTTGCTCATTAATCCAGTGCTGTCATTTTGGAGTTTCTGACCTTTCAGATCCTCATGGGACTGCTGGTGTTTTACCTTCCCGAAGCGTTTTTAGGGAATATTTTTCACCCGAGTATTTTAATGCATCATTTTTAATTTCTTTTTTATTATAAATTTATTTTAATGCAGAATATTTAGGGAAGGTTTTCTCCCAGCTTGCCCAACTCTTAGGGACACTAAACAGCTCCACCAGACCTCACACTATCCTCGTGGCAACATCACCATCCTATTACCATTAACAATACTAATTATTAATAATAGAAATATATGATAATGCCATATAAAACAATTATATTCTTATTTATCGTGATAAATGTAAACAAACGTTTGTTGGCTTTAAGGATTTAACCCTGAACACCTTCAGGTATTGGAATAGCTATTAGTATAGCTATTAGGATAGGTGTTTACGTTAGGAAATAGAACAGGAAAGATGTTTGGGGACAGTTTTTGGAGGAAAAGGGGAGGGGGAAGGCGGCAACATCCTGAGGGAGGCTGGAGCGGGGAGCGCCGTCAGGGCCCGCTGCCTCTCCCGATGCCGCTCCGGGGCCCGTTCCCGGTTCTAATCCCGGTTCCGTTCCCGATGCCGCTCCCGGCCCCGTTCCCGGTTCCGTTCCCGATGCTGCTCCCGGTTCCATTCCCGGTTCCATTCCTGGTTCCGTCCCCGACGCCGTTCCCGGCCCCTCCCGCGCTGCCGGCGCCGCCTCAATCTTGTCCCCCCCGCGCCACCGTCGCCGCTGAGGGGTCAGGGCTGCGGCCCGGAAGCGGCGGCGGAGGCGGGGCCCGGTGCCGGGGCCTGTCCGTGTGTCCGGCCCGGGGCTGCCCGGGGAGCGGCCTCTCCGCCCGTCCGCCCGTGCCCGCAGCCCCGGCAGGGCAGGACCATGGTGCAGAGCCCGCCCGCACGGCAGCGCCGCCGCCTCTGAGCCCCGCCCGGCCCGGGGGCCTGAGCCCCGCCGCGGACGCCGGTAAGGAGCGGACGGGGGCGGCTCTGCCGGGGGATGGGGCCGCCGTGAGGCCGCCGTGAGGCCGCTGCGGGGCTGGGAGCGGCGGGGGGAGAGCCCCCGGGGAGCCTCGGGCCCCGCGTCCCGGCTGTGCTGGGGGGGTGTACCCCGGTTCATTTTTGTTATTTACAAAGCAAAATGACGGAGGGAAAGGTCGGCAGCGTGAAGTTTGTATGCGTGGCGTAGGAGCAGGGAAGAAAAAAAAAAAAAAAGGTGAAAAATAATAATTTCTGTAGCACTAAAAATAGTTGTGTTTCAAAATAGCCTCTGAACGGTGATTCCTGCGTGGGGCTTTTTTGTGTGGCTGTTTTGGGATGTTTCCCCCAATTTGCTGTACACCCATATTTCATCCTCTTGCACTTTTCTGGGGGGTTTTTAACTTGACTAATGATCTCGTGGTGGTTTTAATAATAAAATTCCTGGTGCATCATGCCTGGAACATGGCTGCTCCATCCCTGCCGCTACATCCAAAGCGTGGATCCCAATCACCCTGGGGGAAAAATCCATTACGGCACAGCTGGGATTTTATTTTTCCCCGTTTTCCCTCTGTTTGCTCTTTAGGGTTTGTCTTTGGGGAAATTTATTTCCAGGATCAGCTCTGGAGGGGGAATTATCCGGTGAATTTGCCCTGGCAGACAAGCCTGGGGGGCAGATAAGGATTCAGTAATTCAGGTTTGCTCTCCGCATCCTCACTGAACTTCCCCGAAGTTTGGCCGCTGGAACAGCGTGGTGGGGAAATAAACCAGGGCCTGGCTGTTGTGGTAAATGATTATTGCGTTTTTTTCCCGAGGGCTGAGTTACAGGAAACGCTCGGCGATGAATCCCTGTGCCTCTGGGCAGGACACGGCGGCTCGGGTTTCAGCGGGAGCTGCTGCCGCTTCCCTGCACCTGCCTGTGCCCGGAACAATCCCGCTGGCTGCGCTCCAGCTCCCGCTCAGCAGGTGTGCTCAGCGCTCAGATCACTTCTGTGGCAGCCCGAGCACAAATCATACTGGATTGTGGCTGGAAATCGCTCCCCGAGCCCGGCCCACCAGGCAGGATTAAGCCCTGGGTGGCTTTGTTACCTGTCCCGATTTGAGGAGTGGCTCTGCTGGAATGTGCTTCTTCTTTTCCACTTGAAAGACAAGAGCTTGAAAGGTCACCTGAGAAAACAAAATAGTCCCTGTGCTCTGAGAGTGCCCGGCAGGGGCACAGCAAACAGAGCTGGGTGTCCTCCGTGAGCTGGGGACAGAGGGACAGAGCCTGGCACATCCAGACCCCTCCTGGAGCACCCCTGAGCTGATCCTGCAGGTCTGGCCGCTGGCATAATCTTCTTTTTTGTTAAATAACAGCACAGGCTTTGTAGAAACGAAGCTGTTTTAGCAGTTGAGCCCTAAACTGTTAATGAAACTCGCTGGTGTCAGGATTGTGTTGCCTTTCCCAAACCTCCCCTTACCCAAAGCATGGCTGGGTGGGAGTTTATTTTCTTCCTGAGACTGTCCTGACCTGCGAATGAAGCAGGTTCCCGGGGCTCAGAGCTCCAGGTTTTGTTTTGGGTGCAAAGCTGTGTGCGTGCTGGCATTTGGGGGTCTGTTAATGAGTAAGATGGAGAGTGAACTCACCCAGCTGGGGCTGGGCAAGCTGAGGAGCTGTTTGCTCTGGGCAGTGGGGGTGAAGCCCACAGACGTGAGGATATTCCAGCCGTAGCTTTGGTATCTCAGCTGTGTCCCAGCTCCCTCATTTCAGTTGGTTTTGCTGCTGTTTCTGTTTCCATCAGTGGCCACTGGCTGTTTCGCTGCTTCTCTCCTTTCTTTCCACACCCAAACTCTGAATTTGCCATTCCCCAAAGCTGCCATTTCCTCAGCTTGTCAGTCATTTTTCTGCTTGTGATTCAAGCTGTGTATCTGTCTGCATCCCTGTCTCCTCACAGTTCTCATTACAGACTGAAGAGCCTTTTCCTGGCATTTCTCTGCACTTTGGCTGCTGAATTGGGTCCCACATTCCTTAATGAGTAGCTTTAATGAAGTCAACAATTAACCTTGAACTGGTCACTCAACTAGTTTGTGATTATTGAACAGTTGCTGAGAATTTTCACACTTCTTCATTGAAAGCATCCTGTATTTTTTGATTCCTCGTGGATCTTTGAAGGTCCTGTAAAATGGAAGAATTTTATTTTTTCCTTTGCTCTCCCAGATTCTCATGCTGAGCAGCAGTAACCAGAATAGCATTTTGAATGCAAATTCAAAGTCCTTCACCTATTATTTATTGCAGTCTGGGTGGTTTGGGTTATGGTAACTCACCTTGGAAGTCATGACTTGGACCTGGAAAAGCTGGAAGGTTTAAAAATGCCCATGAGCTCTTTTAGGTGGATTCATTCCAGTGGCACAGGCTCTTGGCAGACAGAGATGCCTGCTTCAAGCTTGGCACCAAAAGGTCTGATTTTCAACCAGAGCTTGAGTTCATTTTGATTTTACAGCTGGGTATGTTTTAAATTATGTTTTTCACTTCTGACAAAAGTCAGAATTCAGGGTTCATTGAACCAGGGGAAAAAAGCTTCCTCACTCTATTGCTGCTTCCTGACTTTTAACTTTCCTTGCCTTTTCTCGTTCATCATTTTTAAGAACTGAGAACATACAAAAAATACTTGGAACGTGTTTGGATTTGTCTGTTTCTGCACGAATTTTTCTTCCAGTGGGAAATGGAAATCGACTTCGCTGTCCCCAGAGTATCAGCTGGCACAAAGTTCGGGTGCTTGTGGTGAATCCACCAGACTTTCTGAACAACACAAGTCTGTTGGGAAGGGCTGTCACACACAGATTGAGTAATGTTTGTTTTCCTTTTTATTTTTTTTACATCATAGGCCTTGTTTTTTCGAGTTTCCTGTCTTTATAGAGAGTTGAAGTCAGAAATTTGGGTGTTTGAAATTCAGTCTCAATTTGATCTTTACAATTTTCTGTCACTCACCGGATTACTTCCCTTCCTTGGCTTTGTTTCATGGGCAGACCTGAAATGTTTGCTGTTGGTGCCCCTCTTGGGGATGTTGAAATGATTAATTAAGCTTTGAAAAGTGTTTTGAGAGGTGAAAAGAAACATTTCATGCAAGTATGAAGCATTTGCTTCTTTCTACTCGTGCAAGTCCCTGGTTTTTGTTCATATTCTGCATCCTGCCCCTTTATCAGGATGCCAGGAGGAAGGAATGTCCTTTTCCACATTTCCAGGTGCTGTTCTCCTCCTGCCCTGTGCAGTGCATATGCAAAGCCATTTTCCTGCCATTTCCAGCTTCCAGGCTGCAGGAAAATGGAAGTTTTTCTGGAAAATGTGGATTTTTTTTCTCAGTGAACATATTTGTGGATAGAATAGCAAACTGATAAGCCAGTTGTGGCTGGAGGCAATTCCCCTTATCTCCCACTGGAGCAGATGTGTTTGTGCACATCTGCTGATCTTGGGCTTATGCTGGGCTGGATTCAAGGACCCAAGGTGATGTTTTTGTGAAGTTTCCTCCTCCACACGCCCTGATTGCTTCCCTCCCTGTGTGCTGAGGAGAAACCTGCTGCCGTTTCCCAGGAGTTGTTGGGTTGGCTTTACTTTGTTCAGGCTGGAGAAGGGGAAGAGGCTCAGCTGCCCAGAGGCTGTGCTGCGCCCTGGGGGATTCCTCCAGGATGAATTCCTCCTTCCTGCCTGCCCTGCTGCTGCTGCTGGGGAAGGTTTCAGGCTGTGCAATTTCACCCCACTTCCTACAAAGGTGATCTGAAGCTGCTGCAGATCCTAACACCTCTATTTTCCCCGGATATCAGGATGCTGAAGTTACTCTTCCTTGCACTTGGTCTTGAACCTCATCAGGTTGTCCCAGAGCCACCTCCCCAGCCTGTCCAGATCCTTCCCACACAGCTTGGTGTCACGCCAGGCTTGTCCCTGTGTCCCTGCCACCCTCAAAGATGCTGAACAGCACCAGCCCCATCAGCAGCCCCAGCTCACACCACTCTGATTTTTATTTTGCTTTATTTTCACTCTTAGATGTGAAATTTGAAGAGAAGAAATCCAGATGAAAGATGATTTTGGTACCTGCTGCTGTTTATTGTTGTTAAAGGTGTTTGAGGTGACCACCACTGCTTTGTTTGCATTTATTTATGGCTGCTTTCCCATGGTCTGTTTGATTTGTATTTGTAAATATTCCTTTGGCACACAACACAATTTTCATTCAAGGTGGTTAACCCCGAGCTGACCCATTTCCTAACCCCTCTGCACTCCTGGTAGTCAGGCACCTTTGAAAATACAATTGATTTATTTTTTTGAGCTGCACAGCTCAATTTAAACTCTGTTCTGTGCAATGAGATACTGAAAATTGAAAAACTGGTGAGATCCTAAAGGAGAAGTGCTGGGGTAAGCACTGCTGCCTCCTGCCCTTCTCCTTCACCCACTTTTCCTCCTTGGGATATTTCAGTGCTGATTTCACACTTAAACCCCTCCTCTAGAGTGATTGCCTTGGCTGCACAACAAGAAGGGGAAATATCTGTGAGGAAATTCCATCATTTTAATCTTTTTAGTGGCAGGGTGGGAGTTGACATTATTGACAAAAATGTCAAACCACTTTGATCTCTTTAAAATTCATGTTTGGAGTTGTTTTTTTTTTTCACTTTGGTAAGTGCAGTTTTGCTTTCAGTACCTGCTGTAGTGCAGCACATGGGATCTTTACTGTGCTTAGGAATTCAGCTCCTTTGATATTAAGCCTCCAAATGGGAATTTAATATTTCAGCTGTGACTCATTGCATTGACTTTTTGCTCTTTGCAATAGGCTTCAAGATTTTCCTTGTTTGCAATTTAGCCTTGAAAAACTCATCAGTCTATTTCAGCAGCTTCCTTTTCCACACTCTTTCCTACACAAATAAAGAGGAATTCACAGTGTTGCTCCTTTGAGGTTGCTGTCAGGGCTGTTTTGGAGGAAATCTCCCCGAATTATAGAATATTTTCTTGCTTTTGAGTTGGCTGCTCAATTGTGGGTTCCTCTGGCACTCTGACAGATTAAACTGTTGTATTTCCCCCCTTTACCATTTTAATCTTTTTCCCTGCCTGGGTTTGTAGATGCTGATTTAAGAGCACAACATCTCCAGGGTTTCCTGGCGAGTTCCAGCAGCTGTAACTCCTGCTGAACATCCCTCACTACCCAGCAATTACCTTGGAGCTGCTGGCCAATGTTCCAGCCTGGCAGTTTTCATTCTTGAGCTCCTTGTTTAGTCTGACTGGGGAGATTTTTATTGCACCAAGTATTAAAAGGCTTTGCTGGAGTGGAGAGAGGCAGCAGCAGTCATTAGAGCCACTCACTCAATTATTTATTTGGCTAAAAAGTGAAATCTGATCTTGCATGCCTGACCTGCCAGGAGGTAAAAGCATTGTTTTGGTTTGGTTTGCCTTTTTTTTTTTAGCTCTGTGAACAAGAAATAAAAGTTTAAATGATATTCTTGAAGTTACTCATTTACACAGAGGAGGAAGTTAGTTACTAGAGCTGGCAGAAGAGTTGTGACGCGTTGTGATTCTAACAGAGAGGAGTTTAAGGAGCCCTGAAAATCCACAGACACTTTGATGTCATGCACTGATCTGCATCACAAATTCCATGACAATTAAAGTTATTTAAGTACTTTGATTAAAAAAATCAGTAATTCTTCAGGCAGCAGCATGGAAACATTCATCCTTCTGCTTTCCCCCATTGCTGTTTTCATGTCAGCTCCAGTCCCAGATCCACAGTTGTTCCCTTTTCCCTCCCAAATGCTCCAAAGGCACATTACTCCTCGGAAATTGCAGCTTATGGCATTTTCTAATTGCTTTCAAAGCCAGTGAGTTATGGCAGCATATTAAACAACTGGCACTTAAAAGCTGGTGATCTCTTACATAAAAATATTAGCCTGAATATTTCCCTGTGTAGGATTTTCAGCACATCCCAGTTTTTTTTATGGCTGGTTTTAGACCCTGTGACAAACAAATTCTAATGGAGCTGTTGGAAACCCCTTTAAAAAAGGAATCCCAGCCCTGGGTGTGCTGTGGGTGACACTCAGCCCTGATTAAAAGCTGCAATAAACTCTGCATCTGTGTTATTAAAGGAAATTCAGGAGGGGACGCTGCCCACAGCTCTGCTTTTGGGTTAGGTTTTGATCTCCTTCCATCTCCCCATGTGTCTCCCACGTTTCCAGAAGGAGTATTTGGGATTTTGCCTCTGGATGGAGCGTTTGGGGTTTTTAACTCGGGCTCTTTTAAGGAATTTGCTGCCAGGGACAAGATAGGCAGAACGTGCAGAAGGGCGGATCGTTCCCAGCATGATCCCTGCCAGCCCCTGCTCTCCCTTCCCTGTCCCTGCTGCCTTCTGCCACCTCCCCTGGCTGTGCCACAGCTGCTCTGGGACAGAGTTCTGGTAAGGTGCACATTTCTCATCACCTTTTCTCCCCCTCTCATCCCTCTCCTTTCCCTGCTTTTCACCCTGGCTTTGTAGAGGTGTTCGCAGCGCCCGCTTCTCGCTGAGAAAAGCTCCCTGGGCTTTGCAGGGTGGATGGAAAGGGGTTGCTGGTGCAAAATGATAAATCCAGGGTGAGATCTTGAGCTCTGGAGAGCTCTGTTTCAGCAGGTTTCAGCCAGGAGAGCGAGTGGGGAGTCAGCAGGCACAGCCCAGGGTTGTGTTGTTGGCGCTGTACCTGTGTCTCTTCTCCCTGAGCTGGGTTTTCCCCTCTCTGGGACACTTTTGCAGGTTCTGTCAATATTTCTTCTGCTAACAGGAACTGCTGAAGCATTCCTGCCAGTAAATCCTGAGTATACACAAGGAAGTTGGGATCATTGTACTCTGCGGGCTCTGAAGAGGGCTTTGTATTCGTGCTTGTCCTTTACCCTTCTTTTGTTTTCTCTTAAATCAATAGATCACATCACAGGTCCCTCCCTGCCTTGCCCTGTGCCTCTCTCCTCCTCTGAGCTGCCACTTTTCAGCCCTGCTACACCTGGATTGTAGATGGGAGTCAGTGGGAATCACCCAGAGCTGCAGGAGCAGTCCCTGCCTTAATTAAATGTTAGCAGATCTCTGTGGATGTTCCAGCTTTAACCCCTGCAGTACAGAATTCTTCTTGCCTTTCCCTCAGAATTTTGGAGATCAGCAGCACATTGCCAGGAGCAGCTCCTGCCTTGGTGGTGTAGTTGGGGTTAAAAGCCTTTCCAGGCAGGGTTTTAGGTAGGTCAAAGATAAAGGTTGGCTTGGAGTTCCTCTTTGCAGAGCTTCTGAAGGAGATGTCACAAGGCTGCTCTTCAACACCTGGCTGTTTGCTTTTCCCTGGGCCTGGAGATGGGGAGGCTGATCCAGGAATTTGGGGCTTTTTGCTCTGCAGGTAGAAATTCAGGAGAGGAATCAGACAAAATATTATATTTGGGGCAAAAGTTAATGACTTGGGACATTTTGTCAGCATGTAAGGTCCTGGCTTTGCTTACAGACAGAACAAAAAGTTCTAGATCCTGCAGGAATTAAAGACCAGGAGTCTTCCAGCCTCCACCTTAATGCAGTTTTTTGGGTGTTTCTGCCCATAGGATTCTTGATGCAAAAGCCTTAAATAATGTGGGGCTGCTTCTCAGATCCTGCTTTGAAAACAGAGGCCTTTGGGGTGGGGTAAAGAGGGATCCTTGAGGCTCCAGCCTTGGTTTTCAAAGGATGTGCAGAGTTTGAAAGTAGAAGCATTTGGGGTGGGGTAAAGAGGGATCCTTAAGGCTCCAGCCTGGGTTTTCAAAGGATGTGCAAAGTTTGATTTGTGGTGCATTCAGACATTACTGGCATTAAAATGTAGCAGCGTTACCCTGCCTGGGGAAAGGCAAGAACTGACTTTATTATTTATCAGCGATGCTGGGCTGTGCTGGAAGCCCTCGTTCCTTAAAAGCTGTTCCCAGCTGGCACTTTGAGGCCCTGGGAAGGTGATGTGGAGCCTGTTCTGATCGCTGCTGTATTTCAGGCACACGCTCTGTGCTCAGGGAGCAGCCGCGGAATGGAATCTCGATTCTGTACAATCCCATTTCTCTCTTTCTGTCTCCTGTGATCCGCCACCCCCCAGCTGTCACACACAGCCCAGCGACTCTGTTGGAACATTCTTTCCCCTCAGGTGAACAATCAGAATAATGTTCTACATAAACCTGTTGGAGAACCTGAAGGTTTATATCAGCAGCCGCCCTCCGCTCGTGGTCTTTATGATCAGCGTGAGCGCCATGGCCATCGCCTTCCTGACACTGGGCTACTTCTTCAAGATCAAGGAGATCAAATCCCCAGAAATGGCAGAGGTATGTGCAAGAATGATGGTCATTTGGAAAACATGCCTGAAGTTAAGTTTTTTTCCCCCTCCTAGAGAGCACAGAGTGGTGTGGGGGATTGTCTCCATTTTACTTTCAGAAGGGCTGTTGGGGTGGGTGGTTGTTAGTTGTTTTTTATCAAGGATGAGGCCAAATCATCTGTCATGGATCCTCCCTGCTGTGGCTAGGAACCTTTCAGTTTGTTATTTAGGTGTTACTCAGTTTGTTTATTTAGCTGGTTTGGGGAACTTCCCTCAGCACTGCCCTGTAAGGAGGGAAACCTGGGCAGCAGCTGCTCACCCTGGAGCATGGTGGGGGCTTGGAACACAAACCCTGTGAGGAACAACTGAGGGAGCTGGGGCTGTTAGCCTGGAGAAAAGGAGACTCAGAGGTGACCCTATCATTCTACAACTCCCTGAAAGGTGGCTGTGGCCAGGTGGGGTTGGTCTCTTTCTCCAGGCAGCACTGACAGAACCAGAGGACACAGCCTTAAGCTGTGCCTGGGGAGATACAGGTTGGATATTGGGAAAAAGTTTTTTACAGAAAGGGTTATAAAGTTCTGGAATGGCTGCCCGGGGAGGTGGTGGAGTCCCCATGCTGGGTGTGTTTGACAAAGCCTGGATGTGGCACTGGGTGCCAGGGTTTAGTTGGGGTGTCGGGGCTGGGTTGGACTCCATGATCTTTAAGGTCTCTTCCAACCCGGTGATTCTGTGAACTCTGTGAACAGACCGAGTCTCCTTTCCAGCTCAGGGGAGGGAGCTGGGACTGAACCCATCTGACTTCTGCAAACAACTTTGCTGTTGTTGAGCCAGCCCTGCCGGTGTTTGTGTTGCTCTCTGAGCCGTGTGATTTTTGCTCAATGGCCTGGAACCGGGCGGGACGGGACCGAGCGGGGTGGGAGCTCCCACGTGGCCTTAAAATCTCCCCTTTTGTTTGAAGGACTGGAACACTTTCCTGCTGAGGTTTAATGATTTGGACTTCTGTATATCTGAGAATGAAACCTTGAAGCACCTCCTGAATGACACCACAACTCCAGAGAGCACCGTGACCAGCGGGCAGGCCAGGTCTTCCACGCAGTCCCCACAGACCCTCGAGGACTCTGGTCCCATCAACATCTCTGTCACCATCACGCTGACCCTGGACCCTCTCAGACCTTTTGGGGGATACTCTCGCAATGTCACACACCTCAGCTCCACAATTTTTGGGCACCAGATTGGACTTTCAGGTAGGCAAGTCTGGACCTTCAACAATTCAGGTTACAGTTGGCTTTTAGAGGTTTTTTCCAACCTTTCACTGGGGGATTGGCTTCAAACTGAGACTAAGGAGGTTTAGATTAAGTATTAGGAAGAAATTCTTTATTGTGAGGGTGATGAGAACTCAGAAGCTGTGTTTGCCCCATCCCTGGAAGTGTCCAAGGCCAGGTTGGAGAGGGCTTGGAGCAACCTGAGCTAGTGGAAAGTGTTCCTGCCCATGGCAGGGGGGTGGAACATGGTGGTTTTTAGGGTTCCCTCCAACCCAAACCATTCCATGATTCCAAATAATGATATTATTTTAATCACTGTATAATCAAATAAAAATTTACCAGCTTACTATGGGTGAGATAACTCTTATGCACAGAACACAGATGTGCTCCCAGATTTATTGTGAGTTTATTCCTGTGTGGAGCCCTTCTCTTGTTTGTTAGGGGAACTTTTCCCTGCATTCAGAATGGAAAAGAACCTGCAGGCGTGCCAAGATCAGGCTTGGCAGTTTGAAATGATTAAACCTGATGACAATGGAAGGTCATTTTTAAGCCAGCAAAATTCCAAACAGTGACTCTCTTCAGTTTTGTCTTGATCCATCAAGTCCTCAACTGACATTTCAAATGTGGCGTAGATGCAGTAGAGAGTATTATGTTGCCTAAAAAATTCTAGTTTATCTAAAATGCATAAGTGAATCAGCTTTAATATCACAAACAGCACCAGATAAGATGATTATGGTTTCTGTGGTGTGCAGAGACCAATCTGCTCTCTGGCTGCCTGCCAGGAAGTTTTGACAGGAGTTCGTAGAGAATTAATAGAAATTGATAATAGAACCTCACTGTATTTTAGCTTTCAGCCAGAATTGCATTTTGTAATAATGTTGAAGGTCTTGAACCTGTGGAGAGACATTGCCAGTAGCTGCAAATGTGCATTACTGGGCTTTCTGTTGTTATTTTGTTGCTGCTTTGAGAGCTACCAAATGCAAGTTCCATTTGCAGCAGCCTGGATTTGTTTTCAGTCTGAATTTCTCCACGTGGAGTTATCATACGGGACTTAATGTGCAGTTCAGCATCTGCTGACACCTTTTTCTCTACACAAATATCTCCAGTTTGAAAAGTGAGTGTCAGAAAAAACAGATGTGGAACAAAGTTCTTAGGAGGAGAAAGGCTTTTCTAGTAAAGGTCTGTGAACATGCATGAATTCACTCAGAAAGAGTTTTTAATTTCTGAAAGCAGCCTGATGACCCCAGTTCTGAGGTGGGAGAGATTAGAAACAGCAGCAGCTGGGGGATTTTGTGGTTTGTTTTGGGTTTAACTTTTCTCTTTGCTGTCTTTGTTGCCTGCAAAGATCCGGGGTGACTCCAAAGGGCGATGCTTCCTGCCTTAATCATCTGTGTGTTCTCCTTCTCCCAGCAATTGTTGCTCAGATACTTTTGTGACCCAAAGCCCAGCTTTCCTTGTCTCTTTCTCAAAGGCAGAGAATCCCACGAGGAGATAAACATCACCTTCACCCTGCCAGCTGCCTGGAACTCTGATGACTGCGTCCTGCACGGCCACTGCGAGCAGGTCGTGTTCACCACCTGCATGACTGTGACAGCAGCCAGCAGCGTGTTCCCAGTCACAGTGTAAGTGCAGCTCTCCCCCAGGGGCTGCCTCCTGCCTCAGTCATTCCTCTGAGTTGTTAGCTCCTCCTGAAAATTCCTGTTCATCATGGGAATGATGTCCTTGCACTCCTTCCCCTGTGGTAAAACGTTTGTCACAAAACCTCTGCTGTCTTTGAGATTTTTTGGCCCGTGCCTGCCTTTCAGCTGTGGTTTAAACTTGACTGGGAGCAAGAGAATCTGTGGAAATGTAAGGGGTTTACCCCATAATTGAGTTTCAGAGATGAGATTTGACACTGAGGTTCTCACCCTCTTCCCTGCTGAGAGATCAGCACAAGGCAAAGGCTGCTTTGCCTTCACCAAAATATCTTCCCTCTGTCTTCTCTGGATTCCCTGACTCTGTTCCATCCAACCTGGAGAAGCCCAGGCTGTAGAAGGAAAACCAGTGTTTTTCCAATTAAGCTGTGGGATGTTGGCTTAGTGCAACAACATGCAGTTAATTCTGATTTTAGCATAGCAATCATGTGGCTTTTGGGGGTTTTTAACTTCAACTTCGGGGTTTTGTTCTTGCTTTGGAAGGCCTAAACTAAAACCCTGTTTTTAGAAGCAAAGTTGTCCTGGTTGAACATGGAAAATACATTTCAGGGTGCTGATTATTTCTGTTTTCTTGCAGTCAGCCACCACATTGTGTTCCTGAAACCTACAGCAATGCCACTCTGTGGTACAAGATCTTCACCACGGCCAGGGACTCGAACACAAAATATGCCCAGGATTACAACCCCTTCTGGTGTTACAAGGGAGCAATTGGCAAAGTCTACCATGCTTTAAATCCCAAACTAACTGTTATAGTTCCAGATGTAAGTGCTGGGCTGTTCCTCTGCTCTTTTCAGTAAATGCTTAGTGCTGGTTTCTTTGGCTGTGTTCCTAAAATTGTCATTTTTCCTGCTGGTTTGTCGTGTGGTGTGAGGGCTGAGAATGCTCCACCCTAATGGTTTTGATGATCTTCATCCACGTGCCTCACAGCTCTTAATAACCACCATTTATACTTTGAAATCATTTCACAAAAGCCTCTGCCAGTATTTGGGAAAATATCCCCAGCACAGATTTTAACCCAAGGAACGTTTTGTGCCACAAGTAGGAATCACTTCCATTGCTGTGTAAAGGGGAGAAAGTTGATTAATGAAGTAATTTCTGGGTTGATCTGGTAATTGCTGCTTTAATGTCCAATGCTAAGTCAGTAAATGGTTTTAATTTGCTTTTCTGTGTGCAGGATGATCGCTCTCTAATAAACCTGCACCTCATGCACACCAGCTACTTCCTCTTTGTGATGGTGATCACAATGTTCTGCTATGCAGTCATTAAAGGCAGACCAAGCAAACTGAGGCAAAGCAACACAGAATTCTGCTCTGAAAAGGTGAGTGTGAGGTAACAAAATCCTGACTCTGATAAGGAGCAGAGAAATGCTCCTGTTGGGCAGAGGACAGACTGGTTTTTCTCGTCTCTGGAGATGGGGATTTAATTCCTTTCATTGTGGACAGTGCAGGTAGGGGTTATATAATCCACACAAGTGCTTTGGAGATCCTCAAAATGAAATTTCTGTCCTCCAGAAATGGATTATTGCAGCTCAGGAAGTGCTGGGCTGTGACTCCTCTGCCATAATTCTGGTGTTGCTTGAACTGTTTCATGTGAAGCAGTGAATAGGTGGCATTAAATCTTCATTTATTCATTATCTTTTACCACAACAGACTGAAAACCTTGAGTAAAACACGATCCATAATTCTGAGGGTTGTTCATCAGAATCAAGTTAAAAACAAAGCTGTTGGAAGAGTCATTGGTTGTTCATCAGAATTAAGTTAAAAACAGTATCAAAGCTGTTGAAAGAGTCATTGTTCAGTATTACCTTGGGGACCTGCAGTTTGCCTGAAGGATTAAATATGAGTATTTTTAATTGAGAAGTAGGAAGCCAGAGTTGACACCTTTTGGTCTTAATGCTATTCTGTAGTTTGGGGTGGTTTTTGTGGGTGGTTTTATTTTGTTTTGAGTGGTTTGGGCCTTTCATTCTATTGATTTTTGCAAAGTACAAAACGCCTTCAGACTCCCTTTGATTTCCTTTCCAAGTCAGACTTTCCAAGCTTGCTTTGAAAAGTCAAGGACAGCTCTGCCGGCTCACAGAGATAAATCATATCACTGTTACAGGATTAAGAATTTGCCTTTGATTAAATATTTTCTCTTCCTTTGTTTTTCTTCCAGGTTGCTTTGTCAGAAGCATAAACCCCCCCTCTCCTCCTGAGAACGACCGAAACCATTGCCTGCTGAACCCAGCCTGGGTCTTGACACTCTGTGAATCCATTACCTTGCAATGTTGGTTTATTCCAACCAAAGACATTTCAAAGTGCCTGTAATTGATTTGTACATATTTATAAAAGCAGAATATCCAGAGTAATTCTGAGCAGATGTGCTTGTCCCCTGGCGTGGTCGGGGCTCTCCGGCCCTGCCCTGGGACAGCCCCATGTTGGTGTAGATAACTCCAGTGAAAAGGCTCCACAGAGGCAGAGATTTTTGTCTAGCTGCACCTGGGCAGGTGAAGATGCCTTTGCAAGTGTCTCAAACCAACCAAGAGATGTTTGGTTTTTTGCCCAATCTGTACAGTGTGTTTGAACCAAGTATGCACCTTTGATATAATCCTGCATTTCCAAAGCCACCAATCTACAACATGAATTCAATGTGTGTTTGTGTGGCCTAATACTTTATTCCATTTGCTCCTTGCTTGCAAGAAAAGATATCAACGTTTTAGATTATTTTTTTTTTCTCTTTTGGAAGAAAAAAAAATACATATTCACATTTTAATAGTGCTGTATTTAGGACAAACTTGTGCTTTTATTCATAGTAAAAAAATTAAGAAGTGAGGTCCCATTTTAAACTGTTACTTACTGAAAAGAACTGTTTAATTTTTTTTGTTGTTTTGGTTTGGTTTTTTTGTTTGGGTTTTTTGGTTTTTTTTTTTTGGTATTTCATTTGGCTTGCTGAATGCCAGAGAGCCAGTCAGCACAGAGACTATCTGGAAAACTTTTCCACTTGGCCTCCCATCCCCAGCCCTCCAGCCAGGATTGTGTGTCTCTGCTGCAGAGCAGCTGTCTGTAAGCTTTTTTTTTTCCCTTTTATTTCTTTTCTTTCTAGAAAGTGAAGCTTAATAAAAAGATGTATTGTGTTAGCAGCCTGCTGGGGCTCTGCACAGCCTTGGGCCAGTGCAAAGAGTGAAAGGAAAAGAGATCCCAGAGTGTGTTCCAGAGCTTCACTCTGGGACTGTGCCTGCAGCTCTGAGGGGCAGCTCTCACTGGCACTGCAGAGCTCTGGCCCATCCAGTTCAGTAAATTGCCATTTTCTGCTGCCCACTCAGGGGAAAATGGCCACAAAAGTGGGGCTCTTGTGAGGAAGGTCAAAGAAACCACCCAGTGAAACCCCTCCTGTTCTCTGTGTCCATTCTTCAGTCAGAGATTTGATTCTGTGCATTCCTCCATTCTGCCTTTTGCTGGTTTTTCTTCCTGGTTCCTTGAGCAGCTTCCTTCATTTCAGGGGTCCGGCTCTTCCTGCAGACATTTCCACCCCTGCTTTTAAATCTCACTGGTTGCCTTAACTGACTTTTTACTTTTCTCCCAGCTTTCATTCATTCCTTCATTCCTCCCCACAGGCTTTTTTCCCTCCACCTTTTGCTCCAGACTCCACAGAAGGAAAGAGCCAAGTGAGAATCTCATAGTCTCAGTGATGCTGGCAGAAAATTCCCAGTTTATTCCCTCCAGACACCGCTCCTGGTCTGTGTGTGTTGGGACTGAGTAAGTTCATGAGTGTTAAGGGTGTTTGAGCAGTCACAGTTTTGTTTCCTCCCACAGTTTCAGTTCCCTAAGTGGGATTACCTGACTTGTTTTCCTCCAGGGAATGTTAAGGCAAAGCTTTAGAGATGGCCTGGTTTGAAGTTTAGGGATAAAAAGAAGCTCCCAGTTTTCTCCTGCTGCTGCTGTGTGCTGCTGCTGCTTCCCTGGGATGAGGCAGGGGAGTGAAACAGGCCAAGAGCTTCTCCTGAGCTGATCCTAAATCCCAGCCTGAGCTGTTCCTAAATCCCACAAGCCCAGCCTTCCGTGTTAATCCTCACTCCAAGAGCTGCCTCCGAGGGTGGCTGGATCTGGGGCCCAAAGGCAGGATTAGGAGATGGATTGGGAGAGAGGAATCCTGGAAATACCCAAAACCCACCCAGCATCCCTTGACTCCTTCAGGAAAGCAAAGCAAATCCTTGCTCCTTCAACCAATTCCAGCTCCAAACGTCCCAGCTGGAATTTGGGCTCTCAGGGGAACCATTTGGGAATGAAAGGAGCCTCCTTGGCAACTTCTCCCCCACTTTCCGCCCCCCCCAGGAATATTAAAGATTGTCACCCACAGATGCAAAAGGGAAAACGTTGGGAGAGTTGGATTTTTGGCCTTAGTTCACCCTTCTGCCCCCTGTATTGCAGCAGGGGGGTGCAGGGTGTCCCGGCAGGCCAGCTGGAATGCTGAGGAATATTGGATCGTTCCCAGGCGATGTACAAAGTTAAATGCAGCCAAACAGAAGAGTTAAAACTTAATATTAAAGTTCAGATCATATTGATCTTTCCTTTTTTTGTTTTCTTTTTTCTTTTAAACTATGACTTGAATCAGTTTTGATTCTATTTGTACGTGTTTTCTTGTTCTTAGAAAGCTGCCATTTTCTTCTTTTTTTTTTCTTTTTTTTTCTTTTTTTTTGCGTTTTCTTTGGCATTACATAGAAAATCTGAGCCTTGGTTTCAACCCTCTGCAGGTGATTGTAGGGTTCGAGATGGCTGTTTTTTGGTTTTTTGTTTTGTTCTGTTCTTACATTTCACTTGTCTTGTTGCATGATGGTTAATAGCTGATTTGGAAATGACATTTCTCTCCTAGATTAATTTTTGTGTTTGTAAGATGTGCATATTGCTTTGCAGAATAAAAACTATGAAGTTTATCCTTGTTGTCTTTATTTCTGGTGCCTGTAGAGGTTTCATAAATCAACCAAAATTACGTGGAGCACTGGAGGAAATCAGGGAAAAATCTGCAGCAAAATGAAATTGAATTTGGGTTGTAAATTCTCTTTTTCTCTCCAGCACTCATCAGAACCTTGCTGGTGATCAATTGCCTGGCAGGGAGAAAATCAATCTGAAGGTGGCAGCCCCCTGTTTCTGTTTAACTCCTGGGACTTGTTTGTCTGCTGTCACCAAAATTTGGATTCCCGAGCCCCAGCCCTGTCCTGGAAGATCCTCCGGAGCTGCACACACACAAAGGATCCGTTGTGGGTCCTTCCTCTCAGCTTTTGCCAAATTTTTGGGTGCAGTCTGAGGCCTGACCTTGAGGTGTGTGGGAGCCCAGGCTGGGAGCAGCTCAGCGACCAGAACAAGGGTTTGGATCTGCCTGCAGCCCATTGCTGAGCTGTCCCTGTCCCTCGGAGCCCTGCAGAGCTCTGCACAGCCCCAGTCCCTTGCCGTGCCTGTCCTGGGCTGCTGGGACAGCTTGGTTCATGTTTCTGCTTTTTAAAGAGCTTTTACAGCTCTGCTGTGACTTTTACTGAGAGCTAAAAACTGGATCATCCCAGCTGCTCCAGCAGGGCTTCCTGGCAGAACCAATATTCCCTTTTATTTACCTCCTGAAGATGTTTCTTTACAGAACTGTTGGGATCTAGGCATAGATTTCCCTGGGCTGCCTTATTTTTAGCTCCTTGCAACAGGATTTGGGTGCCTCCATGGAATAAATAGCAATAAGATTCAACCTGTAGTGACAGAAAAGAGTAAGGCCAGGCAGAGAGCAGCTTTTTAAAATGTTTGTGAATAAATAAAGTCACAATTCTGTGCCACTTGTCTTTCGAAAAGATCCCTGCTGGCAATATTCCAGCAAGAAGGGGTTTTATAGTGAGGAGGATGGCAAAATATTCCCTGTGGTCATGGGATAATCACACCACGGAGCTGTTTCGTCAGCGGGGAAAGGATGAGAGCCCCAGAGCAGCTCAGGTGAGGTGAGGGACTGAAAAACAGGGGTGTCCTTGGGTCCTGTATGAACAAAATTGTCACCTAAAAGGCACAAATGGCTTAAAAAGGTGATTTTTGGGGGGTAAGGGGTCACTGTGGGGCTCAGAGCAATGGATGTGCCCCTAAATTTGAGCCTCACCCTCCTGAAAGCCTCGCTGTGTTCCCTAAAGCTCAGGGAGTGAGGAAAACAGCTTAAAAATGAACATTTCCAAAAGGAAACCCTCAGTGAGATCCCAGGCAATGCAGGTGACCTGAAAGTGCCTGGAAATGAGGAGAAACCAAACCTGGATCTGGGTCAGGGAGAGAAACATGGGATTCCTGCAGGGCAAGGATTCGTAGGATGAGGTAAACTGAGGCAAAATGAGGAGTGGGGAAGGGGGAACTCTGCCCTGAGGGGACTCGGGGGGCTGGAGGGGGATCCCTGAGGATGGAGGGGAAATCCAGAGGGGCTGGAGGGGAATCCCAGAGCAGGGATCCCTGCAGAGGGAGAGGCTGAGGGGGATTTCTGAGCAGGGATCCCTGAGGACAGAGGGGCTGGAAGGAGGATCCCAGAGCAGGGATCCCTGCAGAGGGAGAGGCTGAGGGGGATTTCTGAGCAGGGATCCCTGAGGACAGAGAGTCCTCGGGGGGGATTCCTGTGGATGGAGGGTCTGAATTGGGGTCTCACAGCAGGGGATCCCTGCAGACAGGGAGCTGTGGGGAGATCCTGAAGTGAGGATCCCTGAGGATGGAAGGGCTGCAAAGGGAATCCCTGAGAAGGAATCCCTTGGGAAATCCTGGAGTGGGGATTCCTGAGAATGGAGAGGATGGAGGGGATGGAGGGGATGGAGGGGAATCTCAGAGTGGGGATTCCTGAGGATGCAGGGGCTGGAAGGAGAACCCTGAGTGGGGAGCGCTGAGGATGGAGGGGCTGGAGGGAGATCCTGGAGCGGGGAGCGCTGAGGGGGATCCCTGAGAATGGAGGGGATGGAGGGGGATCCTGGCGGACAAAGGATTCGGAGCGGGTCTGTAATCGGGTGTCCACGCCCAGATGTCCCGGATCGGGTGTCCCTGCGCGGGTGTTCCCGGTGTCCCTGTCCGTGTGTCCCTGTCCGTGTGTCCCCGCCCGTGTGTCCCTGCCCGTGTGTCCCTGTCCGTGTGTCCCCGCCCGTGTGTCCCTGTCTGTGTGTCCCTGTCCGTGTGTCCCCGTCCGTGTGTCTCTGTCCGTGTGTCCCTGTCCGTGTGTCCCTGTCCTCGTGTCCCTGTCCGTGTGTCCCTGTGCTGATGCCCCCGCCCGTGTGTCCCTGTCTGTGTGTCCCTGTCCGTGTGTCCCCGTCCGTGTGTCCCTGTCCGTGTGTCCCTGTCCGTGTGTCCCTGTCCGCCGGGCGCCGCAGGGTGGCGGCACGAGCCCGTCCTTTCCCGGGGTTCCCGCGGGAGGCGAGGGGAGCCGCAGCCGCAGCCGGTCCCACCCGGGCCTGACCCGGGCCGCTCTCGCTCGGCTCGGGCAGCCCGGGGTCGGTGCTCTGAGGGCAGGTGAGGCGCTGAAAACCGGGATTGCTCCGGGAGACGTCCCAGTGGGAGAAGCGCTCCAAAACCACGCCAAAAAGGTCACAAAAATGGGGACTGGGGAACGCCCCCCAAAAAGCTGGGATTCTTTTGGGGTTTCCCTCAAGGATTTGGGGATTTTTTGGGGGGATTTTGGCATTTTTTCTCACAGATTTTGGGACCCTTCTCACAGCTTTTGGGATTTTTCTCAGGGATTTTGGGATTTCCTTCAGGGATTTTGGGATCCCCTCAGGGATTTTGGGATTCCCTCACAGGTTTGGGGATTTTTCCCAAGGGATTTTGGGATTTTTCTCAGGGATTTTGGGACCCTCCCCTCACAGATTTTGTGACTCTCCCCTCAGGGATATGGGATCGCCTCCCCCCACAGATTTTGGGATTCCCCCTCACAGATTTTGGGACTTCCCCTCAAGAATTTTGGGATTTCCCTCAGGGATTTTGGGATCCCCTCGGGGATTTTGGGATTCCCTCACAGGTTTTGGGATTTTTCCCAGAGATTTTGGGATCTCCCCTCAAGATTTTTGGGATTTTTCCTGAGGATTTTGTGATTTTTTTTTTTCCTCAGGGATTTTGTAACCTCCTCAGGGATTTCCCCTTCACAGTTTTTGGGATTTTCTTCAGGGATTTTGGGATTCCCCCTCACAGATTTGGGGACTCTCCCCTCAGGGATATGGGATCGCCTCCCCCCACAGATTTTGGGATTTCCCCTCACAGATTTTGGGATTTCCCTCAGGGATTTTGGGATCCCCTCGGGGATTTTGGGATTCCCTCACAGGTTTTGGGATTTTTCCCAGAGATTTTGGGATTTCCCCTCAAGATTTTTGGGATTTTTCGATTTTTTTTTTTTTCTCAGGGATTTTGTAACCTACTCAGGGATTTCCCCTTCACAGTTTTTGGGATTTTCTTCAGGGATTTAGGGATTCCCCCTCACAGATTTTGGGATCCCAGCACACCTGCAGGTTCAGGGGTGAGGCCGTGCTGCTCCTCCTGCATCCCTGCTCCTCATCGAGCCCCCGACAGCCTCCAAGCACAGCAGAACAAAACACCTCCCTGACAAAATTCCTTGTCCTTTCATGCCCACCTGTATTCCCAATAAACAACAAGCCCAGCCCCAGCACTCGGGGGTGTCTCCTGAGCAGCATCCCCGGCCATGGATAAACTCTAAATTACAAATATTCCCCACCTGCCGCTGCCTGGGGGAAGTCTGGGAGTGAGGTTGTTTTCCCCGGGTCTTACTTCCAGGCAGGGAAAGGGAAGAGCGGGAAACTCGTCAGGAATAAATTGGGTTTGTGGGTCCTCCCTTGGAAGCCCAGCCCGGTGAGCACAAAGGTCAAAGCAATCAGACAAAGCTTTTCCTGCCGTCGATTACAGCAGGAATTCCAGAGGATTTGCTTTTCCCGGTTGTGATAACGGCGAAGCTCGGCCGCAGGTCTGCTGCCGGTTGTGGCTGCCGAGCACCGGCCCTGCCTTGATTCAGCATTAGCATCAGCAGCGATATTCGGGCGCAAAGGTGCTGGCTCCGCCGTGGTGGCTCGGCAAGGCTTCACCCTCTCCTGACCAGGACCCAGCCCCGATGCCCAGCTTTGCCCTGAAGGCACCGGGAATTAACCGTTCTTTGGGAGATCTGAGCTTCCCCAGCCCTCCTCCTTTATTTAAAGCCGCAATCCCCGCGGCTCCCGGCCGTGCTGGATGCGGGGACTCCTCTCCGTCCTCCCCTCGCTTTGGACCGAGCTGCTGCTGTGGGGGGCGAGGCAAGCTCCTGACATGATTTATGGCGCTCCAGCGTGGTTTGTAGGAATCCCTCCTGTAGGAATGGTGTTTCAGGAATCCTTCCCGGACCGCGGCAGAGCTCCCAGCAGGGAATGCCGCCAGGATGCTGTGCCACCTCCAGGGTGACGCCAGCCGCATTCCGCGGGCAGAGGGGATGCAGGCTGGCACCGAGGACAATCCCTCCCCCAGGCATTGCCGGCAGCGACCTGAGGAGCGCGGAGCAACCCGCGGGGTGAGGGCAGCCGGCATCTCCCCCCAGCCTGGCACGGCCCTGGGGACAGTGACAGCGGCCCGAGGGTGCCGGGCTGGGGCTCAGGGGCAGCGGGAAGGAGCCCCCGGCAGCCAGGGAGTGCTGCAGCTCAGGACAGGCTTCTGTGTGCCCGGCGTCGCTGAGCCCTTGGGATGGCTGCCCTGGCAAAGGCAGGATCCTTCGGGAAGCAATGCCCCACGCTGAGAGCCGGGATCCGGGCAGGATCCTTCGGGAAGCAATTCCACACGGCTGAGAGCCGGGATCCGGGCAGGATCCCTCGGGAAGCAATTCCACACGGCTGAGAGCCGGGATCCGGGCAGGATCCCTCGGGAAGCAATTCCCCACGCTGAGAGCCGGGATCCGGGCAGGATCCCTCGGGAAGCAATGCCCCACGCTGGAGCCGGGATCCGGGCAGGTCTGTGGAACACCGGGGCGCTGAGGGTGCACCAGGGGCACAGCCCGGGCTGGATGCGCCGCTGATGCCGCTGCAGCCTCGAGTCGTTTGTGGCACCGCCGCTGCAGACTGAGCGAAACTGGAGCTCGGCTTTTGGGCTGCCCCAAAACGAAGCCCAGGCTCGCTCACATTCCTGCTGGCAGCGCTGTCCCCGCGGGGCTGCTCCCCTGCCCTGCCGCCCCCCCTGAGCTCTCCCGAGTCCCGCTGGAGCTGCGCCGACCTGGGAATATTTCAATCCCCAGATCCGGGCTCGCAGGCGTGGGGAGCGCTGTCCTTTGGGGGCTGACAGGCTGGGTGAGGCTCTGTGAGTGGGGTGAGCTGCTGCCTTTGAACAGGATCAGGCTTTGAGATCAGAAACTCACTGAAACCAACACTTCTGGGAGGCTTGAATCGCCCTTTTTGGGGTTCATACCCTGCTTTGAGCAGTAGGTGTGGGATGCTCCGAGTGCTCTCCACGGTGTGACCTCAGTGGGGTCAGAAGTTTGTGGCTCTTGAGGACAGCACATCTCTGCTATTTTTGGCTGGATTTTCCTGAGAGCAGCTTGCAGATGTTGATGTTGTTGGGAGCACAGGGCCTCCAGAGCTGGCTGGGACAGCCCAGGAGAGGCAGCAGGGTCCTGCTGGAGAGATTTCTCTGCTGGGGCTGCTTCCTCTGGGGCTTTGAGAAATGCTTCCTCCTTCTCCTCCTTCTCCTCCTTCTCCTCCTTCTCCTCCTTCTCCTCCTTCTCCTCCTTCTCCTCCTTCTCCTCCTTCTCCTCCTCCTTCTCCTCCTTCTCCTCCTCCTCCTCCCAGCCTCATTCCCTGTGCACAGCCTTGCTGGCAATTTTGCCATCGATTGCAAATCCAGATGTGACCTTGCTGCCAAGAGATTTTGGGAATCATCCCTCCCTGCTGCTCTCCCTGCAGAGGGAGGGTGCTCTGGGCCTCCTCGTTCTGCTCATTTCCCCAAAATCAGCCACTTCCAGCCTGGAGCCTGGGGCGTTTCAGCTGCTGCACAGAGCTGCCAGGAAAGCTGCAACCTTCGGCATTCCTGGAAATGGGAAACCCTCCCATGTCCAGCCAGCTCCTCATCCAAAACTCTCCGTGCTGTTAGGAGGGGTTGCTTTTCCTCCTGGCAAGTGGAAGGGTTGGGGTTTGTGTGGTTGAACCTCCTGGGAGATGCCAAGAACGTGTTAGAGATGTTACATTTGATTCCTTGGGCTTCCAGAGGTGCTGGAAGCAGAGGGTGACTCATTAATCCATCTCATGTAGGAATGCTGGGATCTGCATCGTGCCAGGCTGGAGCTCTGGAAGTGGCAGGGGGCAGTTTTGAGGCTGTGAAGTGATTTATTTGTTTTATTTGCAAAGGAAAAAAAAAAAAAAAACCCAACCAAAACTATTTGTAAAAAAAAAGGAAAAAATATGTTTATTTGATTTATTTGGAAAGTGATGCAAAGTGATTTATTTGCTTCCAAAGCCACAACAGAGAAGAACCCTCTCAGCAGAGCCAAAAAGATCATTTAAACCAGGAATCTTCTGTCCCTGGGTGGGTTTGGGGTCTGTTTGGGGTGTTTGGCCTTGCTTATCCAGGGATCTGGTACCATCTCCTGTGGGCGGACGGATAGACGGATGGACGGATGGACGGATGGACGGATGGATGCCTGGAAATGTGAACACACCTTGGCAAAATTATTTTGGGGGGCCACAACCAACTGAGATAACTTTGAGGAGAGTGGGGCTCCTCTTTTTCAAGGGGCCATGGGTTACCCCAGGGGAAAAGGAGGGAGAAATTGGGAATATCCAGGGCAATAAATGAACCAGCTGGGTCTTGAGAAGTCTCATCCCTGTCTCAAAATAGCAACACTCCCCCTGCTCTGCACGTTTTAACACCCTCATCTTCTTACTGAGCAAAATAAGCTCTTAGCTGGAGAAGAGAGGGCTTTTATCGAGATTAAGGCTGAGGCCAAGCAGGGAAGAGGCCTCTGGGTTGCTCAGGACTGTCGCCATCTGCTGCTTGATGAGCTTTCTCTTCTCTTTGCTGAACCTTTTTGAGGCTTTGGGTTAATTTGTGCTGGAAAAAAGTAATCCCAGAGAGTCTGGTTGTGCCAGGGAGGGGCTCTCAGCCGGTGAAAGAGGCTCTGGGGTGTGGGAAAGCTGTGAAATCATCATCGTGGTGATGAGAGAGACCCTAAAAATGCTGCTCTGAAAAGGGTTTGGAGCCTCTGCAAAGCCAGAGATCTGAGCCATGGCTGGGTGGTCGCTGAGTTTCTAATGCCAGTTTTGCTGAGTGCTGGAGGTTGCTGCTTTTAATTCATCAAAACTGAAGTGCAGGGGCTGCATTTCAGAATGTGGTGCTTCCAGTTCTGGGATGTTTTCGTGTCCCGAGTACCCCTGGGATGCTGAGCAATGCCACAAAGGGGGCAGGGGAAGTAGATCCACATTTCTCAGCACTGCTTTTGTATTTTCCTTACATTTTAGGTCTAAATTTTGGGTTGTGGCTCACCTGCATAATTCATCTTTTCTTTCTGAATTTTGGATGCTCCAAAGTCCATTTGGATCCTCTCCACCTGCGTTCTCTCCCTCCCAACCCCATTATTCTTCATCCTTAAGATGCTTTTTTTTCCCCCAATCCACCAGAAACACTTCTCCAACCTCATCTTTTCCCAAATCCAGGTGCTCTCCCCCTCTCTCCTCCAAGATTTTCCATGCAAAATATTCCCAGCCAAACTCAAACCCTGAACCCTGAGCAAAACCAAATCTGCCTGGGGCTGCCGGAAGCGATCCATCCTCCCTGTGGAGACAGCTCCGGCTCTTTTCCCACTCCAAGGCCTGGATCCCGTGTTTATAAAACCCAAACTCTGTTTACACGCTGGCCAGAAGTTGTTTAGCACGAGGTTAAAGCTGCCAGGCATTTTTCTGGAGTCATCTGGACAAGGCACCCTTTGCTTCCCTTCCAGCAGGATTGGGAATTCCTTGGGGAATTTTCTTTGGGGTGCAGGGAACAGCATTGCGCAGGGAGCTGTGGGGTGGGGAACTGTGCAGAGAGGATTTGGGATGGCTTTGTGCAGTGTGGATTTGGGAGTTGACACTTTGGGAAGTGTGTCCTTGGATTTTTCCTGGAGTTTTGTGCATCCCCTGCCAGGCTCCAGCCCCAGATCCATGATGGGATCACTGGGAGAGGGGAACCCCCAAGACCAGCCCTGCTCCTGGGAAGTGCTTTGGCAAGATCCCTTTCCAAGACCCCTTCTCCATGATCCTTTTGCCAGGATCCCTTTCCAGGACCAGTTTTTCCGGATTCCTTTTCCAAGATTACTTTGCCAGAATCCCTTTTACAGGATCCCTTTTCCATTATCCTTTTCCCAGGATCCCTTTTCCCAGGATCCCTTTTCCCAGGATCCCTTTTCCAGGATCCTTTTCCAGGATCCTTTCCCAGGATCCCTTTCCCAGGATCCCTTTCCCAGGATCCTTTTCCAGGATCCTTTTCCATGATACTTTTCCAGGATCCCTTTCCCAGGATCCCTTTCCCAGGATCCCTTTCCCAGGACCACAGGCAAACCCCTCCACAGCCCATCCCTTTGGATTGAGGGAACGCTTCTGGAATCTAACAAATATTTTTCTGCTCTTCTAATTGGATTAATGATTAAACACTCATTAGTGGCAAAAAAAACCCCAAAAAAACCCCAAACAAACGAACAACCAGCACTCCAAAACCTAAACCAAGAAATTCCCCCCATGAATCCTCTGGGAAATCAATAAAACCTTTGCTGGAATTTCAATTTTTTAGAGATAAAATCTTCGTGAGGGAGCACTGGAGGGACCCTCTGGTGCCTGCCGAGGGCATGGAGGAGGAGCAGGAGCTGCTGGTGGGTAAGGGGTGGTGGAACATTTTAGGAATTAAATTGGTTTGCCCATGAAAAATCCCAATTTCCACCTGTGGCAGCTGAATTGCTCAGAGGGGACTTGGGCTTGTTTTAAATGTCAGTTCTTTTCTTCTAAAAATGCTTGTACAGGTACAGTGGCTTCAGAGCCATGAAAGGGACGAGGTGCAGCAAATCAATAATTAAGAAGGCAATTTTCCACCTGGTGCTTTGGGGGTTTTGGCAGCTCTGTCCCCTCTGTGGTCACTTTTCCTCCCACGTGGGGAACAGTTTATTTTCCTCCTCCCTGGCCCCTCTGTGACCCTGGGCCGTGCTGAAATCAGATGCCAGAGCTCAGGGCAGATTTCAGGACTCTATTGCAGCAATATTTCTCCGGCTGCTCAGGTTCCCCCTTGCTTTGGGGATATTTTTCCAATTCTTCTCCCTTTTGCAGCTGGGGCCAAAGGCAGGGAATTAATTCAAAGGTGAACACAGGAAGGTTTCATCCACCGCCAGGAGGAAACATGAATGCTTCTACCTGAGATTCTTTCATTTCTCCTTCAAAACACCTCTCATGTGATGCTTCATCATTTTATTGGCCCCTTTAATCTGGAGTTTAGTTGATCTGCAATTTTATCTCACAGCATTTCCACCCCGTCTGCTGTCAGAGCCCAATTGAATCAAGCTTAGGATGAGGATGGCTTTCTGTCCTTCTAAAATCACATTTTTCAATTTGGCCTCCTTCCCCAGAGACTCGCTGCTCTCCTCTTGCTGCATGTGCTGGGGTCTTACAGTAAGGTTGATTTCTAAAATTTCTTTTTGGAGGAAGAGATAAAAATCACATTAACTCTGGGATTCCTTTAAATGCCATACTGAAAGCAATATTTCCCTTAGTCTTTTCCACACAGTGAGCGGCAGCAGCCTGGCTCTGATACTGATATTTAAAATTAATCCCAATTATTCCATCCCAATCAACATAAATTAGGAATTCCTGGGCTGCCCTTTAAAGGAGGATGGTTTGGTGAGAAGCAGAGCTTGGTCCCTTGAATGAGCTGCCAGAAACTTCCCCCAACGCCTGTCAGGTGAGGGAGAATCCCTGAACTCCACGAGGTTTGTGCTTGGGTGTCTCAGGTGCCGTGTGAGAGCTCCCAAGCCCAGAAGTGATGCTGGGAACTCAGAAAATTCCCACTTAGAGAGGGCTCCAAGGGGAGATCCTCTTTGGGATATCCCATATTGGATCATACTCATCTAAAGGGGATCTTCCAGTTCAGGATGGGAGTCCTGGGCAAAACCTGGGATCGGGAAGGTGTTTTCTATTTTAGGAAAAGTAAATTAATTCTCCTGTGAGTATCTGGGTGAGCTGCAGGATTTGCAAACACAGGTGGGCTGGCAAGAGATTGGGACCCTCCAGCAAAACCAGGCAGTCCTTCCTGGAAGTGGGAATGAGTTTGATCTGAAAAAAAAGATCTGTAATATTTCTTACAGGTGTGCCAAGAGGTTTGGTGAGTACCCCACCTGGGACTGAGACAAACCTCTCTGTTTTCAGGGATTTGCTGTCAGAATTCCATCAGGTTATTAGGAATGTTCCCTGGCACAATGCACTGAAAACTTTAATTTCTTTTTGATGTGGAAGTGAGGACATTCTTAAATCTGAATTTGTGGGGGAGGAGAAGCTGTTGGGTTTTGTGATCTCACAAGCTGAAGCTGTTCCCCTTTGAGGACTTCTCTAACTCCGTCTCAGATATCATAAAAAGCATGATAGGAGTGAATAAAAAAGAAGAAACCCCCTTAGACAAACAGCCCTTAATTTGCAGTTTGCAACATCTGCACCGAGGGGGAACTGCCCTGGGCTGTGGCTCTGGTGATGAGCTTAGCAGAAAATCTCAGTGCTCAGAGCTGCTGGGACAGCCCTGGCAGAATATCTCCAGCAGAATATCTCCAGCAGAATACCTCTAGCAGAATATCTCAGTGCTCAGAGCTGCTGGGACAGCCCTGGCTCCCAGCACAGGAGGATTCCCCAGCTCTGCACGGCTTGGCTGGGATGTGCTGGGGACTCCTGAGTGTGCAGGGGGCGCTGGGTCTGTGCCTGAGGAGACCCTTGGAAGGGGTAGGAGGGGGTAGGAGAGGCTCTGGGATGGGGATCCTGAGGGATCTGCACATCTTCCACCAGCAGTGCTCATCCCCCTGCTGCCCTGGCTGCTCCTGGTGCCTTTGCATCCCTGAGGGACAGAAATCCAGCTCCTCCTGGGCTGTCTGCTCTGCACTGCTAACGAGCTCACACCCCACACTCCTGCCTTTTTTGTTTTTTCGTTTTCCCCCCCTGGCTTTGTCCTGTGTGCCATAAGTAAGCAGGAGCAGTGGCTGAACTCCCTGCCCTGCTGGCAGAAGTGTCAGGAGGGCAAAGGTTGGGGTTTGTTTGTTGACTCAGGGCCGTGGCTGCTGTGCAGAACCCCCTCCTTGGCCAGCCCTGCCCCTCCTCGGGAGGAGGTTTGTGCCTCCAGGGTGCCCCATTCCCCTGGGATCCCGAGGGGATGGGGATGTGGGTGCCCCACAGTGGGTGGATGGGGCTGGAGAGGCTCCTGCTGCGTTCCTGCAGCCTGTGCTGACAAAGCTGCGTGAACAGCTGGTTTGGAAGTGGCTGAAAATGCACAAAATGCCCTTTTAAAGGTGGTGGAAAGTCAGGGGAGGGCTGGATTTGGTTCTCCTTGTGTCTCAGGCCACTTCTCCCTCCATCCCGCATGGGATGCTCTGTTTTTATGGCCGTGTCGCTCTGGGGGAGCGAGGGGAGCAGGGGATCTCAGCCCTGCCTGGGGTTTCCCTCTGCTGCTTTTCCATCCTTGGATGTTTTTGTTAGGGAGGTGAACTGGCCTTGCCGGCTTCTTGCTGTACCACAGACCTACAGAGGAGAGGAAAGAACAGGCTCTGGGATGAAACCTGGGACAGGCAGAGGGGTTTAGGGCTGGAAGCGCCTTCCTTGCCAGCTCCTGCTGGGGAGAGAGCGGGTGTGCATCAGCAGCACTGAGGGTGTAGCTGCACACAAGGATTTTGGGGTGGCTCCAGGGGTGAAATGAAGCTCCATCAGTCGGGTTTTTGGACACAGAGCTTTGCAGGGTCCCTCTTTTGCCATCCCTGCTGCCAGCAGAGAGGAGGGCTCCTTCCAGGGGAGGGGCTGCAGCCGCCTGTGCCGGCAGGGAGGTGCTGCTGGAGGTGCCACCACCCTCCCACTGCCTCCTGTTGACTTTGGCTGCCTCTCCTGCCTCCTCGGGGACATTTTCTGCCAGGGGAGGCCTCTGCTGAGCCCACACCGTGGTTTCTGCAAAGCTGGGATGCCTTGAGAAGGCTGACCCAGAGCAGAGTTAAAGAATAAAGCAGGGATTTATTGAAAGGATCTCCTCCATGGATGCACCTTGGGCAGCACAAGAGCCCAGCCAGGGCTGCACCCAAGATGAACCAAAATGGTCCCAAAATGGACAAGCAGTCACAGGGTCTCTCACTTTTATAAGTTCTGCTCCACTTCCATATTGGAGTCCATTGTCCAGTTACAGCTTTAGCCCGTGAAGTCCCACCCTTCTTGTGTTTCTCCCCTCAATTCCCCATTTGCTGGAATGCATGAAATAAAAGCCTCTCTGAGTCCCTTGGAGAGAGAAAAGAACGTGGGGTTTGAATTAGAACCTCTAGAGAAGCTGAAATGTATTAAGCCACACAGACATGAAGTAGAAGTGTAAGTTTTAGTTTTAAGTAAATAGAAATACATCTTAAGTGCCTTTGGAGACTGTGCGAGCAATAAAAGGCCCTAAAGCCCAGTTGGACTTAGCTCCAGTCATAACAAAAACACAGCAGGACATTGCTTGGGTTTCTGGATGGAACAGATAGAACTATTCGTGTAAATAGATAAAATTATATATGCAGATTTTAGGTAAGAAAACAGATAGTACCATTTACATAAATAGGTAAAATTATGTATGTAAGATTTTGTGTGAGAACTGACACTGCCTTTGTGCATTAGAGTTAAGTTCAGATCGGTGTAGAAAGAATGTTTTAGAATCATGTTTTTAGCTGATTGGATGATTTATTAGTAAAAAGCCCCTGTAATGGGGTGCAGATGATGATGAAGAAGAAAAAGAGATAGTGGCTGCTGCTTTTGCTGCTTCTGCTCAAAACATCAGGACTCTATGCCAGAAAGCTTTTAGCAGGGACTTTAATAACTGCTCTGAACCCCTCACATTCATGCAATAAACAACTTCACTGCAACCCACAACTGCTCCGCCTCTTTGAAGACCCAAGGCCCACAAGTACAACCCATGCTTGTATTTTTTGGGCCTGCAGCTTGTAACAATTGTCCCTAGTCAAGCTGGAAAAGGATTGTTTCTTCTGCCTACCTGTGAAGGGAACTTGCTAGCGCTCAATACGAAGCTCAGAGCTACACCCTAGGGCAGCACAGAATCTGAAAAACATAAAAGTTAAAAACTGAGGCATCAACCTGTTTTCCTCATCTGACTTGACTCGCTGTGAAGTGTGAAATGGAGTTTTTTGGCCCCTGAGCTTTTTTTTTTTGGGGGAAGACACCCGGCTTTTGGCTCACGTGCAGCACAGCCCCACAGGGCAGAGCCAAACCCTGGTGAAGTCCCTGGGGCTGTGTTGTCCTCGTGGTCTGTGGATCAGAATGAGTCGAGTTTGAGAAACAATTGCAGGGGCCTCCAGCTCTTTGGTGGTGGGGGAGAGCCGCCTTTTATCCATCACAGGAACATGGAATTTGTGTGTTCAGGGATGTGCCATTGCACGGGATGCAGAGAGGCAAATACTTCTCATGTGGGATTCTTTTCTAAAACAGTTGCAAAGCGTTTCTGTGATGGAAACCATCCCCCCACATCAGGAGAGGGTCTGAGGCCACTGCTGGGGCCTCGTCACCCCAAAGCTGATCCCTCCCAGGCCCTTCTGGAGCAAACTGTGTCCTGCAGCAGGTGAGCAGAGCCTGGCTGGAGAAGCTGCTCACTGGGAGCTTTATCAGGGAGCTTCAATCCATGCCCTGAGCCCGGCCAGGGGAGTGCCTGAGAGATCAGGAGCGATGGAACACCAGGAGCGATGGAATACCAGGGGTGATGGAACTCCAGGAGTGATGGAATATCGCCTGGGGAGCGGCTGGAAGGAGCAGCACGTGTCAGGGAGGGGTGGAAGCGCCGGATGGGGATGGGGAGGGGGCACAGGTGGTCATTTCCAGATGGGCAGCAGGGCTGGAGGTGAGGGAGGGGAGCAGGTGCAGGAGCAGCCAGGCTCGGCGTGGCCGGACAGAGCGCCAGCATCACCCGCAGGGGACAGGCCGGGGGACCTCGCCCGTCCCTGGCACATCCCCGAAGGACCGAACGCCATCAAATCCCCCGGGCGATGAGGCTCCGGAGGGAATCCCTCCCCGGGAACCCCGGCGGGGATGCCCCCGGCCGCCTCCCTCCCTGCCCGGCCCCATCCCCGCCCGGAGCATCCCCTGCGGGGCGTGCGGAGCCCCCGGCCCGCGGGGAAGGAAGGACGAGCCCCGTCCGGCTGCGGCTTCCTCCGCAAGCCCTGCCTCGGTGCACGGTGCCCGCCCCCGGCCCTCCCCCGGCTCTCCCCGCTCCGAGCGCCCCGAGCCGGCCGGGCCGAGCCGAGCCGAGCCGCGCCGCCTCCGGGGGAGCCCCCCGAGCGCAACAGTTGCCCCCGAGCCGCGGCCACCGCCCCCCGCGCCCGGGGGACCCCCGGGGGACCCCTCGGCCCCGGGAGGAGGCTGCGCGGAGGAGCCGCCGCCGCTCGGCTGAGGCAGCGCCGCTCGCAGCGCCCGGAGCTGCCCGGAGCTGCCCGGATCCAGCGGTCCTGCCTCTCCCGGCGATGGAGCGGGGCGGAGGGGCCGAGCCGCGGCTCCTCCCGGCCGGGCGCTGCCGCCCCATCCTCCGCCTGCGGGAGCGGAGCCGCCCCGCCGCCGGGCAGCGACCCCTCTGCTGAGCCCCCCGACCCTCCCGGGCATCCTCGGAGCCTCCCGCGCATCCCAGCCCTTTGTGCAGCCCCCTCCCCTTTGTGCCGTGCCCTCCCAGCCTCGGCACCCCCTTGCATGCGGCCCCGGGGCTGCGGGAGCCGCTGGCCATGGGCACGAAGCAGACCAAGGGCTGCCAGCCGGGCAGCGCCGGGGAGAGCCCCCCGGGCCACCACCGCAAGAAGGTGGCTCCCAGGGAGAGGGGGGATTTCCTGGCTTCCCTCGTGGCCAAGTCCGGCGAGAAGTTCGGCAAGGGCGCCGGCCCCGGCTTGCCCCCGTACCACCGGCGGATCTGCATGATCCAGGACATGCTGCTGCTGGTCAAGCAGGGCAAGCAGGAGGAGGCCACCGAGCTGCTGAAGAACCTGCGGCAGGTGAGCATGGGCGGCTTCCTCCGGGGGAAGGGGCTGCGCTGGGCGGGAGGCGGCTGGAGAGCGACTCGTGCTGCTTTTGGTGGCACACGGGGGCCACGCTCCGCTTCCGCGGCTCTGACTCGCGTGGCGTAATTTTGGGGAAGTGGCTGAGGAGCTGCAGGGTGGCCAGGGTGTCACAGAGGGGGAAATACCCCCAGGGAGGTGCTCTGCCTTGTCCGCAGCCAGCAAACGCTGCCGGCTGTGTTTTCTCCCCTTCCCTTCCTCGCTGGCGCTGGTGGCTCTGGGGTTTGCAGCCTACTCAGAGTGGTTCCCACTCAACTTTCCAAAAGTTTGGTGTTTCAAGCAGCTCCGTAAAAGTGCCGAGGCAATTGGAGCTGGCAGCTTTTGAGAATCTTTGCCAGCTCTTTTCTTGCTGGCTCAGAAATACCCAGAGCTGGCAGCGTCGCTTTTTTTTATCTTTTTGGCGCACAATCGCCTGGTGGAGTTTTGCCGGTGTTGACTGAGGCTGGGAGAAACGAGCAGCTCTGGGGGAGTGGGGAATTAATTGTAGGGAGCCCGAGACCTTTTGCCTTGAAAAATCTGTTTGAGCTGGGCATTAGCTGGGAAGCAACAGGATGGAAAGTTGCTGTGAGCAAACAGAAAAGCAAATTAGCATTTAATCTTTTCTGCTGATAGGTGCTGATAAAAAAAAACCCGAGCGCTCTGGGCGTTTTCAAGGCTCTGGGGTGCGCAGGGCTTTGGGGAGCAGCGAGTTTTCCATGCAAACCTAAAGCAGATCCATTTTCCAGCTCGGGTTTTCTCCCTCGGCTGCTCGGTGTAACCAGTTCTGCCACCCGGGGAAAAGTTCTTCAGATCTCTGCTGGGCATGGGGAGCTGCTTCCTTGCCCTGTAGTCTGTCCATGGGACTGGTCCAGTCTGGTTTTCTTTTGGGATTTTGTGTTTGGGGTTTGCTGCTAGCTTTTTTTTTTTTTTTTTTTTTTGCTGATAGCATTTCCTTCTCCCCCATTTTCTGGTCCAGGTAACTTCTCAGTGAGTGGATGTGTTGTTTGGGGCATGTCCCCATTCAGCCCACTTCCATTTCTCCCTCTGCCCTGCAGGTTTAGGATTATCTTTAGAGCAGCCCAGTTGAGAAATCTGAACTGTGTCATATGATTTCTGTTTTTTTTTTTTTTAATGGAAAACTCTCCCCACTTTCAACTTTGGGACAAAATACATTTCCTGAGATGAGTGTGCTGCCTCTCTGGGAGTTGGGGGTGGAATTCCTTGGGACAGTGACCTCTCCATTTGGGATCTGTGGGACGGTGGGGTTGAGTTGGGCAGCAGATCAGAGCCCAAATGTTGCACCCTCTCAGCCACGCCAAACCTTTATCGTTGTTGCAGCCCATTGGAGCTGGCAGAAGGGCAGGTGCTAATTTTAGAGGGTGTTTATCTCAAACACCTCCCCAAAAAATAAATCTTGGGGCCTGCAAAGTGCCAGGGATCACTCTCACGTTCTCCCTGGCTCCAGACTGGTTTTTCTCAGCGATGCTCAGGTCTGTCCCCACTCTCTGTGCAGAGTCAGGGAGCTGGGATGTGTCACCATGGATGCCCTAGTGACAAACCTGACCACAGGGGAACCCTCTCATCTTGCTGGAGGTTGGGAAGAAAAAGCTCAAAATTAATCTTAAAGTGCTGGGGGAAGCAAGGAACCTGTTACAGTCAGGTGCATCTCTGGCAGCGAGTGTCTCAGAAGAGCTCGCTCTGATAAAATATATCTCAGAGTGTCAAAATAGAGAACTCTTTGTCCTAGATACTAGAATAGACTCCAAGCAGGTTTTTAATGAGGTGATATTAATCCCTGCCTCCAGGGAGGGAATGTGGGATGCCCCACTGAACAAATCCTGGCTGCTCTGCAGTTTTCCAGCAGCTGGATTTCGGGAGGGGATGTTTTAGGGGGGCATTGGTGGCTCCAAGGCACCACTTGGGTTGTTCCCACTCCAGCAGGAGCCTTCCAGAGCTGAGCCCTTGGAGTGTCTCAGCCTGAAAGGGAGGATTTGGGGAGAAGGATGAGCTTCCCCCTGTGGAAAGGGGTGCACGGATGAGCCTGATGGGGCAGAGACTTTTCCCTGAGCCATTTTTAGGGCGTCCCCTGCTGAGGGACTGTGCTCCATGTGGTTGCTGCTGTAAAACTGGGCGTTTCCCAGTAAAATTGGGGTTTTCCCAGCAAACCCAGTGACCTGGTGCCCAGCTCTCAGCAGAGATTTTTTAAATCCCAGGCATTTAGGTCACTGGGAGCCTTTCCACTGACTCCAGCGGGCTTTGAAGCCAGCCCAGCGTGCTGCTGAGGGGTGGGTGACAGCATCCCTGCCTTTGGAGAGGGTTTTTTTTTTGGAGCAGGATGAGCACATGGCCAGAGCTGAAAATCTTGGTTTTTGGGTCTCTGTGCCATAACACCCTGCCCTACTCACCTGCTGCAAGACAATGTTTGGGGGGCTTTCTTTGCTCCCACAAAAGGTGTGTTTGATAATCAGGGCAGGGCTGCAATCCTGTATTTTAAACCTGCTGGAGCAGTTCTGCCCTTCCAGTCCCACCACTGGCACCAATGTCCACTGTGGCCTTTGCATTCCCCCCGTTTATTTAGAATTTTTTGGAATTTATCCATCCTTCTTCCTCCCCTGAGGTGGGAGTGATGCTGTTTTCCTTACAGGCTCCTGTAAGGATTAATTTGTCTTTCTGGGAATGCCTGGAGGTTGCAAACAACTATAAAATACTGAGATACAAAGTGATTTTTTGGTGTTTTTTTTTCTTTTGTTTTGTTCTTGTTTGTTGTTGTTGTTGTTTAAAAATATAAAAAGCATGAAGAGCAGACGGACTTTGCTTCCTCAGAGAGGTCAGCAGTGGTCTCTGCTGTGGAGGCAATTTGATCCCACTGCCTGCCCCCAAAATAACACTCCTGTTATTCCTGCTGCCAGCAGCCATTCCAGAGGGTTTGTGCTCCTCTGGCACAGCCAGGCTAATTTAACATCGAGCTCCTGAGACACAGAATACTCATTTCTCTTTCCTTCTTTCTGCTCTGGAGCCCAAAGCCCACACTGCAAAATTCAAATCCCCCAAATCCCAACAAGTGCCTGCTGCTCTCCTTGGCTGAGGTGTTTTCCCTCACGGTGCTGCAGGGAGGATGCCTTTGGCATAAATGCAGTGGTAAGGCACTGAAATCATTAACATTTGATTGAGGCTGGTGCTGGGGGTTGCCAGAGGCTTGCTAGTCACCTGGAGGGAGCTGCTGGAAGTAATTCCTGCACGGAATACCTTGGAATTCATCTGCCATGAAGTGACTTCCCAGGTTTACCTGGCAGCATCTTCTCTGCTTTCCAACGAAGAGCTGCTGCAGGGAGAGGCTAAAAAATGAATTTATTCATGGTGTCCAGCACTTGGGACATGGGAACCCACTCTCAGACCCCTCACACCATCCCGGCAGGAGAATTCCAGCTCCACTATTCCCAGCACCACCAGCTGCAGAGCAGGATAGGTTTTAACGTTACAGAGCGTGGCTCTTTTTATTTTTACTCTATTTTCTCCCCCATACTCCTGAGTTTCAGTGGTTAAGGCAGCCAGGCGCTGTCAGTATATTAAATTCTGGGAGTGTCTCTCCTGCTGGGGAGAGGATTTGTAAAACAAAGCATGTTTTCCTCCTCCCTGCTGCCAAAGGATCTCTTTTCCCCAGCGAGATGGGGAAGCGCTTCCCAGCACATTACGTTGCACTCAAGGAATTTGCCATTGGTTATGGCTCGACGTGGAGCTTTTGCTGCTGTTCTGGGGCTGGGGGAGAGGGGAGGAGGAGGAGGAATCCAGCAGATCTGAGCATCATCTGCACAGGGCAGGTGAGCAGCAGTTCCAGGAATTCATTGGGGAAAGGGGGGAAGGAAAGCAAAGTGTGGCAGTAAATGCCTGGGTGTGGCCAGCAGCCAAATGCCAAGGTCCAAGGTGTGGCACCACTGGCAAGGTGGATTCTGTGCCGTGCCAGCCTGGGGAGGGCAGGGGAGAGGGCCCCAAATGGGCAAAAACACCCCCAGAAATCCCATTTGCAGGAAAGGGCTGGGGGCAGAGGTGCTCTGTGCCCACCAAAGGGTGCAGACCCTGTGGCAGCCCCTCCTGGCTGGGGTCCAGTCTGGGATCCCTGGGGTTCATCCCACAAAACCCCGAGGTTTGTCCCACAAACATCCCCTGCTGTGGGTGCAGCTGTGCCCCTGCCCCATCCCAGAGGGATTTTCCAGCCAGAGGTTGTGGGGAGCAAGGCATGACCTGAACAGCCTGGGAACTGTGTGGCACAGGGATGCTTAATTAATTAATTTATGATGAATATCTTCATTGTAAGAAGGGCTTGACCGGTGGGGATAGTAAAACACAAAAAAAAATATTTTAAAATGCTGATGGAGACAGCTCACTTTGGGCTCCTGTGACTTCCTCCTTGAGACACAAGAGCAGAGAAAAAATTAAAATATTTGTGACTGCACTGTGTGCTTGCTCCTGGCCCTGTGCACCCCAGCCACGGGGCAGCATTCACATGGGAGCCACCCCAGGAATGCTGGAGGAGCTCAGCACTCTTTGCCCCACAAATGAACACCTGGTCCCTCCTCCTGCGTGCTCAGAGCAGCTGATGCACCAGAGGTGACCCAGCCTGGGGTCTCTGGGCTCCTCCCAGCCTGTGGCTGCCAGCAGAGGACAGGGATGAGGAATTTTGCAGGATTGGGGTTGTTTTTCCTCAGCTGGGAGCTGCTGGGGCTGAGGGAGGGCCCTGCCCTGGCTGCAGCAGGGCCCCACAGGGTGGAAGTTGGGTAACCCTGCTCTGAGTGGGGTGGCTTTGGGATGAGCCCTCGTTTCCTGTGCCTCAAGCTGCTGCTGAAACCCCACCAGGGCTCCCCACAATGCTTTTTAACCCTTAGGCTGCTGGAGGCACTGACAACAAAGATCTCTGATATCTGGGGTGTTTCCTGCCCCAAAAAGGGTTTTTGGTGTTCCCAAACCCTGCCCTACTGTAAGATGCTTCCTCGCTTTGCCTTTTCCCATCCTTCAGTGGGATTTGCAGGTGGATGTGCAGGCACAGGATTGGATTTAATGATTTAATGAACCTCCTGGAATGTGGCTGCTGCTGCTGCTCCTGGGGGAAATGTGGTTTTGGGGGGAGAGGAAGGCTGGGAGGGGTGGGATGTGATATAAAGGGAGGGCTGGGCTGGGCTGTGGGCACCTGGGACAAAGGATCAGGTCCTGCCTGTGCCCTCACTGCAGACAGAAATCTCCAAGCTGGCAGAAGTTAATGGTTGTTGTTGCACCCCAGCCCCTGTTCAGCACTTTCCCTGCTTATGTAATAGCAGAAATGTGTCTTTTTCCCCCCCAGGCTCTGCTGTTTTCACACCTGATATGAAATCCAGCAGCTCGGGGCTGCAGACAGCCTGGCATTCACCTTTTTTCCCCCTCTTTTCCTTTTTATCTCGCTTCAGGCTGTGAAAGCCCGGAGTGTGAGGCTGTCTGCTCTCCCTGGCAGCGTGGGTGTGTGGGCACAGCCCTCCCTGCACATCCCACACTGGCATGGGGCTGTGCTGTGTGCAGGGGGCAGGAATGGGGCTGATGCACCTGAAATTCAGTGCATTGGAGCTTCAGTGCTTGGGGTGTTGGGGGATTTGTGGCTGTGGCCTTCTCTTAGCTAAGGGAGGTGGTTATCTATTAATATTCATTTCATTCTCCTACAAGCGATGTGGAATTTTTTTAGTATTCAACATCTTCAGGTCCTGGCCAAATGCCTGATATGATTTAATGCCTGATTCCATTTCTCTTTCTGTGTGTGTGTGTGTCTCAGCCTCCTTCTCCTTCAAATTTTGGAGAAAAGATCACTGCATGGTAAATTTAATCTTGCCTGTAAAAGGAAAAGCAAATTGTCCATTCCATTCCTCTCCAGGCCGAAGGTTTTAGCTCCAATTACTCCTGGCTCTGACCTTGCTGCTGGAGAGCAGGAACTGCTTGGAGCTTTCCAGCATTCTCAGATCTTTTCAAGACTCTTTATCTTTCAGACTTGGTGTCTTTCAAAGTCAGAGGCATTTCCTTTGTGCGAGGCTTTGAGCTCTGGGGAGAGCCTGGACAGCAGCAGAGCCGAGGGGAGGGAGCTGCCTTTTGGCCATGCCTTTGGGTATCTCAGTGGATATCTCCTTCCTCGGGGCCTCTTTGTATCACAGTAATCTCCCCGGAGTCCTGGCTGTCCTGCTTTGCAGAGCAGAACTCGGGTTTGATGTTGGTGGGGGAATTTCTTTACGAGATGTTTCTGCCTTTTCCAGTGGTTCCAGAGTCCTTGTTGGAAAACCACGGAGGTTTTCCTCAAGGTCTGCTCCTCCCCAGCCCCGGGTCCTGCTGCTGGCTGCTGATTTCAGTCCCTGAATGTCCCCTTTGCCTGTGGGATTGCTTTCTGAGCAGCTTCCCAGTCCAGCTCCTGCTCCCACTGCTGCTGCCCATTCCCAAGTGCTCAGGGGGTGCATTTGGGGGAGGTTTCAGCCGGGCCCTGCCTGGCAGCAATGTTAGTGCCAGTTCTAACAGCACTGCTGTGGAAGTGAAGGTTGGTTCATTACAGGAGAGGCTGACCAGCCAGCCTGGAGCAGGAGCAGGGTGTTTTGGAGGATGGGGATTTGTGTGCTGGGTTTTTCAGCTCCTTGCTTTCTGTTTAGGCACAGAAAGTGAGGAATTGGGTGTTAGGGATGGGAGCTGCAGCTCTGTTTTCTACCCTCCAGCATGCAGAACACACTGAGGTGAGAGAGCTCTGTCTGTCCCTTCCTCCCACTCCAAGGATGAGCTTGGAAAACACGGGACTAAAACCTCCTTGAACAGTTCCTGTGCCTTCCCCTCTCTCTGTGCAGAGATTCCCTGGGTGGAAGAGCACAGGGCTTTGAGCCAGGAGCCCCAGTCCCATGGCTGGGAAATTCCCAGAGCTGCCTCTTCTCCGGCTCCAGGGGATGAGCCCACTCTGGGGCTGGGAGCAGATAATTCCTGCCTTGTTCTGCAGGGCTGTTCCTTCACCCCCACCCTCCCCAAGGCCAGGATCTTGGCACAGCGCTGAAATCCCAGCAGGGGAAAGCAAAGGCTGCTGAGGCAGGAGAGCAGACTGGGGTGGGAAATGGTTGTTTTGGCCAGGGACGTGCTGAGGGTTTTTCCTGGGACACCTCTGTCCCTGCTCCCACCCTGCCTGCAGAACTGCTGGCAGAGCACAGAGCTCCTGGTGGGGGCTGCTTTGGGATTTGGGGCATCCCCACCCTCAGTGGGAAGTGGGATACAGGAGCTGGGGGGGTTTGGACCTCAATAAAAAACCCCCAGTTCTCTGCACAAGGCTGAGCTGAAGCTGCTGCAGCCTCTGCCCCAGGTTTGGTTGGTGTTGAGCAAACCCCAGCTCCAGGTTCAGCCTGAGCTCCCCAAAATCAGGACAGTGAAGCCCAAATCTCTGCAGAAACAGGACTCGGACCTCACCAAAGCCTTGGTTCATCCAGAACCCCTCTATTTATTTCCATGTGGATACACTTCTCCCCTCTCCAGAAAGGATTTGGGGGAAATCTTGCTCCCAAATGTCTCTGTGATCTTCCTGAGCTTGCAGAAAAACTGTTTGGGATGAGAGTGTGAATGATCTACACCCGTGATTTACATCAAGCCAAAATCATGCAGGGTTGGATTAAATCTTGATTTAAGCAGCCCTTTTTTTGTGTGGTTAGGATTTTTTTGGGGGGTAATTCTATCAGAAAGAGGATGTTTTCCTGTTTGGTTGTAAAAAGCTGCTTCTGCTTGGTGTAATTGGATACTTCCTTTTCTGAGGAGGGAGCCTGGTGTATCTGGGGACATTTATTTAGGCAGCTGTGAGGCTGGGTGAGGAATTTTCTGTGGTTTTATTCTGGTGGGAAATGGTGAATTTGGGGTTTACAGGATTGATTTATTGATTGATCCTTTTGTATTTCTGACTCGAGTTACAGGGAAATGAAAGCAAGTTTAAAGAGCAGAAAAGTGGTTTTTAATGTTTTTTGATCAGTTAATACACTCAAAATATGCTGGATAAGAAAGCAGACCAAGTAAATGTCTTAAAACAGATTTTGCATTTAAAACTGGTTGATTCTTTAAGTGGAGTATTAATTGTGCATCATGAATTACATTTCTGGTCACCATAATTGCAGATCTTGGTCTCTCAGGTTGAGGTTTTACTTACAGATTGGAAAATGTGCATTTCTCCTTTGTACTCCTGATTTTTTCATCGACTTGCTGAAATTCAGTGTTAAACTGGACTAAGTGAATTAAAATCCTTGAAATTGGAACATAACCTTAAGACCATGGAGTCAAACGTTTGAATTAACTGAAATTAGATGTTTTCTTTGTCCTTGTGAGAGAACCAAACTCTCCCCAAAGCTGTGTTTGTACTTCACTCTTTCCTGGTTGTTTTTATCACTGACTTCCCTAAAATCATTGGCAGCCATGTCCTGCCTACCTGAGCTAACAGGAGTTGTTTAAAATTAAATAAATTTTTCAATTTTAAAACTAAGGCCTGACCAGAGGTTGGCATTGAATTGCTGGTTTGAAATCTGGTGGTTTAAAGTGAATGTATTTAAGGTTTAAAGCTCCTTTATAGAACAGCATTAATTGAATTTTAATATCACTGAATTGAATCCTTGGGCAGCTCAGTCATTATTTCTTCCTTAGCAAGTTTGGGCACTTCCTGGTGACTTTGATGAGCCCAAATCCTTTACTTTTGGATTTTCTGGGGAGACTGAGCCAGCTGGGAGGATCCCACCTCCAGTTTGCAGGCACATGCCAAGGTGGATCCTCAAAGGAGCATCCAAACTCCCTGGTGCCAGACAGGGAGGGAAGCTGCTGTGAAAGCCTTCAAGATATATTTTACCTTCCAACCTTCTTCAAATATCAAATAGCAAATCCCAGCCCTGCTCTACCTGATGGTTCAAAATCTGATGCTGCAAATAAAACCACACAAGCATGGCATAAAACATGGGAAAAGCTTCATTTCTTCCCTTCATCCCCAAACTGGCTTTCCTTTGTTGGTACAAGTCAGGGGGCAGGTTCCCAGCTCCCTGTGGTGTAGGCACAGCACTGATTGAGTCTCGGGGTGGGAAATGGGAGACTTTGAGCCACCCTGCAGAAAACGAGGGTAATTTGCCCGTGCTGATGGTCTCATCCATTCCCTTGCCCATTTTTCTGTGGGTGTTTGAAGAGGAAAGCCTCCTCTCAGCAGCTCCAACATCAACGTTTCATTGTGTGTGTGCCATTCCCAGGCTGCCAAGCTGTTTAGTGGGATCACAGCACAGCTGGCAGTGCTGGATTTGGAGGGGAATTCAGAGCGTTCAGCAGGACCCTGGTGACTGCAGGTGTGGAGCTGTTCCTGCTGAGTTTGGGACTCTGCTTTTCATCCTCTGTCTGGATTGGAGGTGGACCTCTTCACCAGGTACCCCAAAACCACAGAGTGTCACCAGTGTGGGTGATTCAGAGAGGCTGCCAGGGCTTCAGGCTGGCAGAGGGGAGGTTTGGATGGGACGTTGGGAAGGAACTGTTCCCTGGGAGGGTGGTGAGGCCCTGGCACAGCGTGCCCAGAGCAGCTGTGGCTGCCCCATCCCTGGAAGTTTCCTAGGCCAGGCTGGAGCTCCCTGGTCTATGGAAGTTGCCCCTGCCCATGGCAGAAGAATGGGAATGAGATGAGCTTCAAGGTCCCTTCCAACCCAAACCAGTCTTGGCACAGATTTGTTGATTTGGGAACGGGAGATGTGTCTCAGGTGGACGTGCACAACATCTGCTCTCCGACATCTCCTTTCTCACGATAAAAATCCAGTCCTTTCCATGGCATTCTTCTCTCTTGCCTTGCTGCTTTAGAACAAAGGTGGCAGCGGCCCCACGAGCTGCCAGGACTCCAGGTTTTCCTGGATTTTAGGATGTGTGCATCCCTGTAAAGGCCCTGGGTGCCTCGTAAACAACAGGGGCCGTGGGTGTGCGGCATCCAGCACGGCCCTGCTCCCACGTGGGGACCAGCTGCTGGAGCTGTACCACTTCCAGGCAGGAATTCCTGGCATTTCTTGGCAGGAGAAAACATCCCAAAGCTGACTTTCCAGTCCATGGCACTGGTCATTCAGTGGAAAGGCTGAGCTGTAAAACAGGAGCAGCTTTGGTGCTTCTCCCGAGCTCTCCATGCCCAGCTTGGTTTTCCTTCTGGTTTCCTTCCCATCCCATTGGTGTCCAGAGGAGGAGGATGGAGAATCTGGCAGGGTCAGCCTTGCACCAGAGCAAGTTTTGGCTGTGATAAACTTCTCCATCCTTTTTTAGATGTAAAGCAGTTCTCAGAGGGGATGAACTCCCTGAAATGTGGTGAGGAATCTCTCCTTGGGGTGCTTTCATCTCTTGCCCATCAGCTGCTGTTCTCCACCAACACAAATAAATCAGGCTAACTCCTTTCCTGAAAGAAAATAAATCAGCTAAACTCTTCTCCTGAAATATCTTTTTTTTTTTTAAAAGACCTTTTAGTTTTGCCTCATCGCATAAATCAACTTTATTTTTCAAAAGGACTTGTGTTTGCTTGTGTGCCCTCCCTTTGGAGGAGGGCAAAGATACAGGAGCCTGGAATATTCCCAAAGGCAGGAATACAGTGCCATTCCCACAGGCTGAGATCATTCCATTGATTGCAGGAGGATGGGAATGACATTGTGCAAAATCCTGGTGGGACCCAGCCCTGAGCAAGCTCCCCTGGCTGTTCCAGCTCTGACTGACCCATCCCAGAGCCAGCAGAGAAATGCTGGAATCCCCATCCCTGGAGGGGTTTGTGGGATGTGGGAACATGGTTTAGTGGTGGGTTCGTGGTCAGACTTGAGCTTTTCCACCCTAAATAATTCCAGAATTCTTTACCAGGGAAAAGCTTCTCTACTCCTCATTTTTCAGAGGGAATGGAGCAGAAGGGCTGAGCATCCCTCTGGCGAGGGGAAAGGGAAGCAGGGAATTCCCAAGAACAGGAATGAAGTGCACAGAAGTGGCAGGGACACAAGGAGCAGCTGCTCCTTATCTCTTCCTGAGCAGGCACATCAGGGAAGATAAAGTAAAAAGGGAAAAGATAACACAGATTGAGTCAGCCTGGCTCTCAGAGGGAGGTTTTTCCAACCTATTTATTTGTCACTGGTGATTTTAGACCAGCCTCTGGGTCTTCAGAGAAAACCAAGGTTTTTTCTTCCTGTTTCATGCCTTGCAAAAGGAAATCTTTCTTCCAGCCATTAATTTCTGGCATTTCTTGGCACGGGAAGAAGGTCCCAAGGCAGGTTTGGTGTCACTGTGGGCTAAACACCACCCCATGGCTCACCCACATCTCGTGTGTGTGAGGCTGGAGGTGTCTGATTCAGCACCCACCAGTGGCTCCTCCACTTTAAACCCAGCTCGAGGTCTGTATTAGTCATGTTTTAATGGTATTGAACTCAGCTGCTCGTGGCCGTTTGAGGAGTTCCAGCCCAGGGCTGTGGATGTCTCGGTGGGACCGGAGCAGGGAAGGGGAGGCTCAGCACAATGAGCTCATCCTGGCTTTCCTCTTGCTCAGCTCATCATCCTGCATCAGGTTTCAGGGATTATTCAGCCCCGTGGTTGTATCTGGGAAACGAGATTAAGGATTTGGTGCCGTGTCCTGAAAGTTCCTGGGGTTCTTCTTGCTCTGCTGTTACCTTGGGGAGGAGCTGCTGGCGTAAAAAATATCAGTGCTGGCTGTTTTGGAGTTGGAAAATCAGTGTTCTGGGCTTGCAATGCCACAACTGGGAGCAGGAGCTGCAAGCCACAGACTGTTCTGGCACCCGTGGCAATATCCTGTGGCCACAGCATTCCATGGGACCCAGCTGAGCGCTCCCAGGAAGGCTCAGCCAGCCCTGGGGAAGCAGGAGGGATTAGCAGGGTGCTCTGTTACCCATGGCATTCCAGGCTTCTCCCTGGGGACACTTCCTGGGCTGGTGTCACGTTGTAGGGAATGAAGGGAATATCCCAGGGCACGGAGACAGGGATGCGTTGCTGATATTCCTGCTCTGGAGCTGCTCCCTGCCTTGCTCCTGGGTGTCCCTTGGTGCTCACCCCGACTGTCAGGGCTGGGTAGAAGCCCCAGATGGAAGGAAACTCCTAATCCTGCACTGAGCTCTGCACAGCAGTGGGAGCAGCAGCTTTGCCATGGATCCTCTCCTGCAAAGCGAGCTCCAGGTGTGGTTTCCATCACCCAGCTCGTGGCTCCTTCTCCTCCTGGGGCCACAGATCCATCACAGGCTCCACTTCCCCGGCAGAAGCTCCCTGGGCCAAGGTTTGTTTTGTGTCTCACCCTCCCGAGCTGCTCTGGCATCTCCACTGGGAAATGGAATATCAACAAGAGCAGTTTAATGGCCCTGGCTGTCAAACAAAGGAGAAATATTTGGATTTGGGGGTGGGGGGGGGCGGATGGACACCTTTTATTGCTGAAAGCAGGATGTGATGGTGCCTGTCCCAGCAGGAAGGATGTTCCTGCTTCTCCTTGCCTGCTGTGGGGGTCCTGTGGGTTTGGGGGTGCAGAGAGCAGCCCTTTCCCCCACAGGGGACCCAGACCCCACAAACAGAAAAGCAGAAAAGCTTTTCTGTGTCTGTGTGGTTTTTATTACCTGTGTCTGTTCAGCACCCCCAGCGAAACCTGGGGAGGATTTCCCTTCTCAGCCAAGCACAGAGGCTCTCAGGCCATTTTTGGGTTAATCTGTCACATCTCTGGGGCTCAGGACCAGCCGCCACCACCCCCTGGCCTTTCTGGAGCCTGGTGTGTGGTGAAATAAAGAGAATTTTAATGGCACTTACTGGAAATGTTTGCTGGCTCTGGAGGACAGAGCACTCTCGGTCAGCCCAGCCTGTGTCCCCTGGGATCTCATTCCCTGATTTTGTGCAAAATGCCTCTTCCACTGCTCACTTGAGCTGCACCTCACTCTGGGCTGTCCCAGTCCTTCCCTGGGAAGGGAACTGGGTGGAGGAAAGAAATTTTGCTTAACGAAAACCTGCATGAAGCACTCTGCTAATCCAACCCTTTGGCTCCAGTGGGATTTAAACATGTGCTTGTAGTTAATCAGGTATTTAAGTGGTTTTCTGACTTGGCAAGCCTGAGGAGATACCCCAGAGGAGAAGGAGAGCAGGGCTGTGGCTTCCCAGCTGAAAGGGTTTGGAAGTGGGGGTGTTGAGGGCAGCAGTGCCGGTTTGGGGGGGTGGGTTTAGCTTTCTGTGACTCAGTTTCTCCTTTTGGTCAGGGGGATGCTCTCTGCAGGGAGCTGTGAGGCACCAAAGGTGCCCCAAAAGGCAGTGGGTTGGTGAAACAGGATGAGCTGGGGTCAGTGTTTGTCAGTAAATTCACCTGAGCTGGCAGTGGAGGGCACAGGAAAGGTCCTGCCAGGGGCTGCTGAGCTCCAGACCTGGCACATCCTGGACAGGAGACAGCCAGGGGGAGACCAGAGGGGTTGAGAAAGGATTTTAAGGGAAATCATCCCCCCTCACTCTTGGAAAAGCTGCTTGGGGAGCCCCCAGCCAGGTGTGGGGCTGCTCAGGAGAGGTTTCATGGAGTGTGAGGGAGATTTTCCCTTGGCTCATGGATTTCACCCCTGAGCAGGGAGGTTTTCCCACCTCAATCTGATTTTCTTGCTGGGTATTTCTGCTGGGATTGCTCTGGAATTCGTCTCCACTTAACCACCCAGCATCACAGCACTGATGTTATTATGCAAAGTGTAGATTATTTAACCACACAAGGTTTTTTTTATTTATTGATTTGACGTTGCTTTGAATCCCATTACAGGAATCTGCTTTATTAATGGACTTTGTCCATGCTGGAGATTAACTGGGGGTGCTGGATTTGCAAATGAAAGAATTGGAATTCATGTTGTCCATATTAATTACTTGGGTGATGCTGGCTTCCTTGGGGAAACCTTTCTTTTTATTCCACTCCTGTTGCTTTGTCTTAATTCAGAAAATGAGTTTGGTGCTGTGGGATTGGGTTGGTTTTTCTCCTTTGCTGGAATTCCCTTTTAACAGCTGGGAAGGTACTGAGTGGTTTCATGGAATAGGCTGCTCCTGAGGATAAATTTAATGCAAAAAAGGGTCAGGGAGCTTTTATTTCAATGTTTCGTTCAACCCTACTTCCTCCTCTTTTGCTTTGTGCTAAAATCTCTCTGTATCTTGTTCCTTCTGAATATTTACCTACAAAATCTCCTAATTCCTGCAGTGACACTCAGCCAGATTCTTGTTCTGAGTAATTCCACTCTCTTTGCTGGTAAAAATCCAGGGATATGCCTGGATTTTGGTATGTGCAGGTATTGCTATTGATCCAAACCCATTTCTTCCCTGTGCTACTCCCACCCAGGCTCCTGCAATGATGTAAAGGGCCAAAAAAAAAAAAAAAAAAAAAAAAAAAGGTTTGGCATGATTTTATGGGAGTCAGCTGCAATTTGTTCACTTAAATTGTCTTTTTGTCATGCTTGCATTATTCCACAGCAGCCAGCTTGGAGAGTTAATTGAATATTTGTGTCTCTCAAAGATGCCTTCAATTACTTCCATTGAATAACTCTGGGAGAGAGCTGTGATGAGGAATCACTGATGCTTATTTTCTGTATCAGAAATATCTGAGGCTTTATTCCAGCACCTATTAAAGGACGCCAAAACATTCCTAGAGTCTCCCACCCCGAAATTCCATCCTTTTGAAGCAGAGTTTAGCATCCATTGAGCATTAACAATGCATCCCTCCATGGCTAATGCAATAATAATCAGCTCAGGCCTTGGAAGTGGGAGCAGCTTTCAGAGAGCAGTTCTTGGGTTGCAGCCTCTCATTGTGTGTGCAGGAGTGGATTGATTTCTGCTGGGTCCAGGAGGCTTCCAGGTGAGGCAGGAACGTCATTATTGATGCTGCAGGTTCTGGGGGAGGGTGTGGGAGTGTTTCCCAGGGCTGGGCATCAAAACAAAACCCCTGGGTAGCTGTGGGCAATCCCCACCTCAGGATTTTTGGCTGCATTGATCAATCCCCCAATATTTTCAGCTTTTTTTTTTCCCATTGTTGGATTGCAACAGCTCTGCTGGCTGAGGAGGGCAAGGGGAGCCATCAAAAGCAACATTTTTGGAGTGGATAAAAAAGCAAATGTGTTGTTTCAAGTGAGATTTGCAATTCTTTCTGTTTCTTCCTGCTCCTGGGAACAGCAGGTCAGGATGGGCTCAGAGAGGGCTTTTAACCTGCTGTACATCAGGAGAGCCACGCTGGCCTCCTCCTGAAGCCTCTGCTGGTGACAGCTGCTGGGCCAAGAGCATAAATCCTGATTGCTTCCTAAGCAGAGCCTGCTTTAGAATTAATGGCAGAGCCTGGCAGCTCATGCAGGGTTGTGTTAGCTGTGAGGGGAGGGTGATTTGGAGAAGGTGCCTGGATTAGAGCAGTGAGAGGGGAGGACTCCCAGTGTCTCATTTGCTCTGTTAGACCAGGGCTGAGCTTTCCTGCATCCTGCATCCCATCAGCCAAAGCTCAGCTCTAGCAGGATCCCGTGTCCTGTCCCAGGCACAATCCCTGACAGCAGCTGGGGACCATCTGGCCCAGCTGCAGAGCATCTGTTCTGCCATGCAGGGCTTTCCACAGCCAAATCCTGCTCCTTGCCTTGCTGGGATCTGTTCCTTCTTCCCTCCCAATTCCCCTGAACTCTGAACCTTCATCACCTGTGAGACCCCTGCCCCTTCCCCAGTGTTTAATAGGAGTGGTGACACCAGAGTCACCTGGGGAAGGACAGGGGGTGGCAGGAGGGACAGGCAGCACCAGCCTTGGTGCTGGTTGATTCATCACTGAGCCTGGGCCATCTGGGTGAGGCTTTTTGGACTCTTTTCCCAGCAGAGATGTTTGCAGGGATGTGCAGAGCTGGGGTGTCTGGCTCATGGAATGCTGCACGTGGGGGTGAGGAGCAGCCTGCACCAAGGGCTCAGTGTTGATCCAACAACTCCCACCAGCTGGAGGGGGTGTGGGGAGCCTGGTCTGGGATTCCAAGCAGGGAATTGTGTGATTGGAATGCTGCTCTTGTCCCAGGAGCTGCTCACTTGCTGCAAGCCCAGGCAGCATTGAGAGCATCCCCTCTCTCTCAGGCAGTGGAAACGATGAGGGTGAGTGATTCCTCCCCATCTGACAGTGCCATCCTCTGCTTGTGAATCTCTTCCCCTTTCCTGCAAGGATCCCAGTTCTGCTTTTCTCTTTTGTTCCTGTAAATACTTATTTTAGGGTTGTTTGTGGATTTACTGCTTGTGAGGGCAGAGCTGCACACACAAATAAAAATCTTTAGTGGCCATCAGGCATCTCCTGTCACCTCCCAAGGACAAGAGTTGTCTGAGCCTTGGGTTACTTCTGAAAAAAACCAGGGGGTACTGAAGCAAATCATAAAAATCTAACTAATATGGATGGGTGATCAGCTGCAGAACAGATGGGGCTGATTTGGGCTGGGAGAGGAGGCAGGAAAACCACGCAGAGCTCCGTGCTCGCTGTGCTGGGAAACAAAGGTGAGAGCAGCACGAGGGGGATTTTCCTGCTCCAGTTGCCTCAACATTGAGTGTCTAGCATCAGCTAATTAGAGGGGCTGTTCTTGGCAGGTAAATGAGAGAGACAAGCTCGTCCAGGGACTGAGTCAGCCCAGCTGTCTCCGAGCAGGATGAATCACCACCCTCATATGAATTGACAGCACACTGAGCTTAGGTGGCAGCTCTGGCTCCTTCCCTGACAGGAGATAACAGGCAGCCTGTCCTCCAAGTCCATTTTCCAGCAGAGATCCAGAAAGCTTTTGCAAGTGAAAATAAGTTGGTTTTTTTTTTTTTTTTGCAGCTGGGATCTGGCAGCACAATGTGGGTGAGGCTGGCTGATCCTGGGAATCAGCCCCATGCTGGGGCAGAGTTCCTCTGCAGCCCTGAGAGCTACTGGTCACAGGGCAAAAGGGATGAGAAATTGAGAAATTGATGAAGATTATGAGAATTGATGAAGTTCTGCTCCTGACCTGTGGTTTGGATACTCCAGGCAGCACCCGGGATGCTCCAGGAAGCTCTTAGGGCAGACACACGAGGATGGAAGTGACAGATTTGATTAAACTGGTTATATTTTCATTTAGTGCTTCACTGCAGAGCTGTGAAGGGGAGGCCCAGCAGCCAGACTGGAGTTAACAGGGTGGGTGTTGTGCAGGGCTGATGCATGAACCTTTTCCTTTGGGTTTTAGCCAGGAATGTGTGGGCTCTGGGTGGAGCTGAGGGGGTGGGAGAGTGACCCCTCAGCTGTGCTTTGCTCAAATCCTCCTTGACCTGCAGCTTGTTCTGCCTCTTCCCCTTGCAGGAGGAAAACTTTGTGGCATTGCTCTCCTTGGGAGGGCTCTAAAGAGTCTCTTGTGCCTCTGGGCTGAGCCTGCTGGCAGGCTGGGCTGTCACCCATCCGTCTGGGAGCAGCAGGAATAAGTGACAAGTGCCACCAGGAGCCATCTGGTGCAGGCTCTGCATGACCAGCAGGATCCTGGCTTGGGGCTGGAGCCCCAGCTGGAGCCCCAGCCCCAGGCTTGGATGGAAAACCAGGATTTGGGCAGCTCCTGCTGCTTTAGGAGGGATGAGTGGATGAGATTTGGTGAGCTCAAGGCAGAGTTGGGTTTAAGGCAGTGGTGGATGGGAATTGCTGGAGCTGTTCAAAGCAAATCCTGGAGTCACCTTACCCAAACTGAACTTCCAAGCTTTTCCTGGGATCCCAGTGGCTCTGTAAATCAGCAGAGCTGAGGCCATCCTCCTTAAACATCCACAGGCACTCTCCTGAAGAAATGTTAACTGTGATCTGGCCAAATTCCAGTTGGAGTCATTGCCTTTGCCTGGCAGTATGAAATAAAAGAGCATTTTTCTGCAAATCTCCTATTCTCTGTTGTTTATTATCTGGCTGGCAGCATCACATCTCTGCCCATTAATCCATCTCTCCAAGTTCCTCCAATTCCAGCCTCCTGGAGGGGGTTCAAGCTGCCACCATTTATTATTTGAGTCAGTCTGCCAGGGAAATATTTGCTCCTTCCCTGAAGCATCAACTCCTTTCTTTCTCTGCACCCTCGGTGCTTGAATGAGCCATTTGTGGCTCCCAAACTGATATTAACTCTGTGAAACAGAATATTTAAACTCTGATTTTACTCCAGGCTGGTGGGTTGGACATGAAATCTGCAGAAGCAGTTGCTGGTTTGTGTGGAGGTTCCCAGGGTGGCTTTTGGGATGCCCCATGCAGGTGTGCTGAGCTCCCAAAGGCTGCCTGCCCTCCTCAGAAGTGCAAATTTGATCATCTCTGTGTGGCTGAGGGCTGTTTTTTTTTGTCCCAAAATATGTTGTGACATCATTACCTTTGGGGTGCTTTACTCTTCTCTCAACCAGAAATTGATTCCTGCCTTTAAAATCTTTTTGGGGCAGAGTAGGAGGAAGTGGTTGGATTTTCCTCACAGGACACAGGTTGTGTCCAACATCCAGAAAAACACGGGGCTGAGTCACATCCCAGCCCTCTGTCTGAGCTGACCTCCCTCCCCACACTAATCCCACCTGCTGGAATCATTTTTCCCAGATAACTTGGAGCAGATGATGCATGGAACACTGAATTAATCCTTCCTTGCCTCAGTGCCTGACTCTTGTTTACAACACCAACCTCCCTGCTTGGAAATTCAGGATGCTGCCCTGAATTTAGTGGAGATAAAGGAGTTTTGGAAGAGGTGCTGGCCAAACCAGCAGCTCTTGGGATATTTGTGAGCAGCTGTGATGAGGTTTTTTTTTTTTGCACAGGAACCTCATTTGGGCAGCAGTAACTCGGTGTTAGTGAAAACAACAACAGCAGAAGCTGCTTTCTCAATGACTCCTCACAGGGACCTGCTGCATTTTCCCCTAATTACAATTCAATTTGCAGTGATAAATAGTTTAATAAGCAAAAATGGGCTTGGCTGTGGTTGGTTATGGCTCCGTGTGGCTTGGGGGATGCTGGGACTCGTGGAAACACAACTTGGAGCTTCCAAAGGCTGGGAGCTGCAGTTTTGGACAGCAGAAAGGAATAAGAAGTTGTTTTTCACGAGGGAAAGAAAAGCTGGGGCTGCAGCTCCCAGATGTTTGCCTTGGGTGATGTTGGCCTGCAGAGTGATGGGTGAGCTCTGAGTTCTGGGGGAAAAGAGCTGGTTTTGTGGGTTCTGCTGCAAACAACAGGTTGGGCACAGCATCCCTGTGCCTCTCACTGGGCTTGGGGTTTTCTTTTCAAAAATAATTGGGTTTTTTTTTATATCTTTCATGGCTGTGGCTGGGGAATTTCTATTGCTGGCTGCTGGAGGAACACGTTACATTTTTTTCTGCTGGATTTTTGGATAGAAATTTCAAATTCACCCCTCAAAGTGGGGTAGGTGGTTGGGGATTTTTTTTTGTGGTTTTGTTGTTTTTTTTTTTTAAACTGATAGCTTTACACTGCTAGACTTGCAGAACCCTGCTCCTGTGGAGGCTCAGCTGGTTGGTGGCAGGAAGTTTTCCTTCCAGTGGATAAGGATGGATCAGTGGTTTGGCTTTCAGCTTCCTAAAGCTGGAAACAAACGGGATAAACTGCAGAGAAGTCATGGGGGATTTCTGTTTGAAAATTCCCCTTTTTCCTGCAGAGATGCTCCCATTTTCCTGCCACACCTGAACAAAGCACCCCAGAGTTCAGGGGTTTAGATCCACTCCTGAGCACTCCTTCAAATCTGCCCTGAGAGAGAACAGATTGCCTGGCTCATAAATCTCATCACTTTAAACCCTTATTGATTTGAAATCTGCCCTTGCCATGCAGGTAAAACCCCCTGGGAAAAAGGAACGTGGTGAAAAAAAGTGACTGGAGCCAGATGCTGGGCGTTTCTGCAAAGCCAGTGATGGGTGATTTGCTGCTGACAGCATGAACTGGTGTTAAGTTATTAAATTGCAGATGAGCTCATCACTTGGCCTCGAACAAGTTTCAGCCTTCAGAGGCTTTAAAATATTGTGTGTGGTGGAAAAGAGACAACGCTGGTGTGGCAGAGAGGTTTGGGGAGCAGCTGAGAAAGACATCTGTGCCTCAAGAATGTGAGTACCAGGAGGCAGGAGGGAACGCTCCATGTGGAAAATGTAAAGTTCTCCCAGGAGAGAGGAGGAGAAATTCTCTGATTTATGAGCTGGACTTTTTCATTTTAGCTGAGGAGAAAACGGTGAAGAGTTTTGAGTTGCTTGAGGGGCAAGATGCTGAGCCTGGTTTGATGCTGAGAGGTCCCAGTGAGTTGTCCCAAGTCCCCAGATTGGCTGTCTGGTAGTGCCTGGTGTTTGCCATAGATCATGGACCAAATCCAGCTTTTATCTGATGTTTGCTTAATCCTAATGCTGAGCTTCACCAAACTGGGAAGGTGACATCCATGCTGCTGTTTGGTGCTTCTCTCCCTGGAAGAAAGGGAGTTTCCTCTGAGCATCTCCCTCCACAATTCTATTTCTTCTTCTTCTTGCAAAGGAGCCCAGGCTCTCTCCACACTGAGATTTATTTTTTTTTTTTAAGAACAAAAATAACAATTTGTATAAATTTGTAAATAGTAGTTTGTATAATATAATATATATAATTTGTATAATATAATTTTTATAGGTTGTAAATAGTAATTTGTCAGAAGCCGTGGGACAGACCAGAAATCAGTTTGGCCACTTGATTTTCCCAACTGGGCAGCCTCACACGTGTGTGTTTTTTAACTGCCTCGGCCCTTTTTTTTTACTAAATAACCTGTTTGCAGTCAAGGAGTTGGTGTTAACTCAGGCAGTGCTGCGGGGCTGATCCTAAAAATACCAAGGAAACCAGTGGGATAAACACTTGTCACCTCGTTTGTGGCCTGAGCTGTAATTGCTGTAATGTGAGATCCCTCGGGCTGCTGTGTCTGAAGGCACAATGGATTTTTTTTTTAAAGCGTAGATGTTTATTTTCAACCTGTCTGAAATCACAGAGCATCCACACCTACAAGCAGTGTGCTTTCCCATGGGGTTTTTGGGGCTGGAGCATCTCTGAGCTCAGGACAAGCTTTTATTTATTGCACGGTGCCAAAGTGTTATTGGCTTGTGTTTGCCAGGAGGAAATTCTTTGTGCCGGGTGCCACCAGCTCCATGGGAAGTAAAAGAAGTTCAAAAAGGAATAAAAAGATTATTTGGGTGTTATGCACATGAATATATTTGAGGTGAAAGGAGCACCCTGTGTATAACCCTTCCCCTCCCCATCCCTGTGCACTGATGTATTCCATACGGGGAGTTCTCTGCTAAAATTCCTCAAATTATCCAGTCTAAGAAATCCAAACCATAGAAATCAGCCTTGGAGGGGAGCTCAGGAGGTCTGGCCCATGCCTGGGGCAGGATCAGCAACACCTGAACTGCTCCTGACACATCTTGTCCAGTCTTCCACTCCTTCCCAGTCAGTCTAACCCAGCATTTTGCTCTTCCCTCTCTCCAGTCCATCCTCCTGTTGCAGTGCTGCAGTTTTAGGCTCGTTCCTCCCGCCCTGTGCAGCCCCAGAACTCCTCCAGTGCTGCGTTTATTCTGCAGTTGCAGCTCTGTGTGGCGCTCTCCGGGGTCATCCTGGATTTTATCCTGTTGCAAGGGTGTCATTGACCCAGTGGGTTTATGAGGCTGATCCTGCAGCCCTAAAGCCTCTTTGCAGAGCAGGTGAAGGCCGGGAGTGCAGCTTCCCTCAAGGTGACACAAGGTGTCCCTTCCTTCTCTTTGTCACCAAAACTGCATGAAGAACAAGAACCCTCCAACAGCGTTTTCAGTGGGAGCTGCTGGGGATCATTTCCTCCTTGGCTCCTCCTCCAGTGGGGGCTGACTTTAAGAACCACTGGCTTTTCTCTCCCAGCTAACCTTGCTCCTTTGCCCTGTTTCCTGCAGGATTTAGGGATGGAGTCCACCTCTCTGGATGATGTCCTCTACCGTTACGCCAGCTTCCGAAACCTGGTGGATCCCATCACCCACGACCTCATCATCAGCCTGGCAAGATACATCCACTGCCCCAAACCAGTAGGTGCCACGGTCTCCTCACGCTCTGGGGCTCTGCTGCCTTGGCAAACCGGGAATGTGGAGTGCCAGGGGAAAATCCTCCCAGTTCTGGGTGGGTCTGGACCAAGAGGATCACGTTTTCCAGCTGAACGAGTGATGTTTGGCCAATGTTGGTGCTCCTTTTGGCTTGTGTGTGGCAAGGGATCATCCATGGGTGGATGGACCTGCAGGCACCACTCTCCTGTATTTGCTGCTAATAACGGGTCTTTAATTTCCTGTGAGGGTGTCTCAAGGGATGGAGTCATTCACTGCTGCTTCTTGTGGATGTTTTACTCAGTTATAGCCTCCACCAGTGTTTGAAAAGGAGGGAAATTGCTTTTTTATTTAAGAATGTACAGATTTCTTTCATGTTGTGAGGCAAAGCCACAAAGGTGCTGCTTGGGCTGGGTCTGCCTGGGCTGTGGTGTGAGTCTGACTCTGAAGGGCTTCACAAAACTCTCTGCCCTCAGTAAAAGGTGTTGGGAAGGGTGGAGGGGACAGCAGGGACCTGAATCTCTACCTCCAGAGACCAAGGATGGCTGTCCATGTCCTACAGCGTGAGATCGAGATGGAGCCACACCCCTGTGCTGTGCAGGGACATCCATGGATCCCTTTTCCTGTGGAGAAGAAGATCCTTTCCTTCCTCCTCCCCCATGAGCTGGGAAAGTGGAGAAAGCTGCTCTCGTGCCGGGCGCGTTTCCAGGCGGAGAGGCCCCGTTCCCCTGCTGAGGCTGTCCTTTTCCAGAGCACTGTGACTAAGCTGGTTTCTCCTCCTGAGGGTGAGCCATGGGAGGAGAGCTCTGTATTCCCCATAAAAACACCCCGAGGCCACTCCTGGGCCTGGAGCTGCTCCAGTGCCGAGCTCCTGCTCTCCCTTGTGCCCCTGCAGGTTTCTTTTGGCACCAAAGGCTGTGGAGGAGGCAGTGCCAGGGTAAGCAGGGAGATGCAGAGTCCTGGTTCCTCTGCTCAGCCCTGTGAGGCACATCTGGACAGCTGTGTCCAGTTCTGGGCTCCTCAGGACACGGAGAGCTCCTGGAGTGGGGCCAGAGCAGGGGGACAACGAGGATGAAGGGACTGGAGCATCTCTGGCAAGGAAAAGCTGAGGGAGCTGGAGCTGTTCAGCCTGGAGAGGAGATGCTGAGAGGGGCCCTCATTGCTGGCTGTCCCTGTGTGCAGGGACCCAGCAACAGGACAGGAGGAACGGGCAGGAACTGATGCCCAGGAAGCTCCACCTGAAAATGAGGAAGAATTTCTTCCCTCTGCAGGCAAGAGCTGGAGCAGATTGTCCAGAGGGGGTGTGGAGAGTGGAGCCTTCCTTCTCTGGAGAGATCCCAGAGCTGTCTGGACACCATCCTGTGCCATGTGCTGGGAAATCTGGGCCTTCCAGCCTGACCATCCTGGGACTGTGTGCTGGCAAAACCCCAAATGAATCAGCCTGTGCAGCACTGAGGCTCTTGCTCTGCAGGAGATGCTTTCTGGATGCCCTTGGTGCTCTCCACACCCTTTGCACGGCTCAAAGCACCACACCAGGGAGGGAGGGAGGGATGGATGGATGGATGGATGGATGGATGGGTGTTCCCTTGGAGAGGGAAGCAGGAGTTGTGCAGGTGACAGAGAAGAACTCCAGCAGCAGCAGGGCTGTGCTGCAGCTCCTCATTCGTGGCTTTGCCTTGCTCAAGTTTGGGTGCTGTGCTTTAAACCCTTTTTTTTTGGCAGCTGAGTGAAAAGTAACTTCATCCCAGTGTTTCGTGGTGGTTTCCTGAGATACTGATGTTCTGTGAGTCCCCGGAAAGTTGCATGCTTTAGTCACCAGGGTTATTTTCCAGCTCCCAGCCCTCTCTTCCCTCAGACTTACTTCACTTTGACAGAGGCTTGGCACGATGTGTGAGAGCAGGAGAACACTCAGGGCCAGGAGTGCTGCAGAAGTTTTGGCTTCTGCTCTGCATCCAGTGCCACAAATATACATAAATATATATGTTGAGGCAGCTGGGAGCTTGTCCTTATCCATCCAGGGGTGGATGGAGCTGACCTGGACCCCCGTCCCTGTTACCCTTCTCTTTGAAACATGTCCCTGCTCAGGGTTATGGGGTCCTGCTTCCCTCCTCCCTCCTGGAGAGGCTCTCCTGACTCTCTGTACATTGCTTTTTTCACTCAGCTTCTATTTATACCATTCTTAGCTTAAAGGTGACCCCTTGGTCTCTCCTCTGAGCTAAAATAAAAGTTGAATCGTTTTTCCAAGCCCTGGGTAAACACGGCCTGAGTCTGTAGGGCCAGGAAGAACTGGCCTGGGCTCCCCAGCGTGGCTCTGGAGCTCAGGGGATGCTGATTCCAGCCAGCAAACCCAAACCAAAAGCTGTAACTTGTGCTGGAGGAGGCTGGAGTGCTGTGAAGGAGGAATTTGGGAGGTGGAAATGTTTGGGTGAGCTTTGTGTGGGTGTCCAGGCAGTGGTGCAGGGCTGCATTGCTGCTCCCAGGCTCTGCTGAGGTCCCAGCCTGGCCCATGGGTTGGGGTGTGGAAGGAGCCAAGGAAAAACTTCTTTCCAGATCCTTTGGAAGTCAGGGGTTGGATCTGGTCCCATTACAGACGTGCTTAATGCTGCTCAAGGAAACCCAGGTCCTGGAGTGCAGCTCTTGTCACCTTTGGGGTTCCTGAGGCCTCGGAAGGGGCAGATTTGCTGTTCAGGAAACTCAGATTGTGCAGGAAGTTTTCCAGCAGGGAAAGGGGGATCAAAGACATCTGAACAAGTGTTTCCTCTCCCATAGCCAGTCTTTTATCTCCCTGCCTCTCTCCTCGTGGGAAAAGTTCCTTGGAGAGCAGCTCAGCTCCAAAGCCACTTCCCAAAACCCAGTGCCAGGAATCAGTGGCTGCTGCCCTCAGGATGACATCTGCCTGTCCCCATGGCCAGGAGAAGGGGACAAAACACCCCAGCAAAGCCATGTGCTGTGGGATGGAGCAGCCAGGAGGCCCCAAATCTCCTGCAGCTGCTCTGGTTTGCAGTGAGAAGGAGCTGAAAACACAAACTTTGAGTAAGGAGCGAAGGGCCCCCGTGAAAAATTCACAGCTCTCTGTGCCAGCAGGGATATCTGGCCATGAACTGTTGGAAAATTAAAGCAATTCCTTTTTTTCCACACACCAAAGCCACGTGTATGGATGACTGATGGCTGTGATAGGGAGTGAGTCAGGCTTCCCTCCAGCTTGAGGGCTTGTTGGATTTGGGATAAGCACTGAGGGAAAGGGAAAGTGGAGCCTTGGGCGAGGCTGGTCTGGGGCTTGTGCCCTTGTGCTGTTTCACTGCAACCCCTGGGATGTACCTGGCAGCTTCTCCAAGCCCTGAAGGCTGCCCAGAGTGAGATTTTGGCTTTGCTGATCCCCATCCTGCTGCTTTGTGGCAGGGCAAGGCTGGCAGAGCAGCTTAGCAAAGCCCCATCCCAAAATCCAGCTTTGCCTGGCCATTCTCCTGCAGCTCCTGGGCAGCAGCTCCTCCAGGTCTCAGGTGGAAGATGTGACCCTGTTCAAACACAGGGGAGTGGATTTGGACAAATATCTCAGTTTGGGATTGAGATAATTCCCTGTTGTGTGCAACAGGGAACATCATCCTCATCTTCCCCACTGAAATTCAAGATAAAAGGGGACAGGGAGAGTTTTTTAAAGCTCTTCTAAGCAGCTGGAGAGTGGAAGCAAAGTGGATTTTGCCCTGGGTGGATGGAAGCTCTGTTTTCCTGTCATTTGAGCAATTTCTGTGTGGCCACATCCTTGGCTCTGATATCTTTTCCTGCCTGAGCTCTAAACTGATCAGGTTTTCGGGATGGCTTTGATTCCAGGAACTATCACCCATGAAAACAAGAAAACATGGAAAGGAAAAGTGGTGGTTGTGACCTGGATGGAATAATCTATTTCTAACTCTCCTTCAGCCCTGTGGAGTAAGGACTTAACTTACAAATGATACTGAGGTTTTTATGTCCTGCATTTTTTAAAACGTGTTATTTCTATCAGGGCTAAAACGAGCATTTTTCTTCTCATTTACCCTCCCCCTGTGCTGTGCCATGTGGCTAAAAAGTGTATTAATAACCTCAGTTTGTGCAGGATGAAGATAATCAGGGCACCACGACCACCAGCTCAGGGCCTTGATCCCCAATAAATATCCCCATAATCCAGCTCCTCTGCCACATGTGTTATTATTTGAGCTGGAATTCAAATTATCATTCCAAGCTCCTGACATCAAGTTTGGTTTTCAGCCTTATGAGATGAAATTATGGGTATGAAGTGGTGCCACGTTGAGGGACACTCCAGCTCAGAGTGATCTTGTCGACCCCAGTGAGATTTTTACCTTTCCCTTTTGCTCTGAGGTGTGCAAGGACAATCCCACAGAGCTCTCAGATTCCTAAGTGCTATTAGAACACTGAGCATTATTTGTTTTCTGCTTTTAGAAGCAACATAAAAGGAGCTGATCTATTAACAAAACCCCTCTAAACCCCCAAAATATGATATAAAAGCAGAGGGGATGATGAGGATTCAACTTAGTTCTGTATTAATGGCTCTTTCTGGGTAGTTTTGTGGTTTTTGCTGGTCTTGCTTCAAATGTGAAGATCCCTCTTTGTGGGTATTTAGGACATCTGCAATATTTGAAGATGTCCTGAAGAAGGAAAAATCTGGAAAGCTCAGACCCCATTGAGAGCAGCTCTGGTTCTTTGCTGACTTGATATCCTGCTATTTGCTCTGCAAAAAGAGAGATGTTCCTTCCCTAAAGCTTTTGTGTGAGAGCTGAAGCTGAGCTGAGTGCCTGGGAAATTGGGGGAAATTGCACTTTGCAGGGGTTTTAAGCACGAAATCTGAAAGGGAATAATGGCAAGGTCTGGATGGGCTGTGGTGGTGCCACTACTGGGAATTTACTGGGTTTTTGTGTGAAATGGGACCTGAGCCCTGCTTGATCCTCCTTTGTCCAAATCTTGTGGGGTGTAAGGAAGCCCCTGGATCCTTGTCCCTCCCAGCCTGAGGACTGTGCTCCCCATTTCCATATGAAATTGGAAATGTGACCAGTTAACGACACTCTGATCATAAAATCATTTAGGCTGGAAAAGATTTCACATCATCAAATCCAACCTTGAACCAGCCCAGCACGGCCAAGGTGACTTTTATCAAACTTTTCATCTTTCTGATCCCTTTTTGGGTTGCTTAAGCCCAAAATCTCAAAGCCAGCTGGCAGAATTGCCAGGCCCCCTTTTTGCTCAGCTCCCATAATAACAGGACGACCTTTCCCAACCATCTGCAGAGCCCTGGAAATGCCACAGGGTGGATTTTTATCAGCCTGGAGATGGATTTTTGCAGTGCCTCCCAAATGTCAGGTGCCACGTCACGCAGCAGGGGATGTGCTCATCTTCCCCTCTTTCTTCCCATCTTGGTGACACCAGCTGTGGGTGATGGGCATCATCACGTGGGTTGGATGATTAAAAGATTAAAAAGAGGATTAAAAAATGAACCAGGAGCTGGAAAAGATATTTCAGTTACCTGTGGGTGAGGCTGCAGTTCCCCAGTTCAACGTTCAGTCTTTCCTCAGCACCTCTTCACCCACAGGCTCCCAGGGTGTCCCCAAGGGAAGTGGCAGATGAGGAACCAGCCACCTCATTAAACAGGAACAACACATTTTATTGATCTTTTCTGCTGGTAATTGGCAGTTTTGAGTTCAGCTCGTTTGGGTTTTAATCAGAATATCATTTCCCTCAAAGGCAGGGGAGGGTATGGATTCCCTGCCCCTGGCAGGAGGGTGATTTATTCACCTGAGGAGAGCGTGGTGGGGACCCGGCCCAGGGGATGGCTGGAGGGGAGAGCTGGCACTTGGCTGGGGGTTTTGAGATGCATTTCTAGCCCAACTCACAGCTGTGGGAACACCAAGCAGGAAAATGTTCTGCTGGAAATGTGGGTTTGCAGAAATGAGTGTCCAAAAGGAAACTTTGAGGGCTTCCATAAGGAGTGGTTTCCTCTCTGTTGATAAACCTCTGCTGATGGGTGAGGAATTGATTGTGGCCACATCTGAACTGGTCCAGGCAGCAAAGGCTGCTCACCACCTGCCCAGGGGGGTGAGAGGAGTTTAAACAAATATTGTGACCCCCAATCTGAGCAGTTTTGTGGCTACAATCAGCCCATGTTTCAACCCTGACCTCTGAAGGCTGGCAGTGCCCAGGGCACATTTTGATTCTGCTGCTCTCCTGCAGCATCTGCAGAAGGGATGGAGCTGGTGCCATGGCCAGAGGCTCTGCCCCAAATCCTGCCTTTGCCTCGTGCTGTCGGCTTGAAGAAAAATCCAAAAATCCCCCAAAATTCAGCTTCTTTGCTGGGTACCCCAGTCAGGCTTTGCAGGGGGGTTCAGAGGTGCTGGACTGCACTGAGGATAAACCTCTGGGACTTCCAGCAGCCCTTTCCTTGCAGCTCCCTCCAGCCCTGAATGCGGAATAAAGAGCCCTGTCAGCATTTCACAGCAGGGAGAAGCACTGCCTGGATTTGGGAAGGGCTGTGCACTCAGAACACCTCTGGGGCTTGGAAGCACTCCTGTTTCTAGGGCTAATCCTAGAATTTGAAGAGCTCCTGGCATTTTAGCCTGTCTGCAGCATCACAGCTGCCTTGCCAGGTTATTTCTTGGAGCAAGGAGAAGTTTGTCCCTCTGCTGCTGAGCTCCAAGCTTGCCTTGGCTGCCCCCAGCACGGTCACCTCGCTGGGACAGCTCTGCATCCCTTGGTTTGGCTGTGCCACAGGGCAGAGATGCTTTCCCCCAGATTTGGGGTGTTTCGGGACCCTGTGGGTCTTCTGAACCCCCTCTGGTTCACCCCAGGGGCAGAATGTGCCCTCCTTTCCCTGGGAAACACCAGCTGATGGCTCCTTCCAGAAGGGAGGCACCCTCTGTCTCAATCGGGAAAAAAAAAAAAAAAAAAAAGAAAGAAAGAAAGAAAGAAAGAAAAAGAAAGAAATAAAAGCAAAGAGCTGAGTTTTTGTAAATAGGGAAGGTGCCAGGAGGCTTTCCAGTGATTGCTCTTCCTCGATGGCAGGGACTGGGATTCCTGGCCAAAGTCCAGCAAGTGATTATCTCCCAGTTTGGGCTGTTTGGGGATTTCTAAGAGCTTTATTCCACCCTTCCCATCTTCAAAGAGCTCCGCAGTCGATGGGTAATTTGCTAAATCCTCCTAATTTCTCTGTCACTTTCCTTTTTCCCCTTGCCACCCATCCTGCCAGCACAGCTCCTGGGTCTGCATCCGTGTTTTCACATCTGCTTGGAGCACTTGGAAGGGAACCCTGCTCCCTCCAGCCCCGCTGCATCCCGGAGCTGTTGCTGGGAGAGCTTGGAGACCCTCGGCTGCTCCTTCCTCACCTCTTTTTCCCTTAAAAAAATTCGGAAAATCCCCAGTTGTGCTCTGCCTGTGAGTGGTTCACGAGCTGGAGCTGAGCCTTGTGTCCTTTCCCTGGGATTCACATTAGCAGGGACTGGATGTGAGGGGGTCCTGCCGCCCCTCACCAGGCTCCCAGGGCTGAGAACCCCCAGGGAATGACAGAAATGTCACAAAAATATCCCAGGGACACTCCTGCAGCCATGGGGGGCTGGCCTGGGCTCTGCTTCCCGTGGGATCCCAGCTGATCCGGGCTGGGAAAGGCTCTCTGGGATGTGCTGAATTTGGGACATAAATAACCCAAAAAGCCACATCTGGTTTCACCCTGGAAGCAGAGAGGGGACAGAGGAGGGTGAGTGGTGCCTGCTGGGATGAGATCTGCAGTTCCAAGGGGGATTTTCCCTAAGAAAAGCCAATTTTCCTCTGAGTTTCATCTCCCCTGTGCGTGCTGAGGGGGAAGGCAGTGCCATCTTTCAGGAAAAGGAATGAAATCTTGAAATCAGAGGACAGAGTGGAACAAACACTCCAGAAAGGAGATATGATCAAGTTAAAATGAAATTAAAAAAAAAAAAAAAAAAGCAACAGAGAATTTGAAATGGAGTGACTACAACCAAATAGACTGAGATGAAATGAGGTGCAGTGAAAAGGACCAAAAATTATTCCCATCGAATTCCCAGAAATCAGGGAATAAAGGTAAACAAAGAGACAGAAGAGAAACAGAAGCAATGAAATTTCAAATATAAAACAAACCTGCTACAAAGTGAAACAAGAAAAACAAATGGGATGACATGAAGTGCATAGCAATACCCAATTGATCCTCATTTAAATCAAGATTTCATTCCCTTTCCTGAGAGTGCCATCATCCCCTGAGCACTCTGATTCCAGTGGGGGTTTCTCTCTTCTTCTGTTGTGCACCAGCTGCGAGGATTAACCTGTTGTTTGCTGAGATATTTCCAGAGTAATGAGTAAATCCAGAGTAATCCCTCCTGGATTTTTATCTGTTCCCTTTGTTTCAGGGCAGCTCTATCAGTAGGATACAGATGGATTCAGCATTGAAATTTAGTTGCTCCAGTGATCTTTCCAGTGGCATCAAGTGATCTTCCCATAATGACTTTGTAGCACTCAAGTGGGTCCAGTTTATCAGGAGCGGGGATGCTCCAAGGCCTCCTCCCCACACCTCAGGCAGGTTTTTAGGGCCAGGAAATGCAGCACACACCTCCCTGCTATTCCCCACACTGCTCCCATTCCCCTTTGCTGTGGAAGCTGAGCTGGGTACCCTCCAGCAGCTCTCAGGGAAGATTCTGATATTATTTTTTTTGCAATTTTATCTTCCGTATCCCCCTCAGAGCCGTCTATCACCTCGGATTTTATTGCCTTCTCTAATTGCTTCTCTGAACTCCAAGTGCAATATTACTGCAGGATCCTTTGGAACAACTTCCTGAGCTGCTGCAATCCCGTTCATCTCCTGCTTCTGCCTCTCTTGATAAGCCCCATTGTACATTGCTTTTCATTTTGGTGTGTCAACACCGAGGCTGAGGCTTTGCACTTTGGTCTTTCAGCAAAGCAGATTGGAGGAAAATGTGAAAAATTGGGTTCCACTCCTTCCCTTTGTTTCTACAGATTTTGCCTTTCAGTGTTCTGCCACTGCTGCAGCTTCATCAGCTCCTAATTTGGGCTAATTCAGGGTTTAATTGCTGGGTGTCCTGAGGGAGCACTCGGTGCTGGTGGGATGCCCATGGGTTTGTGGTGGCAGAACTGGAATTTTAAGAGTTGCAAAAGGAGCAAATCCTCTCCTGAGAGCTCAAGAATGAACCTGGCTGGTGTTGGGGAGAGGTGAGCACCCTCCCCATCCCCGCAGCCGGGACATGATGGGGAGCTGTGACAATCCCACTCCTTTGGGGTTTCCACCTTTGGTAGATTTGCCTGGAATCAGAGGATTTGGGGGTTTGCTCAGTCATGAAGTTAAAACAAGTGCCGTGCTCAGTGCTGGGTTAACGTGATGATGGGACCTCCTGGAGATGGGCCGGGCAGGTCCCCTCAGGTGACAGCCTGGCTGTCCCTGCAGAGCCCTCCTGCCCACAAGTGCAGCCCAGTCCCATTTTGCACCAGTTGCTGCCTTTCCCCTTCATTGAGTTTTATGCTGCTGTCAAGCAGGACTCCACAAAATGTTAATTTTGCCCTGGCACGGAGCCCCTGCCATCTGCTCCAGGACACCTTCAGCTGCCAGAGTGTCAGGCTGCTCCAAAAAGGTGGTGAAGGGCCAGAAGTGCTGCTCAGGGTCTGTATTCTCACCCTGCTCTGCAGCTAATTAGAGCCACAACCTTTAATTATTCCTCCCTTTTTGAGTTCGTTGTGCAGTCCTTACCTGCAGACCTGGGTTTGGAATTTCACTGGATGGTTTTCTACCTGGCTTTGGGGGTTGCCAGGTGATGGATGGGGTGAGTTTTCTGATCAGCATCTCCAAAATTCTCCTTCCTGTGCAAAAAGGGTGCTGCTGGATGGGAAATTTAGTGGGGTTTCTAATAAGGTTTTATCAAAATCTAAGTTTTGCTTGATAGAAGATTGGTTCTTCTCCTCCTTAAAAACAAACAAACAAAAAAAAAACCAAACAAAAAAACCCCCAAAAAAACCAAAAAACAGACAAAAAAAAAAAAAAAAAACCACCAAAAAAACCCAAGCCCTTTTTCTTTGGCTTTTATTTATGCTACTTCAGATTTTACCTCTTTTACCTTCATTTTTCATTTTTTACCTTCCCAAGAGGGAAATTTTGGTCAGATTTTACCTCTTTTACCTCTTTTTCCTCTTTTACATTCTTTAAGAGGGGATTTTTGGTGGTAAAACCTCTATCCAAGCAAAGCAGAAGGACGGGAGTGAGGTTTCTGCTGTGGACAGCATTCCCTATCCAAACAGCATCTGGAGCTGTTTGCTGGGTTTGCATTGTTTCTCTGCAGCTTTTATGTCTTTTATTTCTGTTTCTGTGCATCTTTTAACATTCTCTCAGTAAGATTTCCACAAACTACCAGGATTTCCTAATATTTGGAGTAGTTTGAGATGAAACCCCCCCCAAAATAGGTGATGTAGGATCTGATTTGATGCTGGGCTCTGATTGTGTGTAAGCCTTGTGGCTCCAGAGTAATCATTGCAAAATATGACCAAAAAAAACCCCCAAAAACCCCTCATTCTTATTAAAATGGCCCTTATTAAATTGCTTAAGTTCCTCCTCTAATTTGAATTAAACCAGACATGATTTATTTTCAAAAGCTTTTCTGCTCTGAGCTACAGGGTGGTCAAATTGATCAGCCCTATAGCCACGTTGTCACTTTATTTAGAATTTATTTTGGGGGATCTATCACTCCACTATGCCAACATCTGCTTCCCTTTGGGCATCACCCACATCACCCCTCATCCTCCACGCACCAAATCCTCTTCCCACAGGAGCCTGAAATGAGGGAAGGGGAATTGCAAGGCCCTCACGGTGATATTTTAAGGACACCTCCCTGGAGAGCTCCTCCAGGGGGGATTTTTCATGCCCTGCCCAAGGAACTCGGCCATGAAAGAGGAGGGATTTGGGATTTGGGATTTGGAACTTGGGGTGGATCCCCTCCTGCACACCTGGATGGGGTTGTAGGTAGGAACAGTCACCAATCCCTGCGTTCACCTCCTGTCTCTTGGGATGTTTTTGGGAATGGTGGTGGATTTCAATCTTTTCCCACCTTCTGATCTCACAGGATTTGCTGGAGAAAACTCCATTAGGACTTGCAAAGGGAAATCTGGGACTGGCTGCAGCACAGATGTCTGCAAGCAACAATAGGCTGAGCTCAGCCCCATGCTCTGAGAGCAGAGGGGGAGGGACAAAAAGAAGAAGAAAGGGAAGGGAAAAAGCAAAGCAGAAAATCATTAGATGACTTCAGCCCCTCGTGACAACATCAAAAGGGAAGAGTCGTAAATTCGGATCCCATTAAAGCCGGGGGAGCAGGAAAAGCCGTTTTGGGGCCGCAGCTGCAGGTTTGGGGTGGGCAGAGCTCTGGCCTGGGCTTGTGGGGTTCATCCTCTGTGCACTGGGGGTGCTGGACACGGCCTTCCCTCCCTGATTCCCTGACACCAGGGGGTGTTTGGGGGTCTCCATTCCCACTGTGGGGATCTCACAGGGTGTGAAGCCCTCACACATGGGGCCATTTCCACATTTCCTCTTTGTTTTGCTCTCATCCTTTCCAAACCCCAAGGTCTGTCCCTACCCCAGCTCGAGTCCCTGGGGATTTGCCTCCTGCTAATTTGGGATAACTGATTGGATACACATTAAAGCCATTGAGGATTCTCTCCCCTGGGGCTTCCCAGGGCATGTCTCACTCTTTTATGCCTTTGTTTAACTGGATAATAATTCCATTTATCATGTGAACATTTTTTTGTGTGTGTGTGTGTGTTTCAACCACTTGAGGTTTTTTTGTTTAATAATCCAAACTATTATCCTATTGTCCTAGCTGATCATCCAAGACAAAAGAAAAAAAACCCAAGGAGGAGGATTTGGAAGGAAATATCTCATTCTCTTTATTTTAAAGGTGAAATAGGTCATGTTTTAAGGTTCATTGTCTGCTGAACTGCATGAAAAGCAAAAATCTTGACTGAGGGATCCCCACACCATATATTTCCTGGGCAGGGAATGGGGTTCCCAGGATAAGTGTGGTCTGTGCCTGGACGGAGCTGCTCGTGCCTCACAGCTGCAAATCCTGCAGCGCCCAGAAAGGGATGTTACAAGTGTGACAAGTCTTCTAAAGCAACCACAAAAGGGGAGGGGGAAAAAAATCTGACAATTTTTTAATGGATTTGGGGAGGCCAGGGAGTTCTCATTTTTAAGATATGCAGGACAGCACGTTTTGACTTCAGATTGATTGTGAGTGACAGAAATGTGGGAACTGTGTAATAACGCTGGGGGAAGAAAATCCTGTTGCTTCCTCGCAGCCCCCAGACAATGGCTAATTGTTCTAATTTGGGTCACTCCCCTGCTGTGCTGCAGCAGGAATCCTTCACCAGGGCTCTTTAATCATTAACGTTGGCCTCTTTTCCACGGTGCTTGGCCCCGGTGCAGCCCCCAGGGCTCTGTCCATCCCCAGGGATTCTGCTCCTGGAGGAGTAGCAGGGATTCATTTTTTAATGAAAACAAATTAATTTGCTGTAACATCTTGATCACCTCCTTTGCGTCCTCCTCCTCTCCTTTGGAGCAGCCCTGAAATCCAGTTTGGGGACCCAAATCTTGCCCATGAGGTGATGCAGGGAGGGCAGGCAGTGACTCCAGGGTTATTTATCTGCAGTGGAACCACGGCCCTGCTCATCCCAGGGTTGTTTTTCCGTGGTGAAATCCCTCTGCCCTACGGAAAAGCCAGGAAGGTGCCCAGGAGTGGTGAAAGGGGCTGCACAGGTGCTGGGTGATGCCTCAGCCACGGGATCAGGGCTCCCTGCAGGTTTGGCAGGACACAAATCCCAACTCCCAGCCTCTGCCTGCTCCCAGTTATCCCTGGTGTGAGAAATGACACTCACTTCAGGGAATTTAAAAGGTTTATTAAAACCTTATCAAAAATACAACAGAAGACTGAATAGAGAAAATATTATGGTGCTGGGAGCAAGGAATTTTTCCCACCATGTGGGAAAACGATGGAGGTCTCACCTTTTAACCCTTTAGCCCCTCCCAAAGTTCTGCCCACTGACTCCCTCTGTGCTGCCCAGTGGTGGAGATGATTCCTTAAATCTTGATTGGAGCTCAGCTGCTGCCACAGTAACGAGTGACCCTCCCAAATGTCCCAAACCCAGGCCACCCCCTAATAACAGCACGAGGGGGTAAAACACAGCTATAAATCTAGAAAACTTCTCTTAACATATATACATGATATTTGCCTTTTAATTGTGAGACTAAACCATCACATTGCTCATTTATCACACTGGTTTGACCAATTCCCATTTCTTCACCCAGAGCAGCAGGAGCCTGGTGGTCCCCAGCACAAGCCTGGGCCACCCCATCCTTTCTGGGGACACACAGGGCTTGGCTGGTGCCTCTTTTCCTTGTTTTCCTGCTGAGCAAATCCCATTGGAGCAGGGCTGGCTGGGGACTGCGCAGTGCCACAAATCCCATTCCCAGCTGAAATCTGTTAAGGGATTCAAATCCCCTTGATCTCCAGCTCCTCCCAGCAGCCCTCTCCTTCTGCAGAGGGCTGGAGCAGAGCAGGAATGATGGGGAAAGAGGCCCTTGGCAGGGAAATCCCCTGCTCCCAGCCCTCCCTGCATCCCTCCTGTGCTCCACGACTCATCCAAAGGTCAGGAATTGTGCTGGGGCTCTGCCAGCTTGGAGAGGACACGATCCAGTGGAAGGCATTGCCCAAAATCTGCTCCCCTGAGCTGAGTCTTGCAAAGCTGGGCTTTGTGAGCTCCTTGAGTCATCCCGAGGCTGCTGCCTGGAATTGCTCAGCAGGGCACAACCTCTCCTCAGAGCTTTCCAGCGTGGATGGAAGGGGAAGAGGGACCTGTGCAGCATTCCTGCTCCTCCCAGGAGCTGATTTTGATGCCTTTCTGGGCCGCCTAAAAACAGAGGCCAGACAGAATTAAGGCAATAAAAAGCAGTTTATTTGTGTTTATTGAAGGGCCTTCAGGTACATTTTAGGGCAGATGAAGTCCCCCAAAATGGATGTGGGGTCACGGGTTTTTATACTTTTATAATTTTGGTCCATTTGCATATTGGGGGTTAATCTTCCAATTACAGCTTCAGGTTATGAAGTTATTTACCCCCAGTTTGCTCCCCCCAACTCACTTTTATTTACATTTCTCAGGGTCTGAGGCAGTGAGGTGTCCTTGATTCCCAGGCCTGGACAGGAATTCTGTCTAACCAAAAGGGGAGAACAGGAGCTCACACTGAATATGGAGTTTACAGTTACACACTAAAGAACTGCAGGATTACAAATATATGAAAATATAACAGCTAAAATCTCAAGGGATCCATTTAGGTGCTGCCCACAGCATTTTTGCTGTGTGTGACCCAGGATTCTCTCTCTGCAGGAGCTGTAGAGGTGCAAGATCGTGGCGGTGGGAACAGATTCCTGGATATTCCCAGATGTGTGGCTGATGGATCTCTAGGAGCTCAGCTGGGGGCTCCTCGCCAGCATTCATCAGCTGGCTGGGAGCTCAGTGCTCAGGAAAAGGGCACATCCCAGCTTTTTTTCCTGCCAACAGCATCAGCTGGGAAGGCTGGACTCTGTGTGTGTGTGGTCTGTCTCATCTCCCCAGCCCTGCCATGCAGTGTTCCTCCCAGAGTTTGAGAACCAGATAAAAAATGCACATTCCCACCCGCTGTGGATGTTAGAGGGGCCACATCTTGTGTGATGCTTTTCCTGTGTGTTATTTCAGGAGCGTTTGCTGCTGGGATTGGGCTCTGGTGGTGAGAAAATGCAATTTTTGTGCTTGGTTGATGTCCTTTCCATGGAAAGGGCACTTGGGGTTTCCCAAAACCCAGCCCTGTGGGATTCAGGCTCTGCAGGTTGAGGTTTCCCTGCCCTCTGACCACAAAAAAAATCAGCTTTATATTCCTTGACCTTCCATGAGTGACGTGATGCAGACTGATGGAGATGTGGCAGAAAGAGCTTTTGGCCTGGATTTTGATGTTGTGGGAAGTGCTTCACCCCTGGAAGCAGCAGAATCTGCCCAAAGGGGTTTGTTGCTTTTTTTCCATCATTCCTGAGGGTGCAGGGCAGAGATATTATCCCAAGGCAGAGGGAGCATCCCACAGGAATTCTTGGCATCATCCCTCCGCCAGGCTAATCCCCTCACCCTGGGGGTCTCCCCATTTTCCAGCGAGGTTCAGGCTGATTTTTAAGCTTATTTTTAAGCTGATTTTTACGCTGATTCCCTTTCCAAACAAGCTCTTGGGCTCAGTCCCACCAGGGTGTGTGTGTCAGCTGCAATTATTTCCTGATTATTTCCAATTATTTCCTGAGAGCTTTTGTTTGGAGCCCTTGGCGTGGCACCAGCAAAGTGCCTTCTCCTGCTCTGGGGAGGAATTGCAGAGTTTTGGGTAAAAACCTAAAAACTGGGGGTTCCTGAAGCACAGAGTTTGTGTCTCACCTACGGGAATGAGATATGCAGAAGGAAGGAGCCCATCCTGTGCCTTAGGAGGGCTCTGAAATGGGAATTTTGTTTATTATTATATATAATTTTTTATCTACAGAGTTGATGTGTGCAGGAATCATGTCCTTTAAATCATTCATTAAACCCCTCAAAATAGAAATATCCCAGGACCTGCAGGGCTTGGGAGTTGAGCTTGTGAAGAAAAAGGGCTGAAAGGGTCGGGATGGCCATGGAAGGATGAGCTGGATGTGGAGAAAGGATTAAAATATTCCTGTAGCAGCATGGATGGGCTGGGTTTGCTGAGCTGAACTCCTTCGGGCTGAATTATTCAGGAATTGGTTTGATGGGAAGTTCAGGCCTGAGCTTCCCTCGGCCATCTGGAGGTCTGGGAGCTGCTTGAGGGGAAAAACACCTCATCAAAAACCTCAAAAAACCTCATTGGAGAGGCAAGATGGCCGTGACACACCTGAACCAGCAAAAATTTGTGGGTTTTATTTTTATTTTTTAAATTTATTTCTCAGCTTCTCCACGTTCCTCTTGTGAATCATTTCACTTCCCCAACAGTTCAGCTGGGATAAGGCTGGAGACAGCTTGAATTGTCTCTTGCAGGGTTATTTTAGAGGAAATTTGCGGCACAAAACGCCAGCCCCGTGTCCTTCCCCCTCACGGTTTTAGCACATTGTTTCCTTTTCAACGCCACTTCTTCCAGGGAGGCCTCGGAGCTGGAAACCCCCCCTCATCCCTGAGGGTGCCCTCTGCTTTTGGGGGCTGCTGCAGTGCTTAAAAATGAAAAATAAAATTTTTTAAAAAGCAGATGAAATGAAAGCTGCTGGCACCTGGCAGGTAAAAAAAAAAAAAAATAAAAATACAGGGAGGTGTCAAAATGCGTGGTGTTTTCTTCTCAAGCTGGGGCGGGTGCTTCCACAGCCGGGGAGGTGTTGCTGGCAGTGTTGCCTTCCCAAAATGTTTGGAGGCTCTAATTAAAGAACTGCCTGCTTTTCCAGGCTTTCCAGTGGGAAACATGAGGTAAAATCTTGCTTTTCTTAATTTTCTCAGTGTTCATTCTGCAGGCTGAGCCTCCCAGGGTTGGTCCAGGCCCGGGGCTGGTTTTTGCCGCAGGGCCTGCAGTGGGAGAGGAGCTGTGGGAACTCCTGAGGGATGAAATTTGTGGGATAAAAACGCAGATTTTGGGTTCAGCATGGTGGTGAAAGAGGTGTTGAAAAGCAAGGGTTTAAATGTGCTCCTATAAACGCAGATTTCCTGAGAATCAGAGGCTCAGGTGGGAAGTGGCTCCTGGTGCCCAGGGTTTTCCATAACCCGTGTCCTGCTGGGATCCCTGGATCTGCAGTTTCTACCTGAAATCCCCTGGCACTGCTGCCCTCCGTGCACGTGGAGATGGGCAAGCACCACCCTGGAATTATCAGGGAAAAATCAGCTGGAAAATCAGCTTGTGATTCATGGGAATCACCATGATATATCTGGGAAGAAGCCCTCCCCAGTTTATATCAAGCCTTTGTTCTTAGAGTCAAAACCCACAAATCCTGGCTGATATTTCTGCCCCAGCCACCTGCAGAGATCTCCTGGGTTTGTGGTGGTCGTGTTTCGGGGTTTTTTTCACCCTGAGAAAACCTGCTGTAATTGTTTCCCTGTACACCCCCAAGTGATTTGTCAGAATCCCAATTGCTCCCTGGTAATTCAATATTTATGATGTCTTTATAAGGCCGGTCTCGCTCCACTGACGCAGAGGTGAGGGGGGGAATAAATTGCATAAATTGCATAAATTAGGGTGCAAAAGCTGAGCACTCAGGGAGGATGTGAAGGCAGCAATAATTGGCTGTCCAGGTAGAGGAGATGCAGCACTTCCTCGGGATTCTCCCAGAAAATCCTGAGCCATCCCTGTGGCTGAGCAGCCCAGGCTGACTGTTTATTGTAGGGTTTCCTCTTTAATCCCTGTGTCTTCCCCTAACGATGCAGCATTTTGATAAAACCAGGCAGACAGCACAAATTGTCACATTTTGGATATTTTTTTACCATTATTGATCTTTCAGTCAGGTTCATCTCTGCCTGTGACCTTTCAGAGAGCAAGAGAGGCACTGCAGGATGGGTGGCTGGAATTACTGGAATGGAGATCATCTGTATGAAAATCCTGAGACATGATTGAACAGTCTGGATATTGAGGACTGGGTTTTATTTTACTTTTAGACCCAAGATTCCTAGACCCAAATCCTTAGAAACTTTCAGAGTTCAAGTTTTCCAAGCCCAGTATCCCTTGGGGTGGAAATTTGAGCCAAAATCGAGAAGACGCCTCCTTTCTTAATGTTTTTATTTTTCCTAACAATTAAATGTGAGATTTTCTCTTCCCAAGGCTCCATCAGCTCACAAAGCCTTTGGGAAGCAATTTTTGGTGGTAATGAATGGGCAATTTAACCAAATTTAATCAAGCTCTGCCAAATTTTAGCACTGGAAGCTGTTGTGTGGTGTCAGATGGTAACAGTGGGATAATAACAATATAACAATTATGAATAACGATGATGATGATGATGATGATGATAATAATAATAATAATAATAATAATAATAATAATAATAATTCCTGCAGAATCTTAGCAATCAGAGAGGTTTTTTCCCCCTTTCTAGACAGTTTTAAGGGTGGTGCCTCAGAGCTTCCCAGCTCCCAGCTGGAGCCACTCTGGGCTCAGAGCAGCCCGTGGTTGTGATGGCAATGCTGCAGAGCCCTGACCCCGTGTCCTTTCCATGTTTTTGCAGGAAGGGGACTCCCTGGGAGCCATGGAGAAGCTCTGCAGGCAGCTCACCTACCACCTGAGCCCCCACTCGCAGTGGAGACGCCAGGGCATCATGAAGAGGAAGCCGCAGTCCTGGTGAGTCCCTGCTGGGTCACTGTCCCCAGGCTGGCCTTGCCACCCCTCAGGGCCACCACGGGGCTGGGGACAGTGGGGAGGGGGGCTTTCCACGCTGGTTTTGGGAAATGTGGGAGGTGCCTGTTGCTCCCTGCAGCCACCGGAGGAGCAAATCCACCGGGATGAAGGGAGGTGCTCGGAGCTGGGGTGTCCCAGCCTCCCACCTTGTCCCACCCTCCAGAATCCTCCTTCCTCTCCAATCTCACCAGGATTTCCCACATTTATGGTTCCTTCATGCTCCCCCAGAGTTGATTCCCTCTATTTCCATCTTCCTTTCCCTGTAGCAGAGGAGAACAGCACTTCAGTGCCCGGGGAGGAGGAATGGTCTGAAAAACCTGAGCCATCCATCCTCCAAACATCCCTTGTCTCCCAAACTGCTCCAAGAGCTCCTAATTAGCTGGTAATTAATGTGCAGGCACGTGTCACCATGCACACCGTGGCTTGCAGTTTATATAGAAGGAATTTTGTTGTTAAAAATAGGGAAAAAATAACCCAAATCTCCTCCTCATCCAGCTCCTCAGCAAAGCATTCCCATCTGGTGTCACCCTGGATCCACAGAGCTGAGAAACCTGGGGATGAGGCTGATGAGAATAGAAAGGGCCGCTTGTTTTCCTTATGTTGGGCATTATATATTTATTATTTTTGCTTAAGGAAGCGAGAAATAGCAATAAAGCTGCAATCTGGGAGAGTCAGGATTTGTATCCAGGTGCTGGCTCGTGGTCCCAGGAGAGTTTTGGTTGTAATGGAGCTGTAGTAGGAATTAATCCAATAAAAAAAAACTGGGATAGGTAAAGAGAGGGGAGGAATGTCGTTACAGGAGGAAAAAAAATACGCAAGGAAATAAAGGATTGAGTGGCCAAATAGGATTAGAAGCACATCTCGCAGGGATCTGGCTTATCAACCTCACAAAGTGCTGTCCTGAGAGACCAAAACGTGGAGAAATGTATTTCACTAGCAGCGTTACCCACATTTTTGGTGGGCTTTAAGGTGTATTGATGGCTAAAATCTGCAGTTTCCAATAAAGCAGCAGGACCTGGGGGTGTTTGGCGCTCCCAGGCTGTGTCCCGCGGGCACAGGAGCTGTAATGACCCAGCAGCTCATTACCCTCCGGGGTTTCCTCTTAATTAGAGTAGGAAATGCTCACCCCTTATCACCCCATCGGGGCATTGTTCAAATCACACTGCTGCCGCATCGCCGAGCTCTTTACAGCCCCCAAATCCTTGGAAATGAAAAAACTTCGAGCCCTGCTTTGTGCCCCTCTGTCTTTCATTACCAATCCCTGTCCTTAATCCCCAGCCCGGGTCAGCAGCGGTGTGAGCGCAGCCTCGTGCCCGAGATTTGCCAGGCTTTATCTGCAGCTTTTCCTTGCAGCAGCCGGGAAATAGCTGAGGTTTTCCGGGGCTTTAGGAGCAGGGGCGAGGGTTTGGGATGAGGTTTTCCGGGGCTTTAGGAGCAGGGATGAGGTTTTGGGATGAGGTTTTCCGGGGCTTTAGGAGCAGGGATGAGGTTTTGGGATGAGGTTTTGGCTGTCAGCGAGCCCTGAAGTGACCCAGTGCCAACGTGAGCTGCTGGTTCTGCCCCAGCCAGGCTTTGGAGGGTGGGATTTTCCTGGATTTCTGCTTTAGATGCTCTTTTAGGAGGTGGCTGTGAGTTGAACTCTTTGCTGGAATGCGAAGGCAGTCTTTTGTTAAGGTCTAAATGCCAGAAAACAGGGATTTTCTAGAGAGCATCCTGCTCTGGGCTGGGGTTTCCAAGTGCCCTGTGCTGCTCCCGAGGGAATCGTGAGCTCCCATTCCCAGGGGCTGGCATTGCCCTGACTCAGTCCTGCTGCCCGGTGTTGCAGGAGCTCCCCAGTATCACAGATCCACCCTTTTTTCGTGCGTGTGTTGCAGGGAAAATCGCTTTCCTTCATCCACTCCCACGTATCCATTGCAGGTGGGAATGGGAAGCAGAGCAGCAGCAGGAGGAGGATGGGCACTGAGGATGGAGCTGATTTTTTGGCCGGGCAGAGGGGGAGGCTCTGCTTCCTAATCCCAACTCCTCCCAGGCTGGGTGTGCTCCCTAAATCCAAGCAGACATTCCCAGCCCTGGCACAGCAGCACCCAAAGCTCTGCCAAATGACCTTATTTTTTTGGCACGTTATAAATCTGTCTGGCTCTCCCTCGCTGTCTCCGCGCCTCCCTCGGAATACATTAAACATCCAGGGATGAAAATCGGGGAAAGCCAACGGCAGCAGGATGAAGGCAGCCTGCTAAAGTCATTTCCCTGCGCCTGGCTCTGCCTGGGGACACGATTCCAGCCCTGGAATCTCCCTGCTCCTGCTGCTGCCAAGCGCTCGATGTCAGCATCACAAAGGCAAACCGGGAATCAAAGCTCCCGTTGGGCAGGGAGGGAGGAGGTGTTTCCCAGGGGAAGCCATCCCTGGGGATATCCAGGATATTGTGGTAGGAATGAGCCAGGAATGCAGCAGAGAGGATGGGGCAGTGGGCACCAGCTGAAGGAATATCAAATATTCACATTGGAACTCCAAATTTACATCAGATAAACCCTTTAGGGTTTTTTTTTTTACACACAATTCTTGTAAATGCCCCTGCACGAAGCAGGGGAAGAAATTAGGGTCAAGCAGCTCAGTTTAAATGGAATTAAATGGGGTCAATCTGGGCCTAAATTTGTGTATTTTTTGACCCTGTTGCTGCTCAGAGAAACCCCAAGTGTCCTCACCGGGCTGAGCCAACGTGGCATTTTCTGCACTTTCTAACCCCATTTTTTGTTTCACAGCTCCCAGCCCTCACTGGTGCAAATCCCCCAGTGCTGGCACCTGGAAAGAGCCAGGAGCTGTTCTTTTCTCACTTCTCCTGGGTTTTCCAGGTGTTTTTCCTTAGGTCCAGCCCATTCTTCTCTTTGCCACTTGTCCTTTCTGCTGGTGACAGCTGGACTGAGCCTGAACTCCTTTCACCCTCTGATGTGAAATCATGAGAAATCACCTTGAAAATAGCAGGAAAAGGAAATATTTGGGACAGCTTTTGGGAATGTGGAGGCTCTGTGAGGCTGTGGCAGATTTAACCCCTGGTTACCTGAGGGTTGGATGTTCTCCATGGCGTTTGGCATCCAGGAGCAGAGACCTGTTAGAACAGAAGGTGTTTGGATTTAGTGATGAATTCACAGAGGCTGAGCAGCCTTATTTTGATGGCAGGAATGACATTTTAGCATCCCACTCCTGATTTCATCAGGGGCACAAAACATTTCTGTCCTGCAGGAATGCTGGGTGCTGGGCTTTCATGTTGGCAGTGCCTGCTTGCATTGCTTTACAAAGGAAAAAAATAGTTTAAAAATGAGTTTTCATGGTGGGAGAAGCCCTCTGGAGAACAGAAAGGGAATGTTTGAGGCTGGAAATCCTCCTCTGCTCTGGCAGCTGGTGGGCGAGCGAGAGAAGTTGGAGCTTCTGCAACAAAAGGTCCCTTCAGAGCATCCAGCACAAACCCAGGTGGTGGGAGGAGGCTGGAGCAGGGTCTCCTGGTCATTAAAATCCCATTTCTCTCTCTGTGTGTGTGTGTGTGTGTGTGTGTGTGTGTGTCTGTGTGTGTGCTGGAGCCTCTGGGATGTGTGTGTGGGTGATCCCTTCTCCCTGTGCCCATGGGATGCCATTCCATGGACATTCCACAGCTGTCCCAGGGAGCTGAGGGGACAGAGGATGCTCCAAATGCTCAGAACTCAGTGGTTTGGGGTGGTGGTGAAGTTTCCTACCTTTTGCAGTGGGAAACAGGCAATTCCTAAACCCCTCTGCTCTGTCAGCGTAGCCTGAGGATCTGCAGGTGGAGAAAAGCAAAGTTCTGGTTCCCAGTGGCTTTTCAGGTTGGGATGCTCAGCCCAGGCTCAGAGGCACTCTCTAATAAATACCTAAATGTGATGGGAAGGCCTGGAGCGGCACAGAAATGAGCTAAGATTTTTGGGAGAGAGAGTGGAAAACCTTTGGGAGACACCTGTGGCTTGGTGGAGTTCACACAGGGCTCAGCCAGCGTAATAAATTGGGAATATTTTCTGTGCTTTGGCAGAAATGTTTGGGAATTTGAGGTGCTGAAGAGCAGGAGAGGGCTGGTCCCAGCAGAGCTGTGGGATTTGGCTTTTCCCCACACAGCAAATGAGGAGCTTTGATGGGGTCCAGGGCAAAGAGGTAAAAAAAGAACTTTTTGAGGTACCAATAAGGAATTGGGAGAAAAGGTCGGGTGTAATTTTATCCCAGGAATGCCCTTTTCATCACCTCTGTCCTCCTCACCTCACTCTCCTCCATGGCCATGGGGCATTTCCTCCATCTGCCCAGTTTGGATTTTTATAGCTACTCAAGATGTGGCTTTTCTCTTTCTCTTATGGCTGGGCTGGGAACAAACCCTGATGTGCCCTGTCAGTTGTTCTGCTCCCTCCTCACCGTGCTGCTCTGGGCTGCTGCCCCTTGAGTTTATTCCCTTTGGCACGTGCCAGGCTGCAGGCACAGTCCCTGCTGTGTCTGTGCTCTCTCGTGGGCTGGGTGACTTCCAAGCTGCTCCTTTGCTTTCTGGAAAATCCATTTCCCAAGATATCCGAATGGGAGCAGCATTTGGGGCTGGTCCTTTGCGTGTGCCTGGCTGGGATTTGGGATTTTTTGTGGAACCCCAAAGGATGGGTTTGAGTGGGGTGGGCAGGTTAAGCCTGGGGTTAAATGTGGGAAAATCCCAACCCACTGAAGCTGGGATGCAGCTCCCTGGAGCTCCTTGTTCTGTAGAAATTCCAATTAATCTCTTCTCCTAAAATGCTGTTTAATGTGCACACGTCCCCTCTGGCAACCCCAGGGTTTTGTGACCATGCAGAAACCCTGGTGAAATGTTTTGTCCTGGTGGGAATGGGGTGTGATGTTGGAGGGGAGAGGAGGAGCAGGCCAGCACAGGCTGAGTGGGAAGAAGGGAAGGATTCCATCCAGCTGGAGATGGATTTCTTGAATGAGAGAGGAATTAAAAAAAAAAAAAAAAAAAAAAAGAAAGAAAGCTGTGTCATCTTAACATTTTAAAGTCAATACTGTACAGCACTAAGAGGCTTTGGTGTTAAATAATTCTCTTTTCAGGCTAGTGGGGTATAAATTCAGGGTGCCAGGGTGTCCCTGGTTTGCACTTCATCCCTGGATTGGGGAGGGGATGTCAGGCAGGGAGGGCTGAGCAAAATAGAGGCTGAAAACCAACCCAAGGAATTCCTTTTCCACCCAGTTCTCCCTGCTGAATGGTGCTGAAGGGCCCAAAAGCCCAGAGAATTCAGGACAGGCCATTAAACCCCACAGCTCAGGCTCCAGAGGCTTGGAAGGAAAATGCTCTGATGCTTCTGGTTGAGTTTAAAGAGTCAGAGACTTTTGGCAGGATGAAAGCAGGGCTAAGCTGTGAACAGATGAAGTGCCTCGCGTGGGGGAAAGGTGGAATGCTGCAAATCTGGAGGAGTAAAGATCTGTGAGGGCTGTGGTTGAGAAATAATTCTGTAACGTGTGGCTTGTGGCAATTAGAGGAGCTGCCACCATCGTGGGATCATTAAGGCTGGAGAAACCTTCTGAGATCAAGTCCACCACTAAGCCAAGAACACATCTCCACATCTCTTAAATGCCTCCAGGTATCCTTTAAATAACTTTGAAGGATAAAGGGAGTTATTGTTGATGATATTCTGGGAAAATCTGATTTTTCCTGTGCCTGTTGGAGTGGGAGCTGTAGGATCTGCCCCCTGCTTCCTGGAAAAACTGAGCAAACCACACCAAGCAGGTGCTGCAACCGCTCCTTGCCACTATTTGGCCACCAGACCAGCAGGTTTGGGGTGGAATTGAGTTCTTTTTCCAGCTGATTTGGGCTGGGGGAGAGGTTATCCCTGCCTGTGGGGAGGCTGCAGCTCCTGGCACACCTTGCCCGGCCAGGAGCTGGCATCGACCAAGACCTGCATTTGGAGCTGAACTGTGAATAATTCATGGCCACTGAAATGCCACCCGGGCTGGTGGCACAGGGCTGGCACATCCAAGGGACTTCAGGTGTTCCACTGGCTCAGTGTGTAAAATGAGCCCTGCCCTGCTCCTTGTCTGGGTTGCCCCCGAACTGAAAACAATTGACCCAAACTGCAGACACCATTCCCCCCACACGGATGAACACTGACCCTGACAAAGGCTTGGGTTGCTTTTGCTGCTCCTGTCAGCCAGAAGTGCTGGAAAATAAAGCAGAAACAACCAGAGGCTGGGTTGGGGTGATTTAGAGCAGCAGGACACCCCTCCCCACTGATTTTACCCTCTCACTTTTGCTGCAGCCTTATAAACTTCAGGTATTTAAGGCACTACCTGGGATTTAAAACCTCGATTTCATGCCACCCTCATCCTCCTCTTTCCTCTCTCCTCCTGCAGCCGAATCAAGGAATAATGGTGGTTTTCCTCCCCTCCCACCTCCTTGCACTTGGGTGCTTGTGCCTCCTTAAATGTGTTTTTTTAGTCCGGTGCTTAATTAGAAAAGGCCTTTGATGGTGAAAAGTGTGGGGTTTTAATTTAATTTTTTTTTTTGGTAATAATTACTCCTCTGCTTCTGGGCAGAGTGGAAATGAGATTTTCCATGGACACATGGCGGGGATTATTTAAATCCATCCCCACCACTCGGGCTGCAGGGCCGGGAACCAACCGGCAGAAATTGTTATTAAACGAGGGAATCAGCTGGGAAAATAATTCATCCCCCCAGCCTGGAAGTGGTCCAGACGCTCTGTGATGATTTGTTTTGTCTCGGACAGACACTGACTCCTTTTTTTGGGTGGTGAGGGGCAATTTGGGGCCTGGATGCTGCTCCATGGGGGAAGGCAGCACTCCCCAGCAGCGAGCCCATTCAATCCCCAGCCAGCCCAGCCTGCCTGTCACCCCGGGCTATATTTCCCAATTAAGACCGTCAAGCTCCACGATGAAGCTTTGATAGGCGCTTTTTAAATTTATTTGATTTCCCCAGCCCTTTCAGGCGGTGAATGAAGGTGTTTAGTGAGCTCATCCATCACTTTAACTCGGTGAATTCCCACCTCCCACTGCTGCTGCTGCTGCTCTCTTTGAATGGAAATAACGCTTTAAAATAACGCTGCAAATGGGGACGGCGACAGCGGGGGGCTGTGTCATCACCAGGGGGTTCAGTCTGTCCCCTGAGAGTCCCCACGGGTGGCACAAACTGGGCTCACCCCCTTCCACTCCGACCCTTCATCCTCACACACCCCTGGGCTCCTGGGAGATGGGGTGGAGGGGAAATAACCCTCTGGAGCATCTGAAGCACAGAAGGTTCTTTTGCATCTCAAAAGGGGATTTTGGCACCTCCAGGAAAAAGTCCAAAGCCCCTGGACACATTCAAGTTTTTGCAGGCATTGCCAGGCTGTGTTTTGACACATCCCGGTGTCAAAGGAGCCCCAAGGCTGATCCCTTTTGTCCGGCCCGGGGTGGCAATATGTTCCTGCAGGTGTTTTACTCTCCCCTTATCCAGGATTAGCGCCAGGCTGGGGAGCTGGGGGGAGTGGTTTTGGGATGAATCCACCCTGGTGTGCTGCAGGTCGCTCCTCTGGTGCCCTGGGGAATGAGGATTATCCCTTGGCAGCTCCTGGCCTGGCAGAAATGCCCATCTGGAGCCGGTCCTCTCCTGCATCCCTGCTTTCATCAGCTGCTGGCTCATGCTGGCCTCTCCAGTGGGGCTCGTTATCCCAAAGATGATGAGCTGGAGATTTGGGGGGGAAACACAAAAAAACCCAAGCATGTGTTGACATAATAATATGGACATAATATGAACAAATCCCTGGGGAAGATTTGCTGTTGGGCTGATCTCTGCAGCAGCATTCCTTGAACAGCCAGCTCAGAGCACAGGGGCACAAACCCTTGTCACTGGTGGGTGCAGAGAGCAGAGAAAAGGGCAGAATATTTGCATTTCAAGGGCCTGTGTTGGAGCAGAGAAGCCAAACAGGCAGCCAGGGAAAATCCGGCAAAATCCAGGGAAGGTTTTTTTGTGGTTTTCCTGCTTGTCCAGCAGAAGTTGCTGTGCCTGGGGATGGGGGAGCCAGGCAGCGTTTGGCTGCTCAGAGCACAGGATCACATCCCTGCTGTGCTCCACCAGGCAGCCCCACCTCTGCTCCCTGCTCTGTTTGCACCTTTGGGGCAGCTGGAGGCTGAACTCCCCCCTCAGCCGGGAAACAACCTGCCAAAAGCAATGGAGTGCTGCGGGAAGAGGGAGTTTGCTTTGGGCAGCTCGAGCTGTTCTCCTTGTTGCCTGGATTTTTCCCTTTGTTTGGCTTTGCAGGAACGGCTGCAGCTGCTTTCTGCTGCCCCTGGGCTCAGGGAAGGGGATTTAAAATGAAATAACTGCACCAAAAACTGTGCCCAGCAGGAAAAGCAACCCACAGGGTGCCAGAAATTCAATTTCAACCTCTGCTGCAGTGCCAGAGAGGGGTGCTACAGAATCCTCTCATTGGAGCAGAAGATGGACAAGCCACCCAAAAAAATCCCTTTTTCTTTTGAAGCCAGTAGCAGTGGGTCAGGTTGTGTCCTGTAATTCCTCACTGGAGGGCAGCTGAGGGGACAATGGTGGCTCTGTTCTGCTGGGCTGAGGGAGACCCAGTGTTTGGTGTTAATGTGAAGCAGATGCACCCCAGGGTTGGGAATTCCAACACCAGGGCTCGTTATCCTGAGGCTGCCAAATCCTGGGGACCCCATCCCAACCCCTGGGAGCACCATGGGGCCCTGCAGGGAGGCAGGGTGGCCACAGGAACAGAGTTTGCTTGGCCGACTGAACACCTGGGTGCTGAAAACCAGGTGAAACAAAGCTTGTTTGGCTGGATAGACCTGCAAATTCTGATTTTAAAAAGCTTTTTTGGCTCAATATATGGACAAATTCTGATTAAAAACTGGCCAAATATCAGGTGAGAGGTTCTTGGCTGCCTCACTGTGTCCATCTCCTCTTCCTTTGGCTGCTGCAGCTCCTCCAGCACAAATCCCTGGATGTTCCTTGGGATGTTCTGTGCTCTGGGGGGGCTTCCTGACTCCCTGGATGTGGTTGGAGGCCACCAGCCCCACATGGGACATCACAGACCCGTCCCATGGGTCCCTGTGCCCCCAAACCAGCCGTGCCCAGGGTCAGGAGCTGGAGTTTCCCTTTGGATCCATCCCTGAGAGTGGCAGGAGCCATGTTTGCCTTCACTTTGGACACCAGAGCTGCTGGGATTTTGGTGGGAAGGGCAGGATTTGGCTGGGAATAGGGTCCTGCCAAGGGTTTGGGGGGGAAAGGGGAAAAACAGGGAGTGATGGCAGCTCCTGGCTCTGGAAAAAATCCCTTCCCAAGGAGGGAGGGGGACAAGCAGGACCCTGGGAGCCGGGCTGGCGGCTGCCTCTCGTGCTCTGGCTCTCATCAGAGCAAGAGGGGACCTCAGCCTGCCTAAACTCTTCCAAATGTGATCTGTGCTCCAATAAAATAAACATTTTAGGGAAAGCCAAGCCCCAGGCACACATTTTGGCAGCTGATCACTCCCTAATTGCAGGAAGAGCAGTTGGGAGAGGTTTTTTTGTTTCATTTTTTTTTGGTTTCTGATGAGAAAACTGGGCTGGAGGATCAGAGTTGAAATTTCTCTCCCCACCCCCAAAAATCCTGGGGTTTTCCCCTTTGTATGAATGGAATTCAACTTATTTCAAGGAGCAGGAAACACAAAGAGCCTCTGCTGAGTGTGAACCTCAAACCCTCAGCGAGGGCCTGGATACAGGGAGTTCTCCACAAAATTTTTCCCTGTTTTTTTGTTGTTGGACAACACCAGGGGCAGATTTGAGGGCTGGGAGAGGATTTTGGTGAATTGGAGCCGTTGCCTCTCAAGCCTGGCTGCTCCTGGGTGTTCCCCCCATCCCAAAGCTCCTCGGGCTCTGGAGTGGGATGGAGATAATTAACACCAGCCCTAATTTCCAAGACGTGGCAAAACTCAGTTTGTGGTCAGGGGACAGAGCAGGAGCAGCCACTCTCTCCCCTCACTTTTGGGGTCACACCCAGCCTGGTAAAGGGGTCATTCCTTCCAAAAATCAAACAAAGCACCAACAAAACCAAAGGGAGAGGCTGGGATTATGAATTTTAGGGAAATCTCCATCCTGCTTTTCCAGAAAAGTGCTGGAGTCCTGGCCAGCACTGCTGTTCTCCATCACATCCCTCTCCCTTTTCTTTTTCCTCCTCGTCTTTCACCTTTTTTTACACATGTTGGCAGCCAGTTGGGTGTTTTAATGAGCAAATTATTAGGAATTTCTTTTCCTGTGGCCTCTTCCTTTTGGATACTGAGGGCTGCAAATGGATTTAAAGGTCCTTTTCCTAACCAGCCCTGCTTCCTCTCTCCCTAGAGGGGAGTTGCTCATGTAAATCCAACATGATTTGGGTACTTTTGTATCTCCCCAATCATAAAAGTCCCTTTCCAAGACCCTTTCCAGCCTTTTTTTTTTTCCCCTCCTGTGCTAGAATCTGAAGGAAATGCTGTTTGTTTTATGGCAAACTCTCATTGCTTGTAACACAAATCCTTATTTTGTGCCAATTCTCTTCCTGGGAGTCATTTCCAGAACCAACGAGCCCAACGTGTTTCTTTTGAGTCGCTGATTGTTTTTCCCTGGGCATTTGTGCAAATTGCCTCTCCTGCAAAAGCCAGGTTCTATCAGCTGCAGCTCCTTATTCCACGCTGGAGTAGAGTTTGCTGGGAAAATTCCAGCAATTTCTGTATAAAAACAGAGGTTTGGGAGCAAATTGTATCGTTGGGAGGATATAAATACATTTTATTTTGGGGAGGATGGGATAGGAAAATGGAGCTCTCCAACAGCAGGAGATTTTTTTTCCCCCCACTAAATTAAATCGAGTAATAATTACAGCAAAGCATTTTGATTGCTCCCAAGTGTTTATTTTTAGCATTTTGTTTAGCAGGAAATAAAAACAAATTGGGGGGTGGGAATGATGGTTCTGAAACAGAGCAAGGACCTTTCCCTTCCCTCCCCATCCCAACGCAGGCTCCCGGAGCAGGAGCTGCATGCAAATGAGCTGCATGCAAATGAGCTGCTAATTGTCCCTGCTGGAGGTGGCGATGGGTGGGGACAGCAGAAATGTAGTTTCTGAGCAGCTCCTGGCTGTTCCTGCGGTGCCTTTGCTGAGGGACGCTGAGGGGCTGTGGCACAGGGGACGAGGGTGGCACAGGGGCTGCGGGTGGGGGGCATTTCCATGGGGTCATGCTGGGAAAGACCCCCCAGCTCAGGGAGTCCGGCGTGAGCCCAGCCCTGGGGTGGCACTGGGAGGTGACACTGCTCTGTGGGGTGACACTGTGGGGTGTCCCTGCTCTGTGGGGTGTCCCTGCTCTCTAGGGTGACATTGTGCGATGTCCCTGCTCTGTGGGGTGTCCCTGCTTTGTGAGGTGACACTGTGGGGTGTCCCTGCTCTGTGGGGTGTCCTGCTTTGTGGGGTGACACTGTGGGGTGTCCCTGCTCTGTGGGGTGTCCCTGCTCTCCAGTGCCTGTCCCTTTCTCCCTCAGGCCGAGGTGAAGCCTTGGGGCTGCTGGGAGTGGCCAGCCCTCACCCAGGATAAAATTCCTTTTCCTTGCTGTTTGTGTGCAGTTTTAGGCTCCAGTCCCTGCTGCCCCCCATGGAGGGGCTGGGACGGGGTCCCTGTGGGTCCCTTGCAGCCCAAACCATTCCATGGATCCCTGGGTTCAGTTCAGAACCACAGCTCCTGACTTTTCTCCTTCTGCTGGCCAGGATTTAGGGATAGAGGCCTCCCTCGAGCCCTGCCAGCCCTGCTGGAGCCCAGAATTCCCTTTTCCCTTCAAACACCCCTGGCAGGGAGCTGGGGCAGGCCTGGAGCTTGGTGTGGAGCCAAGGGAAACACAGGGATTTGGGAAGCTGTGAGAGCATGGAGCTGTTCCTGGAGGTCACTGTGGGGATCCTGCTGCCAGAGGGAAATTCAGGGACAATTTTAGCATTCCCTCCAGGTTTGCTCTTAGGATGCTTCAAAATTCCTGTGCTGAATCCGAGGAGCAGCCCAAAAGTTTGGGGATTTTTTAATGAAGATGCTGTTCAGGACTGTGATCCCCACAGAGCATTCCCAGCAGGCACAATCATTTAATGAACGTATTAAAGTTCATTTTGATGTCATATTTCGGGGCCAGAATGAGGAGCTCCAGGCTGAGCAACCTGTCCTCCCTAGCCTCCAAAATCCACCTCTTGGCAGGAGGAACAGGCTGGAATTCGGGTGGCACAGGAATGATGTTGCAACGGGGATGTCTGGAGTTTATGACGTGAAAAGTGCAAACCTTGGCAAAACTGGGAAGGCTCTTGGAACAAGAAGAGAGCACAATAATTAATCCCCACTGGTGCTTTCTTAACAGCAAAGACTTAGGAATTTTTAATGAATTTATTGGTAAGCTCAAAAGGAGCTTTAAAGTTCCATATTTTGAAATTTATGTATTTTAAAAATCCTCTTTACCCTGAGAGTCTCTGAGGAGGGAAGTCTTTCCAAGCTGTGGGGAGCAGAGGCTTTAAACTGTGCTGTTTATAAACCTCTTTTATAAACCTTCGTGACCATGGAGCTGGAGCAGCTCAGGAGCAATCCCGGCAGTGCCCACACTGGGTCTGTGTAAAATTCACTAAAAAAAAATATGAGGATGAGCCCAAAGGAGGAATTTCCTGTCTCTAAATTTTGGAGAATTTGGCAACTCCAATTTGGGTCACCCCTTTTGGGTGAATGGCAGAATTTTGATTGCTCCTCAATTTCAGTTAGTCCACAGCCAATTTTTTATTTATTTGTTTTTAAATCCTTGACTTTGCCTGTTCTCAGCCACAGCAGTGCCCTGTCCACTTGGGACCTCCCACAAAGTCCTTGATCTCAGGGATATCCCATGGCTGGAGGTTATTTGAGCTCTTTTTATCCCCCAAGAATTCAGTTTTTCAGCATCAGGAGGTGTCCTCAGATCCTGCATTAAGAGGGGTGAAAAAAGAGCATTTAATTCTCATATCTGTTTTATTAATCCTCATTATATGAATATATTTATATATATATAAAAAATATAAAATAATACAGGATATTCAATATGCAATATGCTATTATCTAAGTCACATTCCCTCTTTCAGCTAAATAATTGTATTTATTTGTCTTGATTCCTCCTCTGAGGGTGGGGATTCTCAACCCTTTACTCAAAATTATCACTGAATTTGCAGCATTTGTTTGCATTCCTTCTTTTCCCAAATCTCTGCTCCAGTGTTTGACTGCCATCATTTGGAGCAGGGATTTTGAAAAAGACTCTAATAGTGATCCTTGCTACCACCATTATTGCAGGACAAATCTTTCATCTCAGGATTTTACCTTTTTTTTTGTTGTCTGGGATTTTTTTGGGTGACTCATTACATCCAATAATGTTTCACTGTCATTTTCATAAATAGTTTTCTCACCAGGTGTCTCCACAAATTCCTTGCTTTAATTCCTCACTCTCTGGGGCTGCCTCTTCATTTTCCCTGAGCTGCTCCTTTGCAAGGGATTGGGCTGAACATCCCAATTTTCCCTTCAGAACACGACACAAGTCACGATTTGTGCAGTGCTTGAGAGCAGTGCCATGAATTTAAACCAGGAGGAAACCCCTTTCTTTTAATTCCCTTTGATCTAAACATCAATATTCCTGTTTATGACAACGCCTTCTGATCTGATTCCATGGCAGAGAGCTTTCAGCTCAGCGTGAGCGTGGATAAATCAGCATCCTGCCAGTGTGTGAGCTTCGTCAAGGGCTCTATTCCCAATCCTGGTGTTATATTGGGCAAAACCCCAGCTGGGGGGGGGGAAAAAAAAATCAGTGTTTTCCCTATGGAACAGCCTTGTAAAATGTGAGGATGAAACCCAGTGGGTGTAACTGATCCCCCACTAAAGCTCAGAGGGATTTGTTTAATGGTTGAGATTTTCCTCCTGAGATTTGGGGCCAACTTTTCTGGCAGGGCTGGGAGCTCTTCCAGCTGTTTGTTCACATAAATACCCTCCTTATTGCCATGTTCTGCCTCAGAATGGCCACGGGACTGGTTGGGTGAAATCCTCTTTGGGGTTTGTTTGCTTGGTTCCCCAGGGACAGGAGGGCAAAGCCTCCCCCAGGAGCAGCCCAGGGTTGCTCTGACCTGGGGATTCAGGAGATCTTCGTGCTCATCAGCAGGGTGGAAAGGCAGCTTGTACAAGAGAATCAATCTGTTCCGCTGGCTATCAGCTAAATCCCTCTCAGGGGGAAAAGGATAGAACCCCCGGGAGAAATCCCCTTTCCCTGCCTGGCAGGAATCCTATACACGCTCCGAGAGAAAGAACAAATGTGCAGCAACACTGAAAGCAGCTGAAAATAGGAAAAAGAAAAGAGCTGTCCTGAAGCTGCCCCCATTCCCCCTTTGTTATCTCCTTAACTTTGCTTATTTAAAGCCACACCAGACACGCCACAGGAAATTACAGGAAAAAATGGATAAAGCCAGGATCAAGCCCTGGCTGTGTTTCAGCCATGCTGTTGGATGGCTGTCACTGATTCACAGGGGTACTCTGTGCTTTATTTGGGACTGAGATGCTGCTTTGGTGCTCAAAGGCTGCAAGACAAGAGGAATTTGGGGTTTTTTTGCTGGGTAAAGCTTATTACTGAGGCATCACCTTGGTCCCACACGGGGCTGCTCCCAAAAAATGCTGTTGCTGTAGTTATCCAAGAGAAGCAGCTGCAAACACCAAATTACAGCTCTGGATGTGGAGTAGCTCTGGATTTAACTGGCACACAATATATGGGCATGGATTTTTGGGGTAAAGCTCCCATTTCCCCCCCTTCTTTGGAATCTCTGGGCAGTCATCCCTCATGGGCAGCTTGGAAAAAACACTCCCAGAGGAGCCAGAGCAGCAGCATGACAGAATTCTCCACAGCATCACATTCCTTGGGCAGCTTGGGAGACACCTGAGGCCACCAAGCTGACACAGCAGTCACAGTGCCCCTTCCACCTCCTCAGGTATCCAGGATAATTCATTAACAAAACATCCTCAGCACCTGGTTTGCCAGCAGGGCTTTGCTGGAGATAAACTGACCTGTGAAACTCCAGCCTAGCTCGTGCTCATAAATCTCTGAGACGGTGAGAATTAATGTATTTATCTGAGGGTTTCTTGTCGGGCTCATCTCCTCTAGAAAGGAGAGAACAGGTCTCACACCCTGGCAATGAGATCTAACCTCCCTGGAGGTGTCTGTCTGCCTTTGCTGAGCTTGGGCTCTCAGTTTCCCACCTGTGCCGCTGAGAGGACAAAAAATGAGTCCTGCTCAAAGAGCTTCCTAGTGGGAAATGTCACACAGCAATCCTGCCTGTCCAGTCCAGGGCTTCCTCACCCTTTTAAAAGCAGCAGGAAAGGCTCTGAAAGCCAGGATAACCTCTTTATCCCAGGGGTGGTAAAAATGGACTTTGCACTCCTGAGGGATGGGGTTTCAATGTGGGCTCCTCATGAAACAGCCTTGGGATGTCCCTGTGACCCCCAGCAGCACAGACACCCCTGGAGAAGAGCTGCTGGATGTCCTCTGTGGGGGACAATAACCTTTTCCTGACCCACAGATGGGGCAACTGAGAGGTGTTTTGAAAACTTTTATTCCATTTTCAGTCTCATCAGAAGGGTGAGACAATACAGGTGTTATAATTCACGCCATCACAATCAGAAGCCAACTATTTTTAAATTACAATACAGTATAAGTGTTTCTTGTATCAGCTTTTTGCCACACCATGCTGTAGGTGCCTTAAAGCCAATAATCCAACTGCCCCTCATGGGCCCTACTCCAGTGCATCTTTCATAGCTCCATTTCTCCAAAGTATCCAGTCTGATTTGCAAGGCCATCCTTTGAAACTTGTTTCTAGTTCTGTTTCTCTCTCAGCAATGTCTGTCCTATCCCAGGGCATTTCTAAGGCAGCGTTTCTTGTCTCAAGGTTTGCACACAGATGCACACTGTGTGAGCCTTGTGCCAGCCCCTGAGAACTCTCTACAGATCCATTTCCCACATTCCTCCATCAATCCCGGCTGAAATCCTCCACAAAACCTCTCCAAAACTCCTTGTTGGACAATACCCTTTTCCTGCCCTGGAGATGGGGCAGCTGAGAGGAATTTTAAAAACTTTTATTCCATTTTTGATTTCATGAGAAGGGTGAGACAATACAGGTGTTACAATTCACACTATCACAATCAGAAGCCGACAATTAATATAATTATATATAAATATATCCTATCCTATATCCTATAAATATATATATATCCTAATTATAACACAATTACAAATTATAATACATTACATAACTTTCTATAAATCCATTTCCCACAAGTCCTGTCCTTGCTCGTGGGTTCTCTGTGTTTATTTTCTGCCTCTGTCAAGGCTGGGATTGAAGGCACTCGAGGTGGTATTTCATGTTCAGATTCAGGTGTTTATCAGTGAAACAGCTTCACAACCCTGAGTTCTGCAGCCTTTCATTAGCAAGGCACAAAATGGCTAACTGTCTCTTGTTGCAAGGTCTTTTAAGACTAAACTACCCAGTTAAGAACTGACACCCAGATTATTTTCCCTTTCAACCCAATAACTGATCCCTCAAAGCCCGCAATGTGGGCTTTTCTGTCCAACTACAAAACATCACCCAAACCCACGGAGAAGAAGGAAGGAGAAGGTAAAGAAGAACAGCTTGTCTCTGCTCTAAAACTTCTATCTTGCTTCATATTTATTTCTATGTTCTAAATCCCCAAACTCTTAAGTTTTCCACCCTGTGACATTACACACTTGTAACCAATAACCTGACCGTAATTCCAGTGCTGTTAATCAATTTTGGAGGCCTTCTCCACAGCCTCGGGTCCATTGCAGTGTTCCGTGGGGGGAAAGTTTACAATTCCCAGCATGCAGGGTTCCAGCACTTGCCCTCTCCGCAGCGCTGCCCCCAAACAGAGCCACCCCCACACTGACCCATCCTCGCCTCCCCCCGCAGCTTGAAGGCCGTGCTGATGGGGAAGCCCCAGGACAACACCGTGGACTTGTCGGGCATCCCCCTGACCCTGAAGGACCTGGAGAGGGTCACGTCCTACCTGGAGCACAGCTCGGAGCACATCGACACGGTGGAGCTGTGCTTCACCGAGCTGACGGACGAGATGCTGCTGCAGCTGCTGCCCGCGCTCTGCGGCCTGCCCCGCCTCACCACGCTGGCCCTCAACGGCAACCGCCTCACCAAGGCCATCCTCAGGGACCTCACCGAGACCCTCAAGGACCCCAAGAAGTTCCCCAGCGTCACCTGGATCGACCTGGGTAACAACGTGGATATTTTCTCGCTGCCCCAACCCTTCCTGGTCAGCCTGAAGAGGCGCTGCCCCAAGCAGGGGAATCTGCCGACCATCCTGGAGTTTGGGGAGGGTCAGGTCAGTGATTTGGAGGGGCAGGAGGGGCTGGGGGACAGCCAGGAGGACCTGAGGGCCGGGCCAGGCCAGGCTGGTGGCACAGACTGGGAGCAGATGGACAGAACGGCCGAGGCTGGGGAGCTCCCCGGCCCAGAGCGAGGTGCTGCCACACCACAGACATGATGTCCAGCCCTTGGGTGGGCACCTTGAGCAAGGATGACTTAAAACCTCAGAGCTGGGGGGGTCTGTTCCCACTCCTGGATGCTCCAGGAGTCCCAGCTGCTGCTTTCCCCCTGTGCCACGAGCGTCAGTGATTTTCTTCTCGAAGAACGCATAAAGTGATCACGTAGAGTGTTTGTATTTCTAACAGCTGGCCAGGTGTTTTGAAGCATTAGTGGTGTGCTGTGCTTTTGGCTCTCTCAGAAATGCGTCTCCAAGGGGCTGCAAAACCTCAGAAGGGCAAGAAAAGGGAGCTGGGAGGTGCCCTTCCTCAGTGCTGGATCTCAGCTGCTCGCACGTGTCATGGACAGACAGCAGCCACCCCAAAGGGACCTGCCTGGGATAAACCTTCAATCCTTCCCACTCCTGCCTTCAGGAATCACTGGTGAGAGGCATGGCTCCTGAGACACAACAAAAACCTGCTCTCACACAAAGCAGGGCTCAACAACCTGCTCGCACACCAACCAGGGGTGTTCCTCTCAGAACTGTGAGCCCAGCCCTGAGGGAGAGCTCTGTTTTCCTGGGGCAGGGTTAAATCCCAGCCTGCAGCGTGCCTGGACACCACCCTCACCTCCAGCCTTACCAAAACCAGGCTGGCACCTGTGCCTGCCCAGGATTTATCCAGTAAAACCCAGTTTCCCACCAGCTGCAAGAACTGCTGAGCTTTTAATGGGAGCATCTGGTCCGTTCTGGGAGGGACACACAAATCCTGGAGTCAGGGCTCAGGAGCATCACTGACAAAAAGAGACCACGGTACTGAAGGGTTAAAAAAGGTAAAACGAGCCTGGGTTCACCCCTCTGTCACTGCCACACAGCCAGCTGGGATTTAAAGCCCCAGAAAGCCTTGGGCTCACTTGGCCATGGCTGTTGCCCCCGGACCAGAAGTGCTTTGTTCCTAAAAGGTTCCAGTTTTTTGTAAGCCAGGGCTCTGGGTTTGTTTTCGGTGGGAAATGGATCAGCCCAGAGCAGCAGGGCTGGAATGTGCACTTTGGCTTTTTGGAACCAGAATTTCATTGGATCCCAAAGCCGGGGGAGGGCAGGAAAGGGGAGAACTTCCTCTGCTTCGTGTTCCAAGGAGCAGAGCTGACTCCCTTTGCAGAGGGAGCCTCTTTGCCCCAAGCCCTTCTCTGAGCAGCCCCCAGCAGTGACTCCAGCTTGGCTTTTTTTGGGTGCAAACAGACTTTTGGTCCCATTGGCTCTGTCCATTTTTCCAGAGGGGCTTCAGGCTGCCAGTGGTTGTTTGTTCTTCATTTGCAAGAAGGTAACTTAGAAAAAACTCTGCTACTTTTAATACATTTGGCAACACTCAGTATGATTTGCATGTATCCGAGCCTTTTTTTCCTTTTTTCATTTTAAAATTCTAACTCTTTCCAACAGGCATGAAAAAAACCAACTTTCCAGTGAATATGGAATATTTCTGTTTGAAATAAAGGAGCTATCCATAAACAAAATAAATGATAATGTTTAATAAAGACCCAGTGTTGAATTTTCCCTCTGTCCAGGTTGAATGCCCAGGAAAAAGCAGAGGACAAGGCAGTGCTGAGAGCTGCTGGTCTGGCTTCTTCAGGGGGCTGGAGAAATAAAGAGCTCAGTTTATGGGCTGGATTTATCAGGGTGGGCAGGAGGTGAACACAGAAGCATCATGAAAGAATCTTTTACATTTTAAATATTGCCAGTGTGTAAAATAATGTGGGAGAAAGGAAGGCTGAGAGTGGGGTAGTGCTCCACAGGGTGTTTATCTCCTGAAGGCACAAAGGCTGTTCATTGCAGCAGGGGCTCTGTCCCAGCAGCAGGCCAGGGGGGCCAAGGAGTTGGGGGAACACAGGGGGATTTAATCAAGAACAAGATTTCTCTTTGCAGAAAAAAAAAAAAGCAAAAGAAACTGCAGCAATTTCTTCTTTCTACCCAGGCACCTCAGTACTGGGCTCTCCTCATGCACAGCTCAAGCCCCTCTACCTGGTTAAATTATTTCAATCACAAGCTCCTTGCTGCAAGGTTTTTATTCCCTGCTAAGTATTTGCACAGGACCCAGTGTCTGAGGAGCTGCCTGGACCCCAGTTCACAAATTCACAAACCAGAGGCACAAATTCACACCCCAGTTCACAAATTCACAAACCAGAGGCACTTTGCATTTAGAGCGAGCTCTGCATCCTTTATTCCTGCTTTGCTCCATTCCCTCACTGACAAAAACCACCCAGGAGCTGCTGCTGCCACATTTCCCCTCCAGCTCAGCTTCCACCCGCTGGGAAGCACATCAGCCATGGAGAATTTCAATATCTCCAAAGGGAGATGCCACAGCCTGTGCCCTGTGCAGGTGTTGCACTGCTTGAGCCACCTCTGCTGCACTGGTACTGACAATATCCCTGTGCCCAGAGAGGATTCAGCCCTTCTGAGACAGAGAAAGAGCTGGAAAGGGATTTTGTCAATATATCTCTGCCTGCTGGAGGATGCACCGAATTACTTCCATGGAAAAAGGGGGAAAAAAAGCAGAGCTGTTGTAGAGAGCTGGTTCTAAAAGCTTTGGCTCATCAGTGCCTCCCTCACAGTGCGGATTAGCTCAATTATCCACTTAGTGCACTTCAGGATAATGATGATCCTGTGGGCTCAGCACAGAGTGGGGCTTGGTTGGTTTTTTTTTTTTTTTAAAGAAAGCAGAGTGAGACGCTTCCCTTCCCAGCTCATCAACATCAAAACAAGCTCAGGGCTCACTCCACATAGAATCAATGCTCCCTGGGCTACTCTGGGCTGCTGCTTTGGGTCAGAAGCTTTTAACTGGCCTTACATGAAGGATTCAAGGACTGAAAATCACTGCTGTTAGAATATTAAATCAGAATGAGGTCATTTCTTGTCCAGGAGAGGAGGAAAGGGCCACCATAAAACAAATAAAGCATAAAAAGTCTCAGCCTGGCTTGGTTGGTTCTCTCCCCGGCAGCACCACAGCTCTGCCTGGGCATCAAGCAAACCTGTCTGGGGAGGAGATTTATGGCCTCAGCAACAAAAATGTAATTGGAAATCATTCTGTGCAGATTGAGGAGCCCACAGCGAGGAGAATGGAAACAGCAGGCAGGGAATGAGAGAGGGGTGAGAGAGCCGTGAAAGGGCTGGTGCCACGTTCCAGAGAGCTCCTGCCAGCCGGGTGATCTGGGGAGGGTTTGCACCAAGGCTGGCTGTATTTTGAAGGTAAATTCATTTAAAATGAGGGTTCCTTGGCCAGAGGATGGCTGGGAGCAGGAAAGAAACTGGGAAAAGTCACCCCCGAGCAGGGAGTGTGTGGGAGAGCAGAGGGAGACACAAAAAGGCTGCTGGGGATGTCCAGAAGCACAAAATACTTAGACCCAAAGCATTGCTGCTGCTCAGGGGCAGAGTCAGCAAATGTCCACCCAAAATTGCCCAAACAGCAACCTCTGCCAGAGGAATAGCCAAAAGTGACCTAAAGGATAAAGGAGACACCACGGGAGGCAGCAGTGGCTGAGGCTGCCCCAGGCAGTGCCACCACTCTGGGTTATCCCACTAAAACTGCCTTTGGAGAGGGGCAAAAACCCTCCAGGGCTCCCCTGTGGTCCATCACCCCTGTTCCAGCAGCAGCAGGAGCTTTGTGAGCTCATGCTCAGGAGCACTCATGGAAACACAAAGACTCCCCTGCTCCAGTGGCTGGGATCTGCCATTGCCAAGGAAACCACTTGACCTCATTAGCAGGATTCATTATCAAAGCTTAGGGGAAAGGGGTAAAAACAACTGACCCAACCTCTGCAGTGAAGTGTTCCTTGGTGAGCAACAGATGAAATCTCCTCCCAGCCTCTCTGGTACAAGGATGCCATCCTTGATCCCACTTTTCCTCCACTCCCTGGGCAGTGGGGTTTTTCTGTGCCTGGGGGATGATTTCCACCAGCAGGCTGTGCGAGGACAGGAGCTTTGCAGCTCTATGAAATGTCTTTAACAGGACATTCTGCAGGACAGAGCCATTCCTCACAGTGCTCTGCCTGCCTCCAGCCAGCTCCAGCCTCACTTCCTGGGGAGGGCCCAGCTCCAGGCACATTAACATTAATGCTAATTAATTATCTGAATAAATGGATGGATATCCCCAGGCTGGACAGGGCTTGGAACAACCTGGATCAGTGGGAGGTGTCCCTGCCCACAGCAGAACGTTGGAATGAAATGGGCTTTAATTCCCCTCCAACCCAAACCATTCCGGGACCTGTTTCTATGAAATGATAGCACAGGGTTTGCTCTCAAGGAGGAACACAAGAGCTTTGCTCACTGCAGGAATCCTGGATCCCAAGCTGGCACTGCAGGAAAGGTGTTTAGGAATAAAGTGTCATTTTTGATGTGGCAGCTCCATCAGCCCATGGCTCAGTTACCCCTGAAGGATGGGCAATTGGAGGTGCTTTGTTTGCAGTCCCTTCTGGCACTTCTGGGCATGCATTTTTCATTCCTTTTTTTATCCCCCTATTTTTTCCCCCCTCTGTAAATACACAGAGACACAGCTGGTTTTACCTTCAGCTCAGCTGATGGTTTTATATAAAACTGAAGACCTGACTTAATAGAGTCAGAAAAGATGCAACCTGCTCACCACAGCCTTTAATTATGTGGGCAGTTTGCTTGGTTTTCTTGGCTCCTAATAGCTTATTGATCCTGTGGCTTCTGGGCCATCTTTTTTCTTTGCTGTTTTATTAACTCAGGCTGAGGAGAAAATAAACCTGTGGGCTGGTTTGCATCCAGCAGGTTGGGATGAGCAATCCCAGCCTTCAGTGAGTGCACGTGGCAGCTCTCAGGGAGCTGTTATTGGAAGGACAAATAGACTGGAGGTTTACAAAAGAGGAGAGAAATGTTAATATTTAATTCAGTGGAGGTTTGGCCTGGGCATTTCTCACTGGATTTTCAAGGTGTGTGCTGTAAAATCACTTCATTCATGGCTCTCCCTGTCAGCTCTGTCCTTCTCCTCTGGCTCTGGGCAAGAATTTGGGGAGGTGCTTTGTGATCAGGATTTTGCAAGGAGCACTCACAGCCATCCTAAACACAATCTACATAATCAAAAGCATCTTCCTACAGCCCCAAATGCATGGAACAGACATAAAGAGAGTAAGGATGGATGGAAAACTCTGGGATATTGGGCTACAACTGATGGAGAAACCCAGCTGCATCACCCAGGAATGAGCTTCCCTCGGGCAGCTGCTCCTTGCCTGCGAACTCACTCGGGTAAGAGCTGCAATTCCAGCTCTTCTAGAAATGAAAACCAAGGCACTGAAGAATCAATCACACTCTGGTAGTGCTGCCCCAGGGCTCTGGCTCCTGATCCCACAGGATTCCACCGCTGGGGAGCTCTGCATGTAGAGAAACAGGCAGAAAGTCCCAGAGGTGGTCAGGCTTCAAACACACAGAATAAACGGCCTCTGCTCGGGGCTGTGTGCATTTACACACCACTTGCCAAGAGGAGAACTTCACCATTCCTTTTTTGTTGCTGTTTCATCTTCACTGTACCCACCTGCTTGTTAAATGATCAATGCCAAGGCTCAGGATTTTCCCAAGCTGAGCTTTCCTGCAGGCTCAGAGCTCCCCTCCACCACAGGCACAGAAACAGCAGAGCTGGGGGCTGAAATGCAAATATTGTCCTTTTTTCTGTGCCAACCCCCAAAATGGGCTGAACTGCCAGGGCAGGGGCAGCCACCAGCCCGGAGCTGTCCCCTCACCCTGGTGTCACATCCATTCTTCAAACCATTTTGGTGTTGGTGATTTTTCAGCCCCGTTCTCCTCCCTGAAACCCTTCTTTTGCCTCAGCTCCAGCCTCTGACCTGTTGCCAGGTGACACCACTCGTTGCTGTCATCTCCAAAGACTTTTCTGAAGCATAAAAGCAGCACCTTTGAAATCCCTGCCCTTCCTGCAGCTCCTGTTTTGCATTTCCAAACAGCCTGGTCCTGACACTGCAGCTTTATTTCACCTCCTGAGAGCACAGAGCATCTTCCTCCAAACACAGCAGCAAACAGGCTGGTGGGGAGGTGCCTGGATAGATGAAATTAATGAAATTCAAAGTGCAGCTACTGTGGTGCAGGGGCTTCCATCACTGTGCATTTCAAAGCTCCCACCTCACTCCCAGCTTGGAAACAATTCCCATCATCTTCCCAGCAGGTACTCCCTGGATTTCACCCAGCACAAAGAGTTTATCATTTACTGCCATGGATGAAAGGAATAAAATACCTGATTTGACACAGTTCAGGGAAATTGCTTTGACCAATGACTGCCCAAATCCTCTGGCTGCCCCCAGCAGGGCTCCCAGCTCCAGCTCCTCCTCTGTGACGAGGGGATGTGGAGCACTGCAGACTGCTGCAGGATTATAGATGGAGGCACAGATGTAAAACATTTCTACAGGATATTTCAGCTGCTGCTGCTGCTCCGAGCCGCATTAAACAGCTCACAGATCCCCTCAGCACCAGCACTGCACTTGCTGGCTGATAAGGCCTGATAACCAAATTACCACTGGTGCTACTGTTCTCTTGACTCGGGTGTTTATTAATGAAGTTTCAGCTGTCCAGGAAAATTCATTATTTTTTATTATGGCTGATAACCTCAGGCTTAGCTGGAAGTTTGTCTTTAATGTGCTGTTAAACCCCAAGCCTACTCCACTGCTCAGTGGTAACAGCACCCAACAAACCCAAAGCCAACACCAACAAATCTTTAGGTGCAGTTTGCAAGTGCACAAAATAAACAAAAAATCAAGAAAATCAAACATAGAGTAACTATCTGACAGGGTCTGGGAAAGCACGAGGAAGAAAGCAATCAAAAAATCTGGGAAATAAATCAAAATGATAAAGAAAACCAAGGAGAGCCCAGCAGAAAGCCATAGGCAGCTTCAGAAACATCAATCATTATTTGTTTAGAGTTTGTGTTGCAGCTGGGCTGGGCAATGATTTTACCACAAATTATTACAAACAAAAAAAAAAAAAAAGAAAAAAGTTACGGAAAAAAATCCAAGTATTGACTTGCAAAAACTAACAGGAGCCTAACAAACAAAACTCTTAATTATTGGAGATTAAACTTTTAACATCTCTATTTGATTAAAGCAGCAGGGATTTGAAATCAGCCTCCACCGAGTGATTTTCTCATTTGCATTTTGTTCAGGTTTCAGTTCCACACAGGTGCTGGGCTGGGGGTGTTTACTGACTCAAAATCCACCTGGAGCAGGCACAGCCTGGCAGCTCCTGAGCTGCATGGGAGGGAAGGGTGATGAAGGGCAAATCATCCTTTATTTTTATCAAATAAAAGTAAGTTTTAACTCTTTGGCTCCTCATCACACTCAGAGCAGGAACACTGTGGGGCTGGGACCATGAACTGCAAGTTTGCACAGCATCAAAAGCTCATCAAATGAGCCTTTGCTGGTCCAACACTAAGACACATTAATTAGCAGCTAATTAAAGAGTGACATTATCACTGTGTGTGGGATTCTCTACGTAGTAATGAAAGTTGCAAATCTTATTAGAAACAGGGAAGGAACCAGCAGTAAAACTGAGTTTCCCCAAAGAAGCATCTCCAAGGCTGCAAAAATCTCTTTTATTTCAAAGGCTCTGAGCTTGGTCACTGCCCCACCTTGTGGAATCCAGTGTCAGGAGGCAAAGCAGGACAGATGCCACTCTGAAAATGCTCAGTGTTCTTTAAATAAGCTCTCCTTGCACGCCCTAACTCAAATCCCACCCGTTCAACCCTCACCACGTTCAGCAGTTTTTGGATCAGCTCGTAACAGTTGGGCTGCAACTGATTCCAAGCGTAAAATTAAGGCACTAAATGACATGAAGTGACAAAGAAGGGGAATGTTTGTCCTGGCAGAGCATTAAATGATGCATTAACCTTGTCCTTCTTCACAGGAACACGTGCAGTGTGCTCCAGCTCGGGCAGCACAAGGTCAGTGGGGGGCCAGGAACACCCCGAGCCTGAGAAAGGCCAAAGTGCCCCTGGTTATTTTGGGATTTTGCTCTGAGCAGCTCGAGTTGCTGCCTGTGTTTCAATCTCAGGAATTGTAACAAAGCATTTGACATCCTTTAGCTGGGAGAAAACAAACCTGTGACACTTCTGTTGCATGATACCAATGCTGGAAAACAGCAGCTCCTCTGCACCTCACTGCTCTGAGATGAAGGAGAGATGGAAAATGAGCAGCTCTTCCTCCTGCTCGGAGGGGAAAAGGAGTGAAGTGTCAATATTTAGGATTTATTTTGCACTCTGAAAAGCTCAGATACACAGGATATCCCTTGCTCCCTGCTAATTCAGTAGCTGCAGCCCACAGTGCCTCAGCTGGAACAGCAGCCCCCAAGCCAAGAGAGAGCTGCTCTTTACGTTGCCATTAATAGCTGGCATGTATTAATTACAGTAATTTATGGCTTTGCATGAGTGATTATTCTCGTGCTGCTGCAGATATGATTGCTTTACAATACTAATCAAGAAACGAGGATGAAAACCAGCATTTATGTGAAATGTGAAGCTTGTGATTTACGGTGAGGCAGCTCTGCCCTGTGGATCCCTCTCCTCTCCTCCTCAATCCCAGCCCCTCAGCACAGATTTTGGGGATAATCTCCATGTTTTCTGTCAAAGAGTGATTTGAGACATGGCACTGCCATCTCTCTTATTGCTAAAAGCTGGCACTCGGCCATTCTTTGCTTTGCTGCATATTTTCTTTCTTTCTGCTTTAATCTCTTCATCTATTTTAGATTTATCCAGGGTTGGTGGCTGCTGTCGAGTGCCAAAGGGATTCCTGCCAACTGTTCTTTCTAAACCTTTAGAAAATCCAAAATAATTGTGTTTTAAAACCAGATTTTTGTCTGCTGTTTATTCCCCAACACTAAGTTTTAAGTGCTCCAAATGTAATCAAAACAGAATGGTTTTATTTCCCTTCCCCTCAAGCACCATGAAATTATCTGTGCCCCCCTGGAAGACGGCAGTAAAATGTTGAGGGCATTTGTTATGTTTGAAAGGCACTATTTTCGAACAGAAATAACACTTTTCCATTCATTAATCGCAAAACCCCAGCCTGCCAGAGGATCCCTGCTGAGGAACTTTGGTTTTGATTAGAACAATAAACAAGTGATGCTAAAATGGAACTCATGAATATTTATCTCCAACAGATACCACCAACTGCACCCTCAATAAACCCAGGTAAATTCAATATTTAAGTTTTCCCAGATCAACTTTGCTGTTTTAATGAGAGAATCTAACACTAGAAAGCAAGAATTATAAAACAAGCTGCAGCAAACCTTCCTTGAGCAAATTAAACAGCTCATTAAACAATTTGCTGATTATTTCTGTTTGCTGAGGGCATGTGGCTGCTTTTACCTCCGTGGTCTGCAGATTCACTTTTCAAAAATGTGGATGCTTGTGTTTTTTGGGAGCTTTAAACCCATTTCTATTCGCAGTGCATGTTGTAAGAAATGTCAACATATCCTAATACACGAGCTCTATAAACTCAGGGGAAAACCAAAAGGTTTTGTTTCTTTAAACACTGGCAACAGAATGCAATTTTAAATTTTAATTAAGCAGAGGAGTAACCTGTTCTTCATACTGCTCAAATCCTTTCAGATTAGGAGCAACTAATTAATACCAAACATGTTTTACCTACTCCACTGCCCAGGCTGAATGCTTTTATTAAGCCCTGGATGTACTACAGTAACAATTCCTGGAAAAAAGAAATCCACAATAATTTACCTGCATGTTGTAGAAGCAGGAGGTTTCTCTGCAAAAGCACTGAGCCTGTTTTCTGAACACAAACTTAAATTCCTGAAATTCTGTATTTCACACAATTTATACCTCAGGTAGCACAGCCTCAAGTGCTTTTGGAGGGACAGGGACACTGCCCTGTGATGCCACACGAGCAGCACCAGCTCACAGCACCTTTCAGTCAGAAAATCAGAATTAAAAGCAATTCAGATCTTCAGCTGAAGTCCACAGGGAAGGCAAAACAATCCCAAGCTCTTCCACTTGGAGCTGTGACACTGATCCCCCCTCAGCAGTGACCACAGGCTTGTGAGGAATCAGTTTAATTTTTAATTAAATTTTGCAAAAAGCACACCCTAAAATTTTCACTGCTGACACCAGGTGGGCAGAAGGCTCAGCACCATCAGTCAGGATGTTTGGAGCACTGAAGTGTTATAACCTGCCAGTTCTACTGACATAATTAAGCTAATTGGGAGTTTTGGCCTCAAACTCTGGGTTTTAACTCCTTTACCATCCCAGAGTTGCCAAGATTCCCCCTAACCCTTGAACTCTGCCTCTGCAGCAGACTCTAAATTCAATGTTGAGATCAGAATGACGAATAGCAAGCCTGCAAACAAGCTGCAGCTGCATTTGCTGCTCTGGCTGTCAGAGCACAGAAGGGCTGCTCTGCAGTAATTACACTCTTGGTGTCTTGGTAAAACACTAATTACCACACCTAACCCCACTGGCATCATCTGCAGCGAACACTCTGCAGTCTGGGTGCATCTTCTTCATCTTACAGCAAATTACAGGAGCGCCCAATTTCCTTAATGCAGCCAAGTGACAAAACACAGTGGGGCTTTAAAAAAGTTATTTTAATGTACACGTAATAAACCACTGTAGCTGTTACCACTTTGTAACAGGCAGAAAATGTGTCTACACAAACTCCTCAAGCCCAGGCGTTTTGTTGGAGTCCTTCTGCCTCAGAGACGTTCCCAGCAGCACCACCTGGAACACAGGAGCAGGGTCAGGTAACCAGCCTTAATCATCATTAGTGCATCTGTTAATGAGTCAGATATCATCAGAAAACCTTTTGCTCACCACCAGTCCATCTGCCGGTAATTCCAGCAAGTTTGGGTTAGTTTCATCACGTGATATCGCAGGGAAAGTGACGCATTTGTGGCAGGAACAGACCTTTCTCTGTCTACAGAGCAGAACAGCTGCTCTCACACGTTTACTGCCTGGATTTTAGTCCAACTCGGTTTGTTTGTTGGTTTTTTTGCCTAGAGCTTCATTAATTATCAATTTACAGCAGAAACTCTGCTCTAAACGTGTAATCAAGTCTCTTTTTGAGACTGCAGCCAAAAGCCACCACACTCAGCTGAGAGCACAATAAATATTCAACTCACCCAGCAGGTTCTCCTGCTCTGCTGTCTCAGTGCCCTCCACAGGACTTGGGAAGAGCTGTCCCATCAGTGAGGGGACATCAGCCACCAGCACGTGGCAGCACAGACCTGCAGGCTCTACCTAAGCACATCAGAAAATAAAGATCAGGCTTAAAATTCCTAAGGAACAGACTAAGTAAAAACATGCATCTGAAGCTCCTTTTATCTTATAAATTTAAATTATAATCCTCAATCATCCTAAATTTACATTTCACCTGGTACAGAGCTCCAGGCACTGAAACCCACCACTCACCTTCACATCAGGGCCACCTCGCCAGCTGCTCCTGTGCCACACCCAGGGGCAAGCCCAGCCCTGCAGAGAAGTGGGACAGAAGCACGAGAAGGTGAGAGGTTTCACGGACAGCAAGCTGCCTGCTGGCTCTAGAGGATGAATGTGGAGCTTTGAGCTGTGTGTGTAGCTGCATTTCAGACCAGAAGCAGGGTATCGTCAGTTCTCGCATCTGACGGCACTTCCTATTCAGGGTTATCATCATCAACAGCCGTTAATTAACTCCTCTAATTAACCACTCAAACACCAGCGTTCATCTCAAACAGTTGTACAATCTCCCCCCTGTGTATGAAGCATCAACTCTTAACTTGTGCATACACAAAGTCAGTTTTATTGAGTTTTTATTTAATTCAAGATGTAATTTTTACAGATTCTTTTTTAACTTGTAAAGGCCTGGAACCCCTTTTAACAACTTTGCACACCTTAATGTAAAAAGAAAAAATTTAACTTACTCTTTACTTCAAGACATCTTTTTGCTGTGGGAGTAAAAGCAAGAGGAGTGTTACTAGAATATTTTTAAGAGTAAAAAGTAGGTTTATGCAGGGAAAAACAAGAACAAAGCCAGACCCTCATGACCAATTCTGCTTGTGCTTCCACTCGTGTTTATGTTGATATGAATCACTGAAATACTTATATCAAAAAGCTATTAGTAGTCAGCAATCCTGTCTAAATAATTCTTAACCAGTAATTTACAACTACGTACATTTAAAGTAGTATAAGAACGTAGGTCATAGGATTACATTTACCATCAGGGCAATTTTCAAACTGAAATCGCAAACACTCCAATGCTCTGGGTGTAATTTTAAATTACACAGGAAGGGTCTAGCACATCGAAAAATCAAAAAAAGGGACCCAAATGCTGATTTTTACGGCTGCAGCGCCACAGAACTCCACGGACAGCGCTGGGTGCCGAGCACTCCGCAGAGCAGCGGCACCCGCACGGCCCTCACGGAGCCCCGGGCAGGGCCGCACGGCAGCGATGCCGCACACCCACAGCCCCGGCCCGGCCGTTCCCGACTCACCGGGGAGGGCTTTCCGCGGTCCCGGCGGGGTCCCGGCGCTGCCGGCGGGGTGGCGGTGCCGCTGCCGCCTCCATGGTGGCCTGAAGGACAAAGGGCCGTGAGGCGCCACGCGCCGCGAGGCCGCGCCCCCCCCCCGCCCCTCCAGTGGTGCGGCCCGGCCCGCGCGGCCCAGGCAGGCCCGGCGGCCGCTACCACTGCCGAGCCGGGGGAGTGAGCGCTCCAGCTCGCTCAGCGGTACGGGCGCTTCGCTCGGCAAGCCGGGCCTGCGCCTCGCCGCTGCCCGCCCGGCAGGCCCCGAGCCCGGCCCCGAGCCCGGCCACACCTGCTCTCACCTCAGCAGCTCCAAGAGCGCAGGACGAAAGGGCGCGATTGCTTTCGGCGGCCGCTTATAAAGCCTTGGGCCGTACCACCCCGCGGCGGGGCGGGCTGTGCCACTGCTCCGCAGGCGGGGGGGCGCCGAGCCTTCCGTTTCCTCCCGTGTGGGCCGTGAGGGAACGGGGCGGGCGATCGCTCAAAGCCCGGCCCCCAAACCCCCAAAAAACCTAAACCAGGTTTAGGCACCACCTCAGGGCAGGGACAGGTGACAGTCTCGGGCAAGGACCCCCGTGTGGCCCCGGCTGGGCACAGCCCCAGGGAGCACTGGCCCTGCCCTGGATTCTGCCTTTTCCAGGAACACCGGAGAGGCTGGAGTGATTTCAGGCCACTTTTATTTAGAACAGAACAGCTGTTTTAAAAGAAAAGTTCCGTTCTTTTCTCATTGTGTCATCTTGAACTGAAAACAGGGGTGTTTTTGTGTCCTTTTCCCTCTGTTAAGTGCATCAGCCATCGTTTTAACAAGAAACACAAAGCCACCTTTGCTTTAAAATTTCACCCTCAACACCGGTGTTCAGTCAGCCTGAAGAACTGTTCATCAAAAATCCACCTTTTCCAAACAGCAAAAACTTCCTACAAGAAGGACTAGTGTGGCACTACAACAAATCACCTAAAATTCAGATCCTCCAGCAAGAGCCAAAGCCAACATTCTCCTCTTTTTTTTTGCCATTTTCAACATAAACACATTTTAGTGAAAGACATAGGTCCAGTCTCCCTATCAAACATCAATTTCTGCATCGAATTCTTGTAGGTGATGATAGCTGGGAGGTGAGTGACAAATCACATCAGCGAAGGATTGAACAGCTGAACACAAAGAGGAGGGAAATTGGAACAAAATTCTCTTTGCAATCTCTCGATCAAATAGATGGAAGTTAAAATGCTGAGGAAAAAGCATTGACTTAAAATTCAGAGTTCATTTTTAATTACCAAGTCCCCGGCTCGGGTAACTAAGGAAGCCCAAAGCTGGAAAGAATTCCTGATAATACCAGCACTCTCCAAGGCTTCTCTGTACATTGTAAAAAAGCAAAACCAGGCTCACTCAATTACAAAACCCTCTCTAAACAATAAACCTCCTTTTTTCTTACAGCTAAGCTCCTGTGGGCTCAGTATCACACAAAACACCCCCAAATCCATAAAACCACAGTCCTGACCAGTGTGGGGGGATTTTTATGGCGTATTTCTGACAACCTGGAAGGCAGAAGCAGAGTTAAGGGTCACAGGCCTGTGCTTGATTCACACATCTTTTATATCAGCTAGAGATCCTCCATTCCCATCAGTTTATCCTTCAGCAGGTTTAAATTAGGAATATTGACACGGAAACACCACACAAGGGCTCCCAATAATCCAGCTTTGGTGGTTGAGGTGTTGATTCCTTTCAGCAGAAAGAAAGGTCCCAATGGATTCAAAGCAGTGACACGACACAAAGGTTTACTGGCAAAAAGACACCAGTGAAATAAATTTTATCAGGATCTGGAGAGATGGGAGTGATTCTCTGGGCAAGCTTGGGGAGAGGATATCAGTGAAAGCACACGTTTAAAATGAGTTGTTACAGTGATCAGACATTGCAGGCGTTTCTCTCAACAGTACTTTTATGAGATATTTATATATTCAAGAATTAAATATAAAATCAAGGATGAGTGTCACAAAACAAGGAAAGAGTAAGGCTTGAAGCCTGGTCAGCCCCAGATTGCCCCTTCAGTCACTGTGCCTGACATTTGACCTTTCATTTGACACGCTGCTATCCTCACACATCACAGAGCATAAGAAAAGTTCATTTTGCAGATTCCTTGCTGAAATCTCAAACCTACTTTAACTTAGTAAAAAAGGGGCGGGGGGGCAAAAAAATAAAAAGTGAAAAAGTTGCTTGTTAAAAAGCAGAAATGAGGAGTTCACAGGTATTTTGGACTGACAGAACCAAGGAACAGGGACAATGCAAACAGATTTCAGACTATTAAAATGGTTTTGCTACCTGTTTACCTGAATGTGATGTGCTGCATTATTCCTCACTCAGAATTACTGGCAACATGAAAAAAAAAAAAATAGCAGCTGCACGCTGATCAAACCCTTGTCCTACCCAGGGAGGGGTGAAAATGTGCAGGTACAAAAGCTGAATGGAACAAGTCACCCATGTCCACATCCACGTGTAATATACAGGAAGAACATCCAGAATATTGACAGGAGACTGTGATCCTAAAGTTTTCCTTTTCTCTTTCATTTCTACATAGATAGAACAGCACAGAGGAGAACACCACTAGAGCTTTCACCGTGGCCAATGGGAAGATTCTCACAAATATAAAAATGCTTTCCAGCTATTGGATTGCTTCAGGACATAATCCAGGTGGAATGACAGGAATATAATCTCTCCTCATGGAACAACAGCAAAAAAAAAACAACCCCCAAACCCTCAGGGGTTTACACAATTGTCAAACATCCAACTTTGCAGTCCTGAACGTCCTAATCCCTGCTACAGCAGAACGTGGCATCACCAAAATGAATGAGCAGGATTCCTTGGATTCTGGTGGTGCCACTGGGACACCTACAGGGAATTTAACTGTAATAAAATGTGTAACTTGGATTTACATTCAGTGTGTTGGAGGAAGGGAGTGTGATAATCAATCCCTTCATGCTTTATCCTTGCTGGCTGCCCACCCAGGAAGCTTCATTGTTATTACTTCAAGAGGAAAGGAAAGGTGCTGGTAAGAGCCAGAAGGGCAAGGCAATGATCTGGATAATGAAATAAATGCCCTGTTCTTTGGATGAGGTGTGTAAAACATTTTGTTAAAAGCCTCCATGATGAAAGCATCAAGAACAGAAAAGGTCTCCTTAAAAATACAGAGCATTTCTGCCTCATCTTTTAAGTTCAAAGCTCGGGGGAGAAAATGTTTTGCTACAATTCACTACAGGTTTGCTGTCATACACAGAGATGACAATGCCCTACAGAGCACAGGGCCAGCCACACACTCCAGACAAACGTCTTTGCTTCAGGTTTCAAGTGGTTTATGCCTCTCTCGTTGTAGAAAAGGAACAGAGACACTTCTGGAACCTTCACTGCAGAGTCTTTGCCAGTGTCCAGCTTTTGGGCCAAGGGGATGCTGCCAGGCTGCAGAGGCAGCTCCTGGAGGGTCAGGCTGTGAACCCAGTCATGATTCAGAGTCTGAGCCAGAGCTGCTTTCCCGGCTGATCTCGATTTGTAGGGAGGGTAAATGATCCAAGCGACTCTTTTTTTGCCTGGACTGTTCTTTTTCCTTAATGAGAGCACCCCAAACCCTCTGCAGCTCAGAGTCATCTTCCTCTGGAGATGCCACAGAGTTTTCAGCTTTCTCTGGAGTCTTTTCCTGTGCCTTCGGAGCAGACCCCAATCTGGTCCATAAATTACCTAAGCAGATGAAAAACAAACATTAAAAAAAACCCCAAAACAGACAGGACTGAGAGGAAGAAGTCACTGAACCAATTCTTAAACTCACAAACCCTTCAAACTCTTCAACCTACTCCACCCACCCCAAAGTTTGGCATGGAACTGATTATGCTTTGAAGAGTAATTGAAATTAAGCTGCAGGAGGCTCAGGGCAGCCTTGTTCATTGTTCCCCATTTGCAGAGGATGTTTAATTCACACCTCCAGTGCCCCTGCATTCCTGACACTTGTTTTGGTGCCCACAGTTTGAAAGCAGATCATCAGCACACCTCCATAAAAATATTGCTCCCAAACCCCCCCAGCTCCCCCCTAAATGTATTTAGATTTCAAAGCTCTGAACAAAGATTTGCTAATTTATCCTGAATTTCATTCAACTTCTCCCCTTCATGGCTTTCTGCTGGGATTTCTCTTGGACTCCAAAACCAAAAGGAAGTGCAGCAGAATATTTTCTGCACTCGACTAACCTGATTTCTTCTCTCTGGTGTCAGAGTAGAGGCCTTTCACGTCTTGTTTGGGGATTCCCAGCCTGCTGTGCACATCTGAGATTGGTTCTCGACGAGGAGCAGAGGTACTGCTTGGAGCTTTGATTTCTGGAGAGTGTGGCCTTTTTCCCAGTCTCTGCCTCACATCTGGGGATATTTTCAGTGATTAAAATGACAAAAAAAAAAAAAATCCTGTGGCATTTACTCTACTTCTGCCAGCTCAGTTTAAGCTCATCCACTACTGAAACTAGACAGATTCTCTGGTTTGATCTTTCCTTTGGCCTGTTCATTTAAGTCTTTCATACTGAGATTTCCTGGAAATTTCTGCAATATAATTCAGCCAGATTTCATTTCAGTTTTGGAAATAAATTTGACATTTCATGCTTTCAAGCTGTGATCTGTCCAAAAGATGAAAACCTGTTATCCCATGGCCTGCTGCTTTCCTGGTGTAGCAGCAGAGTGTGTAAATACCCAGCAAGAGGGAAAATTCCAGGAAAACTGGTCTGCCTTCAACAACTCTTTTCAGGTAACAAAAACCTTGATTTAGAATTCTACCACTGCTTGGTATTTGGCAGAATAAAATAAAAAGAATACTAAAGATATTGATACTTAACCCTTGATGTGAATTTTGTATTCTGAAGTTTGCCTGGCTTAGCTGGATGTTCCCAATCTTACATGGGGTCCAGACAAAAAATATGAAGGAAAGGGAATTTTAGGACCATGTCAACTTGTCAGAGGCTCAAAATGGGCAGGAGGGGTAAAATATACAAACAGAATTTTGACATTTCATTGCTACAAAAAGGTGTATTTCACTTATCAGTCAGATAATTATACGTATGTGAGAAGCAGCTGAAATTATACACATTTAAGTCAAATAAATAAGTTATTTAATCTCAGAAATAAATCCTGCCAAATGCAAAACCACCCATATTAATGTAATACACGTTTTTAATGTGCATTTCTGTGTGTTTTTAAGTGTAGTCAGTGTTTCACATTTGATTTTGTGCATGACCTTCCCTGTGTGTTGTTTCTCAGCTGCAGAGAATCTCTGCCTCAAGGAGGGAGCAAATCAAAAAGGACAAAGTGGGGGAAATTGGCACAGACAAAGAAAATGGATGGAAATCAACATCACTAAAAAAGCTTTCACTAAAGTGTACTTGATTTTTCCCCCAAAACAATTCCCACCTCACTCTCTTAGTGAGGACAAACTGTGAGAATGCAGAGTTTATCTGCAGTGGAGCACAGGTGTGAAATAAATATATTTTAGTGACAATTCTACCCAGCAATGAGTGATAAAATCACCTGATTTGACAGTGCTGTTTGGCTGCCGTGGCCCAGAGTTATTCTGACGTTTCTCTTCCAACAGGAGCCTCACGTCTGCAACTTTCTCCAAGGATCCTTTGCTGCCAATCCTGTTTTTGATGTTGCTGGTGGCTATGCTATCTGCTCGCATGGAATTCCTAAAAAAAAAAATCATAGATTTGATGCCCTTTAAAAAATTCAATCTAGTATAGTTCTTAAGTCTTCTTATGCGGAAAATTACATAACAGAAAATAATAATATCAGGATTTCTCTGCTGAGAAAAAGTAAGAAAAACAATGCTTAGAAGCTGTTCAAGCCAGAATCCTAAATATAACAATAATTCTATGAATACCTCAGTATCCATTCCAAGGCAGCCTCAAAACTGTTGACATTATAATGAGAATAACCACCCTACTGAAGGGACACGTGTTATTTTATTCCCCTACAATATATACAGCTTTGGTTAGTAAGCCCATAATGAACATAAATTCCTTTTTGTCATCAACAATTGGTTTTTTTCTAAGATAAAGAGCAAGGGGCAAAGAAAACAAAAAGAGGAGTTATTAACCCTGTTAATTCCAGTTGTTCGTATAAATTTCTCTTGATTCTACTTTGAGTTTCATTACTATTAATAAGCAAGGATAGAGAGATCTGCAGAAAAAGCTGCATTAAAAATGTTGATTCTGTTGGAAGCAAGAATCAACAGAAATACAGAACAAGTTTCTGTATTTCTTGTTAGAAAATCTATACAGAATAATATAATTTTGCTACCTCAATCTTCGCCAGCTCTGTCACTAAAACCAGGAAATCCCTCTTCACCGCTGCTTTTAAAGACTAAGAAACTTTTACCTAATATTTTTCAGCTGTGACTCCACCTCATCTGCATACATGGTCATCTTCATGCTTTTTTTGGGCGAGGGGGTGGAAATCATTTTGAGCTCCAGGTCATAGTCCATCTCATCCGAGTCGGAGGCGCTGGCGCTGGATCTCCTGGCGGCGCTGCGCTCCCGCGACTGCCTGAAAGCCTGCAGCTCATCCCGGTACTCCACCACCACCCGGTCATCTTCATCCATGTCCTGATCCTCCTCCTCCTCCTCCTCCTCCTCGATGGGCTCTTCAGGAACATTTACCAAGCCTGCAGCAAAATGAACTCGTTCTGATCGACTGGGTTTAATAAAGTACTTGAAAATCAAACCTAAAGGAAAATCACCTCCCTGTGATTAATGATCCCTACAGGTCAGTCTGAAGTTCTTTTAGTTCTCTCCTCTTAAAGAGAGAATATTTTGCCAAATATTTTAACTGGAATCAATAAGTGGCATAAAACTGCTACAGGACAGAATGTCCCTGGTGTTCATCCCTCAGAGGCTGGCCAAGCACAAAGCTGGACAGAGTAATTAAAGTGCAACTGCCTCTTGTAGAAGGTGCAGTTCTTCCTTCCTGAGCTAAGCACAATTCCCAGGATCTTCCAGGGCTTAATGTGCCAGCTGCTGGCTCTGCAAAAATCCCTTCAAGTCCTGCAAGCAGCAATGCCAGAAAGAACACAGGCGTCATTATAATGAATTCATCACAGACACTGATTTAAATAGAAACAATCTCAATTTAGTCATCACCAGCACTCAGACATCTCTTCAGACAGAACTACACAACCAACATGGAAAATCTTCTGTCAGGTTTGTCACATCCGTGGCTGTGTTTTTAACAGGCCAATCACACTGCACTTGTCTCATGCCAGGTTTTTGTACCCATTATTTTTCTACCTTAGGTAGCAGATGAAGATATTCCAGCCTAATTAACAGAATTTTCACATCTATCGTTCTGCATTTAGAGATCGGGAGAATTGACTTAGCAAGCATGACAAATTTTCAAGAAGAAATCATTCATCCCTTCTTTTGGCCTGTGATGCCACAGTCCCCATGCCCTAAATTTTATAAAAGAAAAATGTCACATAAAAAGCAACATCTGTTTTGGGAAGCAACGAGCAGAATGAAGCTTCCACCTCAGGAATTTCCTGTAAACTCTTCAAATGGGATTCAGATTTATTTTTTTAAGAAAACTTCCACACATCCCATGGGATTGCTGAGGCACTACTCCAGATCCTGCCCAGCCCTCCATGTCCCAGTGTCCCCCCAGGGCTGTCCCAGTGTCCCCCAGGGCTGTCCCAGTGTCCCCCAGTACCTGAGTGCCGGTGTTTGTAGGGGGGAGTCAAGCCCACATCGTCCCCAATCAGAGTCCTCTTCTTGATCACATCCCGGTGGATCCTCCGGGAATGGTACCTCCTCTTCCTGAAAACCAGAGACAGGTGACATTCCTGGCACAGGAATTATGGCTCATCCATGACCCCTAAATGCTGGATGAAGGATGTGCAGTTATCACCTACTTTAACAGCAGGCATGTTTATGTCAGAGCTGGTCTGAATAGAAACTTTGCTTTCATGTTATAATTCACACTCACATTGCAAAAACATTATTTACACTGAAGCATCTACCTAAACTCAACAGAAAATCCACAAATTAAAACAGTTTTAGATTAGCTTGTCCAAATACCTGCAATGTTCCAATTCCTCTGTCCTAACACTCACCAAGAATTGCTAAGAATTCCTTTCATGCCTCCATAATTTGGATTGCCATATTTCATGTAATACTGGCTTCTCCTTGCAGCTCCCAGCTCCTTTTTGTCATCTGCAAAAAACATAAATTACAGGAATTTTTTCCTCTTAGAGTATAACTTACAGCACAGCATAAAAGTAAATAACCATCCAGAGACAGAGTGAGACTGAGTGTGCCTTAAAATCAGAATTACTTCACCCTCCTCCACGAAGGATTCAATTTTGCTTACACCTCTGGAATTTCTCCTACCACCACAGCTTTATTTGTGTCTAGAAACTTAATTCCAGGGAGACTGGGTTTCTAGAGATCAGCTTAGCAGGGCATTACATCCCCCTGTCACTGCTGGAGTTTCCACTCACCTTCCTCATCACCTTTCTTTTCTTAATGAATGTGCCACTACCTGCATGGTCCAGAAATTATAGGGATTTTCATTTTATTCATAAATAAAATGAGTCTTTAGGAATAATTTTTACTAATCCCTCATTGGCATCTCCAGTTGTATCCATATTTATAAAACATGGAATTTACTTCTGGAAAAAGGCATCATTCCTATTCCATGGGATTGGGAAGAATGCCCTGAGACCAAGCTACAACTTCCAGGTACAATAATTTTCATACAATTTGAACTTGAACTGGATATAATCGACACAAGAAATGTAGATTTATGGCAAAATTTTAACCCTTAACAATTAGCAAAAAAAAAATCACACTTTTATAAGAAGTGTCTTTTTAAAGTGTTTATAAAAAGGGTTATTTTATAAGACTGTTATAAATGAGAAGTAGGCACTTTGAGTCATTAATTAGCCAACAAATAAAAGTACAACAAGCAGTGAAGGCAGGGTGCTTGTCAGGGTGGTCATTTACCTTTAGTAGCAAATCTCATGAACAGCTTGTTTCCTTTAGCCAGTTTATTGGCAGGGCGAAGGTCATTACGCAGGAGGGAATCCTCTTCTACTTGGGAGAGGGCATCCAACTTTGGGGGCAAAAAAGGTATTTTGGACTCAAAAATCAAATGACTGTTGAACAAAAATGGGTTGCTTACAGAGCAGCAATCAAGTGATTATGAAGAAAGTCATTTTTCAAATGATGTTCAAATGAACACTGCTTTTTTTTCTTGACAAGCTGATGTTAATTTTTAATGTAAATTGCCCTGAAAATTTAAAGTATTTCCTTCTCTTGCTCCATAACATTAATTCAGGTTATTAAATCCAGTAATTGCCAAATGTCTCTATATTACTGACTGAAATGCAGAAAATAAATAGCAAAACTTGGGCACTGAAAAAAAAAAATTTTCTTCCTGTTTCATATCTACATTATTTTATTAACAGGTTCTCATGCCCTCACACAATGATTAAAAACCTTTCTTTTTCCTTTATAGCTGCTTCATAGAAACTCCAATTCAGACTCCCATGATGTAGGAGTGTTCACTGAGCCACTGCTACAGGAAATCCTAATCACACCTATTATACACTCAGGCAGTGAGGATTAAATTGCTGCCAGGACATCCCTGTGTGTGCTGATTCCCACAGACCCATGGGCAGCCTAAATCCCACTGGGCTCTAAGCACTTTCCCTGCTGAAAGGTCACTGCCTTCCATTACTGTTCTTTCATTGCCTCCTCTCAGCAGAAAAGAGAAGCCAGGCTCATTCTTAAACTCTCCCAAATCTGTTTTCACAAAGCACTTTCCATTGGGATTATCACCACTCCCTCTCACTCCCCACCTAATGCATTTTGAGAATTAAATTGTGAGTTGCAAATAGAAACCTAAAATGCTGTGAAAACTTCACACCAGCCAGAGCAGAACTACCACAGCAGAGTTTCCACTTCCCCTCTGTACTGACCTCCACATCACTGGGATTGTCATCCTCAACCTCTCCTTCTTCTGTCTCATCATCAGAGCTTTCCTCCTGTTTTTCTAAGGAAAATAATTGGGGAAAAAAAAAAACAAAACAAAACCAAGCTGCATTTTAGTGTGTCAGCCTCATTTGATTTATGATTACCTACATGGTCTGAAATCAGCCTGAAGGTGTTTTCCTTCCTCCTGAGCAGCCTAGGGAATAATCAAAGCAGTGAATGCCCATGGAAAAGTGGAGCACAGTGAAATTCAGAGCTCTGTGCCTGCAGCAGCACGTGTGCATCATTAATTTAATTCTTTGAAAGCAAATGAAACTGCGCTGCCTGTCAGGAGTTAGTGTGTTCAAAATCAGAGATCAGCAAGGCCAAGGCACTAAAAGCACATAAAAGCCTTTCCCTCCATCTCCTTTTCAAATGTCTGTAAATATCCAATAGGAACAGTGCAAAACAGGTTATTTATCAAAAGCTTAGAGAGAGTAGTAAAAAGGAAAAAGAAAAAACAACCTAAGAGACTTAATTTTGCTGTGTAATAACTAAAAATAAGTGCATGCTTCCAGAACTGTTAAAACTGTGGGCTGCTTTGATTTCTCAGTTCTTTTTAGCTCAGTGTAAGACAATTCACGCTGTTTTATTTTCCAAAGCCCCCAAGAAATTAAATACTGTTAAAAAGTAATGACTATGGACAGCTATCAAGTGGGATTTGCCAATATCACTTGCAAAGATCACAAAGTACTTCATAGGCCTAAGATTAAAAAATCCACTCTTTTATATTTCAGAGTTCCTTATCTTAAATCTCATCCAACAATGGACTTAAAAACTTAAAATAGAGAGTGGCAACTGTTCAAAAGATCCTGAAAATATTCCTGAGTCAAAAGAATAAAGCACAATTAACCAAACTGAAACCAAAGAGAGAATTTAAGTAAACAAATTACCCAAATTCAAACCAGAATAATTAAGTTCCATCAGGGAGAGTACTCAGGCATTTTTCTCCCTCACAAATTAGAAGTTTCTCATAGCACAGACCAATCTTTTGCTTCCTTAAATGTCTAAACAGCCCTGAAATTCCTTTCTAAAAAAAGGAATGTAACCAAGCCAGATGACTCCAGGGTATCTGTATGGATCTCACACCTTAAGATGTAATTGAACAGTCTGTACTTTCTCTAATATCCCACTTTCCCAGAGGAACAGGAGTAATTCAGATGACAGTTCTTATTTTCAGATGGGGTGCAATGATAATATAATATGCAATTCATAGCAAGCAGGATTAAATAGATATGTTTATGCTCCATTTAAGCAATGTCCCTCATCTCCAAAAATTTCCTAACAAGTCTTACTTGATGCTTTACCAACATTAGGCCAAAATTCAAGTCATGTGGATGGCTGAGGAGCCACTGCTTTGTGGAGAAAAGGAGCAGGAAAAGGGGGTGAATTAGAAGAATCCATAAATCTAACAAAGCCTTAAACACCAGTTTCCCAGAAAGGCTTTTGGAAGAGCTGCAGGTATCTAACAGAGAGACCTACTTGCATTTAAGTCATACACAGCATTTTTAAGTAAAATCTATGGGAAAGTTAATAAATATAACATTTTTTCCTCTCTATCATGTGATAGAGCACCTCCAACCACAGCACTCACAGCAGCCTACGAGCAAAACGGTCCTCAGGTAGCAAAATTCTGATTTTAAACCTCTCCACATAAAAGGAAAATAAATTTACAACCAAGGCAGTCAGGTACCAGACTGATCACGACACTGACGTGTACCTTTGCTGCTCTGCTTTTTATAACCAACCTTTTAATAACTTCTTTCTTAAAAGGATAACAGCCAAATTTAGAGCTGTACACACCCTGCTGAAGTGATGCACTGTCACGCTGCTGTGAGGGATACGCTTGAAGGATGGTGGTGCATCAAAAAGGGAATTAGCTGTGGCATTCCAAAAATAGGCCATTTTCTCACACCTGCTTTTTGCCCACTTTGCCTGCCTTTGTAGGCACATCCCCCTGAGCTATTTCTGTGCACATGGCCCACTGTAAATACCAGCTCTCAGTACCAGCCTCAGCTAACACGTTTAGTATCGACTGAATGACTGCTTTTGGTCTAGCTCCAACCCACCTTTTAAGAAGCAGCTTCTTCAAAAGGTTTCCAAGATGAAAGCCTTTTTTAAAGTGGCAGAATACATTTACCTGCAACTATATGATAGAAGCTCCTTCAGTAATTTAGGTTATGCAATACCCCGGCACAAGTTTAAAGTTTCATTGATGTAATGAGATGATGGCTGTATTTGCATATCTCAATCTACCTTTCTTGGTTTTTTCAGCTGTCTTCTCCTTGTTGTTTTCTCTGCTCTTTGTTTTCTCCTGATCAGGCAGGGAACTCATATTTATTAGAGCCCGTGTTGCTGTCACTTCATCAAGCCAGACCACATTACCTGGGACAAAGAGAAACACAAAACCCAAATGCAGTCGGTGTCATCAAGCAGTCACATCTCCCCTGCCTTGCTGGAAGGAAATCAATGACAAAAATCCAGAAATGACAGAAAAAGCCATCAGATCTCTTGCAGGTAAAGTCATATTCTTCAACACACCTGGTAAGCTGAAGGACACACCATTTTCAGCTTATTACAAAACACGAGAGCTGATCAAACCCCAAAATCACTGAAATGCACAACCATAGATTTGAGAGGCTTCCTGAAACAGCAAATCAGGGCACTGGATTGGGGTCAGCGGATCCATGCGTTCCCACACAAATGTGATTAAGGGAGCAGCAGGGGGCAGAAATGAAGCCTGGATCTTTCTCCCCTTTGGCAATTGACAGAACCTTGGACTCTACTGCAGAATTCTGTTAATCTTTTCCAAAAAGCAGGAAAATAGGGGGAAATAGGAGACTGCTCCAGCACTTTGCACAAATTATAGAGTACACAGGTTCACAGTGTCATGCAGGATGTGCCTTAAGCATCACCAATATAACTTATTAGGCCAATTAAAAGCATTTCCTAGATGTTGTAATTGAAAGAGCTAAAACTGCTTAGAAACAGGATGTGAACAAAAGCTTTCTGCACTAGGTACAAATACAGCAACAAATGTCTCTGTTCTGCTGTTAAGCAGAGTGGGTTCAGATATTAAGAAGACTGTACAGTGACCCAAAACAAGGGAATCTCTCAAACAAGAATTACAAGGTGAAGAACACCCAGGTATTAACTTCAATGATTGGTTAATAAATCTACTTTTTTTTTTTTTCTCATCTTCCCATCTCCAAATTTCCAAAACATTCATCATTTCATGTTCATCAGTTTGAAACACAGGACATTAAATCCACCTTTGCACTAAGTCACCTTAAGATGTAATTCAGTTGGGAACACTGAAGGTTTTGCCACGATGTACATCTATGCTGAAAAGAAAAAGCTTTTTCATGATCTTTTCACTGAGTGTAGCTGACACGGTAACTCAGACACAGCATGAAAATTCACCATTAAAAAAGATGTGTAATAACAATAACTGGGTATTGTTACAACCCTGAAGCCTTAATTTTCACATGAGTTTGCTCATGTAGCATTTAAGAAAACAATCATAGATTGTCTCAGATAGAGTTAAGCTGTGCATTTCCAAGCTGGTGCATCAGCACAGGTCCATCCAGCAGCTCTGTACTGTAATTATCCACCCAGGGCTCATTGGGTTTCACATTTTCTATCAGCTTGTGCCAGTACTTCAAGCTGTCATATACAGTGACTTCAAGGTCACCATCTATTTTGTCTTGCACCGGAGCAGAATTTCTTCAGGGTCACTCCAGAGAATGAAGGTATTGATTCTCAGCTTTTAGCCATGCTTGTCAGTAAGTTTCCAGCTACTTGGAAAACCTGCACTGGCTCCTATTTATTTCTCTATTATTTCAAGCACAAGGCTTGTAGCCACACGAAAATTTCAGAGTATTCCAGTTCCATTTTCTGTAGCAAAAAAACTCTTCTACAGGCTTCAGTGTCAGTGAGGAAAGCACAGCTCTCCACCACCTTTGATCTCACTCCCCAAAACAGCCCTCACCATGTGTACCCACATTCCTTTTCCAGTCTAGGGAAATCACACCCAACTGCCACCTCCTTCCACCCACCCATTTCTCCTGGAGCATGCACTACACAAATATGGCAACAAATCTCCTCCTCCTCCACCCAAAACCATCCCAACCTGCCCAACTGCACTGCTCCATCACCCTCTCTCAGATATATTATTTATGTCAAGATGGAGGCAGCACATAATTTTAGACATTTTCCTTTTTCCCCTTAGAGATACAGCTGTGACCAGGTTTAAATAAAAGAGTAAGAATTACAAATCCCCTGTTTGCTTACATGAGGTGTCATCCAGCCACTCGATATGAGCAGGAGGATACTCTTTGAAATAGGCAAAGATGTCCTGGGTGCTCATCTCATCCACTCCACAAATGTAAATGGTGTCCAGTCTTACTTTAGGGATTGCTATAAAGAGGAAGACACAAAACTGGTACTTATTGCAAGCTTTCAGATTAGTGCCATATGAGTTTATAAAGCAAATACTTGAAATAAACTAAAGAGGAACTAATTGAAGTGAAGCATGACCTAGACCATAACCTAGTTTATTCTTCCACAATGCAAAACTTTCAATAAATTAAGAATTAAAAGAGGTTACAAGCACTGGTAGATCCAGAGATTGCACAGCAACCAAACAGCTTGAAAAACATTTTTTTCCCTCTTTGAACACTGCCAAAGTGCTATCATTAAGTACTAAAGAGGCAGAACAAAACAAGGCCCTGCACAAAGCACTTCCACTTGTATCACCTGATGGGGAGCTGTTCCAGGCCACAGCTTAGCAGGTCCAAGCTGCCAGCTGAAAAAAAAGCCTTGAGAACTAACTGGGTGCCAAAAGCACCAATCTGTTGTGCACACTTCTCCTGGCTTCTGTTCCAGCTTGCCATCAGAGCAGCTTCACTGTGTGTACAGCACAGAGGCTGATCTCCCTGTGCACAGGACACAGAGTCCTCCACGTGTACCCACACACTGCTCCAGGGCTTGCACAAAGCATTTAAAGATTCTTAAAGCAGCACTGATCCAGCAGGTGAATCTTGGGCATTTAGCAGTAGCAAATAAGGCACACAAAAAAAATGTTATCTTTGTGCTGGGGCTGGTCAAACAAGGAGTGAAGTGGCAAGTGTCAAATAGGTTAAAAATAATGACGTGCAAACGAGGAAAAACCCCAAAGTGATTCCTTCCAGCAGAAATCTGGCAAAACCTCTGGCAATGTCGGAAATATTGCAGGATAAATCAAGTCAAGAGGCTGTGAGGAAGTAACTAAAGGGATCTTTGCTCCTGACTGTGGATGAACTTGTACCTTTCTTCATCATGTCCCGGTCCAGGGCCACGTTCCTCTGGGCCAGATTCACCTCAGCCCGAAAATGGAAGCGTTTGGCTCTTTGCTCCTTCTTCTCAATTGCTTCCTGCAAAAGGCAAAACAACGCCCTCAAACAGGAGGCAGGAGCATGCTCAACAAACTGCACTGGGGATACCTAAAATCTACCAGACAGCAACAATTTATATGAATGATTCTGTTCATTCTGGAACAGAAACCTGTAGGTTTCAGAATGGAGAAGTAATTCACAAGAATATTTCTGTGTCACAGAACAGTTTTTGTGTAGCTCCATCCAGCAATGGGCATCAGGATGCATGGGAAACAAAATGGCTGGGACAACACAGACTCCACCATGGAACAGGAACATTATCTAGTCCTTAGTAACAAATATGAAATAAAGCCTCTCTTCTAAAAGAAGCCTTTCTACTTCAGGCAAAATTCATCTTTGAAGATGATATAATTTTCCCCCTGTTTTTTCTAATATATAGAAAAGTGTGAATTTGTTTCTCTGAGCATGAATTTAACACTGGAGAGCTGTTTCCAGAGAACTTTTCAGACTGGCAACTCAAGCTCCTCTTATGTAGCTCATGAGCAACAGCTGCCTGGAACCTGTGCAGTTTTGGGAACTGGCTGAGAAGCTCCTTGCTCTCCAGATTTTATTAGGAAACACTATAGGTTTCTGGATCTTTGGAACACACACTGTGATTCATACCAGCTGCATCACCTGAACACCAGGCTAAGCTTTGTGCATGTTGGGAAAGAAAGAAATAAAAAGGTCCCACCTCTCCAGTGGCAAAAATGACAAAATGTTGAAGAGCCATAGCACAAAAATTACCTTGGAGGTTACATCTATGCCAGTGATGAAACTTCCTGCTTTGTTTTCGTATCTCCTACTGGTGTCCTGAAACAAAGCAAAATGGTGATGAAATCTCAATGAGCACCGAAAGCAACACACTTGTTACACTGAAAAAAAGACCTGATCATTCCTACAAGGAATAGATCCTCTTTTCCTACATCCCTGGACAGAGAGGCACTCTCATGACAGTGAAAGTAAAAGCACATGAACTGAACCAAACTTCCCTCACTGTAAGGATTCTTTCCTTTGACAAAATTTAGTTTCTCTGTCAGCTGCTGCCAAGCTTTTACTCTCTCAGCAATACAGGAAAAGTCATCTAACATCTTTCCCAAGTAAGACTTCCACAATTTTGAGTTTGGGTATAATTTCCTAGTAAAACATGAGCAGATTTAACAATGATACCTGACTACTGAAATGTCAATTTGCAGCTTTTAATCTCATAAAGTGAGAACACCAAGCCACATCCACAATGAAACAAGTAACTTTTTATTCCTATCATTATTTCAACCCCAAATTCCAAATCCCAAGGTGAAACACTTCTGTTTGGATACTGGGAGAGGGTAAAAATGGAGAATGAGAGGGGAAAAAATTACAAGTTTCCTCTCTATCAGTCAGGAGTGCTGAATTCAGAGAGGGACTAAACCCCACAGCCCCCGGACCAGTGACCCAGTTCTGTGCCCTGCATTGTTTGCATCTGTGAAATGGCACCTCTTCATTCTGACACTGTCAACTGGCAGAAGTTTGGAGCTGGAAGAACACCTCTTGCTTTCTTTAGGAGTAAACGTGTTCTTTACACTTGTGCTGCAATAATTACTTTGGCTAAAGGACCATTTCTAGAAGTAGGTTAGTCTCAGTTTAGGAAGACCGAGGAACACACACAATCCAACTGCTTTTCTTAGTAACAGCACCAAAGTTCCTCTAACGCTGCCAAATGGCCAGAGTTACTAGAAAAGGAAAAGCAAAATAAACATGGTTTTTAAAGCTGAAACCCCACAGTGTCTGAGGTTGACTCACGGAGCACAAGGAAGTACAGCACGATGCTGTCTCTCAGGCCACATGTTGTGCAAAAGCGCAAGCACGTTGGTAGACCAGCTAATTAAAGATCAGCTTCCTAAACAATTTTCACCCAAGTTTTGAGAGGAAAAGATTACTTGGGATTTTGGAACTCTGACCCATTTTTAGTTGTTAAACCTAATCCTACTAAAACTTGTACAGAAACAACCGGGGAGAATGAAAAAGGGCAGAAAAACATGGGGAAGGAAGCCCTCAAAGCCCGCTCGTCAGAACCCACAGTCCCAGCTCTGCTACCCCGCGGGCAGCCCCTGTTCCCTGCTCCAGGTATTCCCTGTGTTCCCGGCATCAAAGACTCCCTGCACACCCTCCCTCCCTCCCACAGCCTGCTCCACACCCCAGCACTGCACCCCAAATCCCCTCCACCGCTTCCTTTATTCCATTCCTTCCCAAGCGCATCCCGCCCGCCTCCTGAGCACTCGGCCCCGAGTCCCCTCGCATCCCCGCTCCCACATCCCCGCTTTTCCCAAACATCCCCTCCAACAGCCCCCACAGAGCGCTCAGACACCCCCAACCGCCGGACCCAGCCCCTCCTCGCCCCCACCTCCCGGCCCTCACCGGGATGAGCTCCCGCAGCGAGCGCCTCACAGGGATGGTCTCCAGCTCTCCCTCTTCCACCTCCATGGGCTCGGGCTCGGCGCCGCGCGGCTCCGCCGCGGTCGCGCTCGCCTCCGCCTTCACCGAGATCCGCAGGCCCCGCACGGCCGCCATGGCTCCGCCAGGCCCGCCCAGCGCGGCCAGCGAGACGAGCGCGGGGCGGCACAGAGCGGCGGGGCGGCTCCGAGCGCGGAGAGCGGCCAGGAGCGCCGGGCGGGCGGAGCGCAGCGGCCCCGAGCGCCGCCCGCAGCACGGCCCGGGGCGCCCCCGACACCGAGCGAACCCCGAGAGCCAGCGGGAGCCCTGAGCCCAGCGCACCCCGAGCCCGCTGCGCCCCGAATCCAACGCACCCCCGAGCCCGGTGCACCCCTGAGCCCAACGCACCCCGAATCCAACGCACCCCCGGAGCCAAGCACAACGCGAACCCAGCGCACCCCCAGGCCGGCACATCCCGGGCCGGACGGAGCCGGTTCAGGGCCCAGGGGTTCAGGGTGGAGAGCGGCTGAAGCGGGCGAGAGGGCGGCCCCGCCGTGTCCCCGCGTACTGCCGGCCCCGGAGAGCGGACAAACACAGAACTTAAGTCCTTTCCCCAAAAAAATTTTTTTTTTTTTTTTAACTATCTGAACTCTAATGTTCAATTTTCCCGTCCATACTAGAGGAATGTTACACCTCTGATAAAATCAAACTAACTCTCAGCTCGCAGTTCTCCGCAGTGTTGCGTCCCATTGTTCCGAGGCTCAGTTTTTCTCTTTGCCCCTTGTCCCAAGGTGTTCGGGTTGTTCCAGGAGAGCAGCCTTGCCTCTTCTTGGCCTAAATAAAGCACACGCTTTCAGGAGTCCCCATGAGACAAGTTCTTCACTCCCCTAATGACTCTAATCAGCTCCATTCCCTCACGCACAGCAGACCAGAGCCCTGTTCTAGCTGAGGAGTTGCTCCTGCCTTGGCATTGTTATTTCACACAACTGCCAGGCTACACAGCCACATCCCATTGTCATTGTGTGTGATCATCACACCACTAAGAATTCCCATTCCTCTCCAGCTGCAGGCCCCTCCAGCTCAGGCTGCTCCACGCCTCATTTCTGCATGTAACAAATAAACCCTCTTCAGTCCATCCCCTGTGACACATCACTTTCCCTCTGGACTGATGGTACCTCCCAGGAAAATTCAAATTTAGACTTTGTCACAAAGACATTTCCCAGCTGGCAGCATAAAGGCTGCTCCCCTTACACAAAATCCAGCGGGATCATTCTACCCATCACTCACTGCAAGATTATTTATTCCCAAGTCTTCACACAGAGCTCATGACACAATGGCTCATGTCACTGTTCACCAAAAGTGCTACATTTGGGGCTGACATCCTCCAGCAGCACCTGGCAGGAACTCCTGGCACAGGTGACACTTCCAAGCCAGGTGTGGAGGCAGGTTCCAGGCCACATGAGGTGAAGAAAAGGAATAAACAGGACACAGGCACCTCCTGCGAGCAGCTGAGCCTGAACTAATTGCAAGAGGAAACATTTCTGTGGGATAAATTCTTCAGGTCACAGGGAAAAGAAACCAAGAGATGGAACTTCTCCTCTAGTTTTAGTTTTCTAACTAGGACAGTATTGCCACGTGATCTAGACCAGCTTGACAAAACCAAACCCTTAAGGAGCAGTTGGGACAGGGTTATGTGACACCAGGTCACCTTGCACTGCTGTCAGCAGAGTGCAGATGAACCTTGGGCTGACCCAGGTGTTTCCTGATTTTGTTTTAACATCCCTTGGATGTCACCTCAGGCAGAACATTGCTGTACTACAGCCCTCCAGACTTGGCACCCTTTCAAGATTCACTCATTGCACTCAGCAAGAAACTTTCAACTGATTGACTGTGGCTTTAGACACATTGCCAAAATTTTAGAGCTTCTTAGGAAAAAACAATCTCTGGCCAACTGATAGGGACAATAAAATCAGGAGAGGGAAATTAAACCTGGGTACCAGTGGGGCTTTTTACTGCTAGGTGAATGAATAGAATATTTTCATATTTTGTAATTCCTTTCAGGATCTTGTAATTAACAGTGAATTCTTCAGCGTTTCAAGCTGATTTAGTTTTATTCTTCTGAGACTGTGTCCCAGAACTTTGTTTTTTCTTTCACATTCCTCTCTGAGATCCCTCTGCCTGTGAAAGATCACCTGAACTCTTAAAATTCATGTTTTTAAATTTGTAGGAAGCAGGTTTGGGCAGAAGGGCTCTGCCTTTTATAACCTTTGTGCAGCAGGGATGGGGCGAGGGTAATAAACTAGTGAGGGATGCAGTGTTTAAATAGGGGAGGAAAAAGAAATTTGGGAAAGACTCCCAGCCATTACCAGAAATGCTAAGTAAGGAAAGGCTTTTACAAATAATGAAGGTGAGAAAGTGACTGTAGAAGAGAAGCTCTCTGGAAGACATCAAGGCCAGGGTGGATGGAGCTCTCAGCAGCCTGCCCCAGTGGAAGGTGTCCCTGTCCACGGCCGGGGGTCCGACCTGGATGACCTACGAGGTCCCTTCCAATCCAAACTATTTCAAGATCCGATGAAATCATTCCAGCCTAAAAACACCCACGGAAGCGATTTAGGGCAGGAGCGTCACTGGTTTCCCGGCTTTGACCACCAGAGAGAGCTCATGCAACACGATTTCCAACGTGAGGCAAAACCAAAACCAAAACCTGATGGAAAACACCAATTCCCGCAGTTTTGGGATCGGCTGAAAACGGGAGATGGGGACCGGGAAGGGAGGGGGGAAGAGAACAGTCTGTGGGCTATCAAAAAAAGAGACTTTTTTTGCAGTGGTCTGGTAGGAGTTAGAAAAATGGTGAATTTTGCACTAATAAAGTATTGGTTGATTTGTTTGGTTTTTTGTTTGAGGTCTGTGAACACTGAACAGAACAGACACGTGTTCCTGTGGATGTCATTTAACTCTCCTGCCGTCCTGGGCTCTCAATTAGGATCTGCAGCTTTTCAAACCTGTGAGAAACCCATGGAAGTGTGTGTGCTATTCCTGCAGCTGGCCAGCAAACCCCACACATCACCACGGAAACTGGGACTGCCTTCCAAATGGAGCAGGGCTCCTCCTAGCTCCAGTCCATCTGGAGAGAGAACAGCATCAGCACAGGAAGGACGTTCATTTGTGAGGCTGAAATCAAGCACCTGGTGTTTTCCTATGGATTTGATGAACCACAGGCTCCCCACCTGTAAGACAGAATATTTTCTCACTGGGATGTTGTGGAGGTTACTACAACCCTTGTAACCTGACACAATGCCAGAGTCCCATCCAGGAGAGAGCTACAGGGCCCTACAAAAAAGCAGGATATTGGATGCAGGGAGGAGCACAGCACCCTCGAAGTCAGGGACAGCTGTGCTCTGTGTTTATGCAAGTGCTGCCACAGAGAGGCCACACAGTTGAAAAAGCACATTCCTTTCTGGAAAAAAGCACACAGAACTGAGCAGAGCTGGAGCAGAATTCTACACACATTGACAGATATTACTCTGGCATTTAAGAGATCTTGGAGAACAGTCTAAAAGTGGTAAATATTGCTTTGTTCTCATGAATATAAGTCTTAATTTGTGCATGCCCACACACACAGTTCCTCTGTGGCACCAGTGGAACTTATGCTCTTCGCTGTTGCACACCTCAGTGAACTGCCCTGAATAAAACAAAACTTTTTCTTTTGCAGGGCTATTTTTAACCCAGAACAGCTCGTTGGCCCAATTCAGTGTGTAGTCCCATGAAAAGCAGCTGTGCTGGCACAGCCATAGGGTGGGAATATATGGCTGGCAGGGAGGATGAAGACAGAAGCTGCTGGCACAGCCCTGAAGGAAAACACAACGAGCTGCAGCCTTCAATGTACAGATGAAAATATACACAATATACTGAGCTGGAAGGGACCCACAAGGATCATCTATTCCAACTCCTGGCCCTGCACAGACACCCCAACAATCCCAGCCTGAGCATCCCTGGCAGTGCTGTCCAAACTCTCCTGGAGCTCTGGCAGCCTCAGGGCCGTGCCCATTCCCTGGGGAGCCTGGGCAGTGCCCAGCACTCTCTGGGGAAGAACCTTTTCCTAATAGCCAACTTAACCCTCCCCTGGCACAGCTCCTGCTCTTCCCTCGGGTCCTGTCCCTGGTCACAGCAGAGGTTGGTGCTGTCCCTCAGAAGGTTGTTGAAGACCACAATGAGGTCTGACCTCGGTCTCCTCTTCTCCAGGCTGAACAAACCAAGTGATCTCAGTCCATTCCCATAAGGCTTTCTCTCCAGACCCCTGCCCATCTTTGTAGGCAAGGGACAGTGTGGCAGCAGGGCCAGGGAAGGGATTGTCCCCCTGTGCCCCTCTGCTGGGCACTGGTAAGGCCACATTCGAGTGCTGTGTCCAGTTCTGGACTCCTCAATTCAGGAAGGACAACGATGGGCTGAAGCATGACCAGAGAGAGGAACAGAGCTGAGGGAGGATCTGGAGCACCAGGAGAGGCTGAGGGAGCCAGGAGAGCTGAGCCTGGAGAAAAGGAGGAGGAACCTTCTGGCTCTCCTCAGCTGCTGGAAAGGAGCTTGGAGCTAGGTGGGGGTCGGGCTCTGCTCCCAGGGAACAAGGGACAGGACGAGGGGAAACGGCCTCAAGCTGTGTCAGGGGAGGTTAAGGCGGGACATCAGGAGGAACTTCTTCCCAGAGAAGGTCATTAGACATTGGAACGGGCTGCCCAGGGATGTGGCGGAGTCACCGCGCTTGGAGGTGACCAAGAAACGACCCGACGCGGCACACTGCCCTGGCTAAGAAGGCGGTGCTCGGTCCCCGCTCGGACTGGATGATTCCAGCGGTGTTTCCCAGCCCCATCGACGCCGGGATTCGCCCGCCGTTTCCGCCGCTCCCGATCCCCGCAGCGCGTTCCCGATCCCCACAGCGCGTTCCCGATCCCCGCAGCGCGTGCCCGATCTTCAGCGCGTGCCCGATCCCCGCAGCGCGTGCCCGATCCCCGCAGCGCGTGCCCGATCCTCAGCGCGTGCCCGATCCCCGCAGCGCGTGCCCGATCCTCAGCGCGTGCCCGATCCCCACAGCGCGTTCCCGATCCCCAGCGCGTGCCCGATCCCCGCAGCGCGTGCCCGATCCCCACAGCGCGTGCCCGATCCCTAGCGCGTGCCCGATCCCCACAGCGCGTTCCCGATCCCTAGCGCGTGCCCGATCCCCGCAGCGCGTGCCCGATCCCCGCAGCGCGCTCTCCCCCGCCCCCAGCCCGCCCTCACACCGACCCCGCCCGCGCGGGGAGATGACGTCACGGCTCCCCGCGTGCGGTCACGTCCGGTAGGTGAGGTCAGGGCCGGGCCGCCATTTTGAGCGGCTCCGCGGGCGGCGGCGGCGGCGGCGGCCGCGGGCGGGGGAGGAGCGCGGCCCCCATGGCCGGGCAGTTCGACTCCGAGGACCGGGCGAGCTGGTACTGGGGGCGGCTGAGCCGCGTCGAGGCCGTATCGCTGCTGCAGGGCCAGCGCCACGGCACCTTCCTGGTGCGCGACTCGGGCACCATCCCCGGCGACTTCGTGCTGTCCGTGTCCGAGAGCTCCCGCGTCTCGCACTACATCGTCAACAGCCTGGGGCCGGCGGGAGCCCGGCGGGCCGGCGGCGAGGGCCCCGGGGCCCCGGGTGAGTGACCCCCAGGGCCGGCGGTGCCCGCAGCCCCGGGCAGGGCAGCCGGGGCGGCTCCGCTGGGCGCCCGGGCGCCGTTCGCGGGCGCGGAGCGCTTTGTGGCGGAGTTGAGCCGTGTTCCGGAGCGGGGGCCGCTGCCCGGGCAGAGCCGACTGTCCGCACCTGCCGTCCTGTGCCGCATGAAAATCAGCGTCCTGGAGCTGGGCATCCCGCGGCTCCAGCCTCGCACCTCTTTGTTTTCCTAACCCCCTTAGCGATAATTCATAGATTTTCCGTGTCATCTCAGCCGAGAGGTGGTTCCGTGGAAGTGTCATCCCCACAGTCTGACTTCTGACAAGGCAGTTTTGCGTTATCAGGGAGGCCGAGTTCGAGTTAGAGTGGTGGGAACTCTTCAGGATGTAAAGGCAATGGGTTCTTGAATTCGGATATGAGGTTCAGCTTCTTTCCCCTCGAAAGGAGAAGTTCGATATTATTTCTCATCAGCTGAACATGTAATACTGCAAGCAGCACGCTGGAGTGTAACACTGCAAGTGCAGAAGGTGCTGATTGTGCCAGAGGGAGAAGCAGAATTTTTGCTGTTTAATGCAGCTAAATGCCAGCAGTGCAGAAGCCTCGGATGTGTCAGAACGTGCAGTCCAAAGGCACTGGTGTCCCTCCTGTGGGAATTAGGGAAGTTGGTGCTGGAGCTGCTCGAATTTGGATATTAATCCTTGCAAAATGATGTGGATGTGTGATTGGCATCTCTGCAAGGAGCCACTAGATAATTTTTATAGTAAACCTGTGTAATAAGAGATTTGGTGAACTGATTTGGCAGAAAGTGGATAGAGGCACTCTGGTGCAGGTCTGTGGGTGGAATAGGAGACCAGTGCTGGGAAGATGTAACAAGACTTGTTTTATTTTCAGTCTCTGCACAGAGTGTTTGGCTAAGGAGATAATCCGAGAGAAAACAAAATTAGTGCCAGTAGGTTTGCACTGTCATACAGGGCAAGCATTTCAGATTGGAAAAATGGGGAAAGTCTAAACTCCTCCTGTTTATGCCAGGAGCCTCCTGGAGCTGCACAGTGCACTCAGGTTACAGAGCTCCACAGGTAGGAGTTAAAGGTGGCTGAATTCAGCTGGAAGTGGAATTTACTGCTGCTGTGGGGGTCAGAAGGGGTGGGTTCCTGTTGTCCTGAGTGTGCAGACAGAGGTTTGGTGCTGTAATTGCTGACAAGGAGGCTGGTGCTGTGTAGAGCAGTCAGTCACCAGGATGCTTTGTTGCGAATCCAACCTAACTGGATTTTAAAGACAGTAAAAAACACTGGGTCATGAGTGTCTGTCACTTCTGGGCAGTTGTTTTTTGGGGAGCAACTCCTCTCTGGAAAAACAGTGGCATCACTTCAGTACAGCCATCCTGACTTTTTTCTTGCTCAGTGACATTTTGTGGCATTCTGTGGGCTGGCTTTGGTTAAAATCATGAAGTACCTTGTAATTCTCTTCTGTTTTAAAAGAGTAGCTATGTAAGCTGGTGGCACAGTAGGCTTAATATAGCTGGAAAAGTATAATTATGTTTTGGTTGATCTCCTTTTTATTTGTCCCCTGGAGGTTCTGGGGAGGGGTGATGCATCACTCCTGCACTACAGACACTCCCACGCTGATTTTAGTAATTTTCATTAAATCTTGCCATGCTGATACTGCTGTCTTCACGCTCCAACCAAGAAGGTGCAGGGGAGGTGTATATTGAATTATACTGCAACTGTAATTAAGGTGCTCTTTCAGAAAAAAATAAGTGGGAGGTTGTTCTGCAGTGGAAGGGAGGTGAAAACAGTAGAAGATTGAAGATGATTCCGTGTTTGGATAGGGAAGCTAATGCAGTAAAAAAAAGTTAAATGTTTGCAAATTGTCCTGCTTGTTTACTGTGGCCAAGCTAAAACATTAGAAAAACCAAAATTATTATATTTTAGTATGGTACAATTTTTTTAGCAGTTTATTGTTTGGCAGATGCACCAGGTCTCTCTGGGAAATTTGAATATTCCAGGTTAGGTTCTTGGTTGATTTGTGTTTGGCTCAGTGTCTGTGAAATTTCTGGCTGCTCTCAGGGTTTGGGAAGCCTCAGCAAAGAATGAGATGAGGAGCTTTGGCTTTCCTAAAAACCACAATGTTACAACAATATGGTACCTTCTTTGATTTCTGAAGTAGAAAGTAAACTTGCAAACTCTTTGTTAAATTCACCTTTTGACTGATGCTGCATTTTCTAACTTCTTGCAGGTGATTTTTTCAACATAACAAAAAAGAATCGAACAGAATTTTTTATGTGTTCCTGGAATGTTTTAAGCATGTTAAAAAATAGGATAAATCACTGAATTATGGGAAAGAAAAAAGAATTTGTTTTCAGTGGAAATTGATCATTTGTGATGAAGTATCACAGTTATGGCTAAAGAAATCCAAACAAGACAAAGTGCTCCATGCAGGCATTAGCATGGTGATGGACAGCAGAGGAAATATTAAATATTTCATGTGTTTATGATGTGACATGAGGGCTTGGGGTAAAAATGTGTGATATGCACCAAAAAGTACCTGAAATACCTAAAGGTAGAAATGCTCTCTGTTGAGAGTGCAGCATTATAAAGACAGAAGCCTTAATGTTATTAAATTTTATCTGCCTGAAGTAGGCAAATATAACAGATAAAATGCAGAAATTAATGTTTTCACATTTATGAGTATTAAGAACATGATTCTGAATTGAATTGACCTTCCTGGAATCCTAGAATCCTTACAGAATGATCCCCACACTCAGCCGTGGGTGAGGTGCCTTTAGGCATGTGTGAGCAGAGTGGTTGAACTCTGATGCTTGGGTTTTGGTTTTATTTTCATTTTTATATTGAGATCAAATTTAAATGCAAACTAGTTGCAGCTTCAGAAAGTGCCTGCATTAGACATCTGCTCTTACACTCTGATCTGTAAATGATGACTGCAGTGATCAGAAATGAGTGTAACTCCTGAGTGAGTGTTTTCCTGGTGTGCTCAGAGCTCTTCCACTCAATAGAGTTTTATGTTTTTATAGGGTGTTCATGGGGTTTATTTGTTCTGCTCAGCATGAGTAGGAAGGTACTTGAGAACAAGGAAAAAAGGTGTCCCTGTGGGGTGGGGGAAGCCCAGGGGCTGGAATATGGTGCCTTCAGAGCCCAGTTCCCATATGCTCCAGGAGGAAGTGGCTTACATCACTGGGGTGTCTTGCTGGTGCCCTGTGTGATAAGAACAGCTTTTCTGGCCCTAAACACACTCTGAATTGGGAAAGGGAGCCACCCTTACAGAATAAAACTAGATGTCAAAATAAAGACCTGTATTTCTGTGAAGGAAAAAGTTTCCAAAGCTTGGGAATAAAGAGAAAACTCTTATTGACACTAACAGTTGGAGTGAAGAGAGAAATGCAAACCCCCCGAGATGTGTGAGAAGTTGCTCTGTGGTTTCACCACCTGCCCAATCAGCAGAATGTTGGGTGGTTTATAGCCCCGATTCCCCCGGATCTGGACAATATTTAAAACATACACAAGCACTTCTTCCCAGCCTGACACAAAGGCAGCGCAGTGTCACAGGGTTGTGACAGGAGGGAATGTGCATCATAAACAGAGAACTGATATGAGCCAGGTTTGAGACGTTCTTCAGTTGTGGGACCCTTTGGATTTTAACTCTTTCCTCACCTTTTGTGGCATCCTGAGACGGCTGGAGTTATGTTAGTGGAGTAAGGAAGAAAGAGGATACTCAGCCCTTTGTGCTTCTCATTGAAAAAGTTAATCCTGCTCGGCTGAGTGGTGCTGGTGCTGGAGGTACTCCCTGAGCAGCTCTTCTTCTTCAGCTGTGCCAGGCTGCAGAAAGAGAATTTCCAATACTCAGGTGTCCCAGTTTTCACAGGAAGTGACAAAAGTTCCTCCAGGAACTGGACTCACCTTTCCATGCTTGTGCTATTCCTGGGAGCCCTCAGAGGATGTGCACACTGTGCTGCTCAGGCTTGTGCCTTCAAGAGGAATCCAAGGATCGTGAAGGAAAACTGGTCTTACTCCCAAAAAAACCCCACTCGCCTTGTTGCTGTAACTTTTTCTTGTGTTAGATCTTGCCTGAATTATTCCATGGGCCTGCAGGTATGAGCAGTGTCACAGTTCAAACAAGAGGCTGAAGAATTCCTCTGAGCCTGAAATCTGTTAATCTTTGAATTTCATTATACCAGGGAATGACAAAACTCAGGAGCCTGTAGGGAGTGGAATAATTTCCCCACTGCATGTGAACATCACTTGCTTCATTGTAGGTGAAGAAGAGGATCCACAAAAGATTTAAACTGATGGAAAGTTTTCCACTTGCTTGGGAAGGTGGAGTTGTATTTTATTTCCAATCTGCATTTCACCACCTGTGACTTTGAACTATGTTGACCTTTTTATGCCTGTTTGAGCTAAATTTTAGGAGTCTCCAGATGATTATGAGATTGCTGCCTTTATATTAATTGATGATTAATTTAGATTAAGCTTATAGATTTCTTGTTCTAGATCTTCTGTAACTGCCTTACATTTTTTAAAAGAAAACATCAGAAATGCACATGGTTTTCTAGCTGTGTGGTCTTTGGGAGGGTGACATCTCTCCTTTCTGGTGCTTTTCTCTCTCTTCCTTGAAGGAGTGCATTGATCTTTCTGATCCCAGAATTTGGAGGGTCTGTGTCCTCTGGCTGTTGTTCAGCTGTGCAAAACACCTCATAGGATCTGGTTCTCCAGGATACAGTACAGTGATTTCTGTCACTCTTTCCCTGTACATAATGTTCCAGAGGACTTTTCTTCTTAAAGTCCAACTTGTATTCAGGTACACTTGGCAGGTCCCTCGGGCTGTTGTGCATTAATTCAAGAGGGTGAACCTGTTCCAAAGGAAAAAAAAAAGACACTCCAAAATGCCTTGTTCATCCTGGTGAAGATTGAAGATTGACCAGACTGATGAATGTTACTGATGAACTGCTCATTTCCTGTGACCTGTGAAGATTTTTCAGTGAATCCCACATTGCTGAGACAGAGCTCAGCCCCCTGGCTGAGTCAGCTTGTAGCAGGTTTCACTGAGGTAACTTGGTGTTTCAGGCTCTCTGTTCCTGTCATGTGAAATAAGTTCCAGTCAGTGAACTTCCCTGAGACTCAGTCCTCTCCATATGGGTTGCAAAGAGCTTTGCTGCCCTGCTCCTAAAGTTCTCATTACTTTCTTTTGGCTCAGATGTCAAGCCTTGTTCCTTAAAGGTTCACAGCTAAAATAGTGCTAGATATTTGCATGTTTCTGTCACCAGGTTGGTCTGAGACCTGATGTGTTTCCCACTTCTAACTCTAGTGGAAGTGCAGCATTCCCAGGTGCTGTTTTCCACGGAACTGTTCTGAAGTGTTGCAGGCGTGCTGCCTGTCCAGCCAGAATTCATGGCCTGTGATCCCACAGAGCTGACAGTGCCACTGGGATGAAATTCCCGGCTTTGCATCTCTGCAACAAAAGTTGAGGGGGTTTTGCATCCTCTCAGCACTACACTGTGGGAGAATATGATGGACTCTTAATTCTCTTCCCATGCTGGGCTCCCCTTTCTCACTGATAATTAACTTCCTTTATCTCTGGTGATGCCAGTTTGAGGTTTGTTTTTGGTTTTTTTTTGCAGTTTTTCAAGGCTGTTGCTTTTGGGTTTTGGCTCACTATGTTTGTATTCATTTCTTTTGAGAGCCTTTCAGGGCTGTTAAAGCATGCAAACATGCTTTTCCCAATGACTTAGTTCTGCTCCTTCGAATTTCCTTTAACCAGCTCCACTAATGCTCCTGTTCCTTCAGGATACTTCAGAACTCATTTCTCGGGTGTTGGTCTTATTGAATCTGCCCTTTTCTCTGTTAGAACCCCTTTCTGCTCTCCTGAAAGAACTTGTTGTAACATTAGCTTTCCATGCTGACAGTGCTGCTTTGCAGGGAGTTTTGGATCAGTGACAGCTTGAAAGATTCTGCTAGCTTTGTACTCCAGAGCTAAGGCTTGGGACTGTTAGATATTCCCTGCAGAGAAAACAGACTTGCAAAGTAAGCATCTCTGTCTTGCTAAAAGAGTTACTCATTAAAGTATAAATCTTTTCATCTGCACTCCCTTCCCCCAGCCTTCCCCAGTTCTTCCCATAACTGATGGCATGGGGCATGGTGGAAATAGAACATCATGTGTGTGTTTTTCCCCAGCTGAGCCTGAAGAACAGAACATGGAAAAAAAAAAAAAAAGCAGAGCACACAGATTGGAAATGGATATTCTGCACTGGTAGTGATGCTTGTAATGGTTTGGATGTGAACATCATCTGTATTCCAGTGTAGTTGGGGTTTGGATTTATAGCTTAGGCTCCATCTGACAAACATGGCAAAGAAGCTACAAGACTTGAGATTAAAAGGCTGAGTCATACCTGTTACGGAAATATATGTTGTTGCTTTGCATTGCATAGAATGGAGATAATTTTCTTTACTGGTACCTTTTATCAAAATGAAAAATAACTTTATTTGCTCATTGACATCACTTGTTTGCTGCCGTGCAAAGCAGTTTTCTGTAGTGTCCATGCCTTTAACCCAAGGTGTTACAACAGGTAAATAACCATTATTGCAGTGTTGTTCTTTGGAAATAGATCTGAACAGCAGAAGAGAGTTTAAAAAAAAATAATTTCCTTGAAATGGTACCAAAATTACTGCCTATATTTAGAGTATAAAACAGGAGAATTGTACAGGCTCCTGAGAAACCATGATGTACTGAACATTTTCATCTGTTGGGTCCATATAATACCGAAAGAAACAAAGATTATTTTCATCATAATTTGGGAAGTTTGGCGGTGCCTAAGAATTTCTCTTTTCCTTCCTTGACAAAATCTTTTTAAAAAACCCTGTACTCATGATCATGATAGTGCTGCCTTTGATTGAAAATGCTCAGAAAAGCTGAATATGATGTCAAGGTGATCAAATTTGGTGTTGAAGTACTTCTGTTTCAATGTATTTGTCTTCTCATATGTTTGATTTGTAGTTGTAATGCTCTCCTTGACATGTTGCCTTCTCTTTTCAGGGTCGAATCCCACCAGATTTCGAATAGGTGACCAAGAGTTTGATTCTTTGCCATCTTTACTGGAATTCTACAAAATACACTATTTGGACACTACAACCTTGATAGAACCCGTTTCGCGCTCGAGGCAGAATAGCGGGGTTATCCTCAGGCAGGAGGAGGCCGAGTATGTGCGAGCCCTCTTTGACTTTAATGGCAATGATGAGGAAGACCTCCCCTTTAAGAAAGGAGACATACTGAGAATCCGGGATAAGCCTGAAGAGCAGTGGTGGAACGCAGAAGACAGCGAAGGGAAGAGGGGAATGATACCCGTTCCTTACGTCGAGAAGTATAGACCTTCCTCTGCTTCAGTCCCCACTCTGATTGGAGGTAACCAGGATAGTTCCCACCCACAACCACTGGGTGGGCCGGAGCCAGGGCCCTATGCCCAGCCCAGCATCAACACTCCGCTCCCTAACCTTCAGAATGGCCCTATTTATGCCCGGGTTATCCAGAAGCGAGTCCCTAATGCCTACGACAAGACAGCCTTGGCTTTGGAGGTACATAATGGGCAAAACTTAGAAGGAAGAGATCTGTTCAAGGGATTTCCCTTTCGCTCACGTGGTAGTTTTGGAGGAATGAGAAAGGGAAAAGCTTTGTAATACTGGTTTTATGTCATCATTAATAATTATGGATAAAATGAGTGACTCGAGTCACTTGTAAATTAGATTATTGTTGATTATTTTTAGGTTACTGAACCAGTATCGTGTCTGTTGTCAACCATCACTAACATAAGTGTTTCCCCATCCATGTTTTCAGTTCTGAAATTGTTTTTTTTTGGTGGGGGGAGGGAGAGGGAGCAGCTCATAAATTGTGTGTCTGAACCTGTGTTTGCTGTTGTGTGCCTCACCACAATCTGTACAAGGTGTGCTGGGTTGTTTGTTGGTTTGTGTTGTGTTGGGTATTTTTTTCTCCCCAATGTGTCAGCAGTTTCAAAGCAATCAGTGGAAACATTGGTTCACTTTGAAATTACCTGGACTGAGATGATGATCACGCATAGAATTTAATTGTAACATCACCTGAAGCAGATTACTTTGGGGTTAGGTTTGAGGCAGGAGCATTTTACAGTTCACACCCCAGTTTGTTAGGTCTGGTATAAAGCAGTGATTGATGCAGTAGGGTTTGTAGCAAAGCACTGCGTTTTCCCCAGGTTGATTCGCTTCCTGACAGGATCAAGTAATTGCACAGACCCTTTTTGATTTGTCTTTTTTCCTCTTAAAAAGGTGACCGGAGTGCTCTATCTCTCCACATCAGATAGTTCTCCCCCAAGTTACATTTGAGGAAATTGAGACTAAGGTATTCCCTGTGGCAGACCTTTGCCTTAGGATATGTAAATTGTATCCTTTAATCTAGGCTTTCTTTGAGCTAGAGGCTCTGGAATTTCCTGATACCTAATTGACTTCCTGTTTATATAACATTTTAAGTACTTGGGAAAAAAAACAGTTTCTGTGCTGAGTCAGAGCATCTCCTCTGCACTCTCACATGCTTTGTGTAATTGTGCATAGCACAAAAGGCACTCCAGCCATCTGGCAGCTGTAGGTGTGTGCCTGGTGCAGAACTGGGAGGTGCAGCACGTGCTGCAGGTGGATAACTGATGGACAGCCTGGCAGATGTGCAATCTCTCCCATGTAGGTAGGAGATATACTCTGAGCTGCTCCACATTCTGTTACAGGGCTGAGTATTCCTGGGTTGAGAAGCAGGTATAGAAATTTATGTAAACTCACCAGATTTTGGGGAAATGTGAGGATTTTTACCCTTCAAACTCTCATTAAGGTTAAAATGCTGTCTCTTTCCCTCTTTTTCTCACCCTTTCCACCCAGTTACCTCCTGGCGCTTGGGAATATTCCTGAATGCAGGCTGTTGTAATCACCAGGTGTTAGATTGGTTTTGAGCCTCTGGATACTGTTGTGGCATATTTAGCAAACCCTTTTGGTTTTCTTTCTGAATTTTGCATTCTCTTAAGCCTTCACACTTTATTCCACTGAAGAACCCCATGCTGCTGCCCAGTGCAGCATTTGGGAGCATGGAGTGAAATAGGGAGAGTGAGGAAATGCTGCTAATCCAGACCATAAGCAACTTAGAGTGAAAGGAAATGCTTTCCACGCTGGAGAGCAGCTTGTGGGTGCCAGGGCTGATCTCAGGTCAGTTCAATCCTCTTCACCAAAACTCACATGATCTGGCGAGAGTGCAGTGCTGTAGGAAGAGCAGTCTTGTGGTAACACCTCTCTTTTCTGAGCTCCCTTACACCTCTAGTGTCTTTAACTAACTGATGGGGAAGGCTGAGTAGCTGAAGTATTTGGGAGAGGCAGCTGAGAAGTGTCAGCTTGGCTGTGTGACCACAGGAGATTTCTGGTGTCCAGAAGTGGCCTTTGTGGGCCTCTTAAAACCACTTAAATATTTATCAGTTTAGACACCTTGGCCCTCTTGCTTAGGGTGTTATATTCCTGTCTTGCTCTCCATTTAAGAAATGCAATAGCAGTTGTGGCTCTTCATTCTGTATGTAATATTGCAAACATTTCGTTTTAAAAAATGAGCCTTTTATCACTGCTTCTAGTGGCCTTCAAAGCTTTGCAGCTTTTATCACTTGCAATCACAATGTTACTGAGTTGCTTTCAATGTCTGTACAGGAAAAAAAGCAATATGCACTTCATTTTCTCCCAAGTTTTCCTTCATCCTGTCTATCAAAGTGCTGTTTCTTGTTGTCTCCTTTCTCCACATTCCCTCTCACTTCATGGTGTTCCTTCTCTGTTTATTTAGAGATCTCTTTCTTAGATAACTTAGTAGAGAGCATTATGTAAATCTTATCAGGCCATTTTTGCCCAGACCTCTTTATAAATACAGCGAGTGGGATTCATTCCAAATGAAAACTCTTTTCCTTAAATCTGGCAATATTCATGGGAGGGGGTGGATCCCACTGTTTCTCTTGGAAAAAATAGATTCTTAACATCAAACAGCTCTTGCCCAAACTGCAAACAGAATATCTGTGCTGTTCTGTTATTTTAAGCCTGACATGCTTTTGAAGAGTTCAGGGAAAGAGGATCAGAGCAGGTGATGTTCTAATAAAGTCTGTGCTCTGTTATGGAAAAAAGATTCGGCAGGAGAAGTTAACATTTATTTTGCATGTAACTGGACCTGTGCAAGGAGTTTTCAGTCGATTTTAAGAGAAAATAGAGGAGGAAAAGGGAAGATCTGTGTGGTGAATGACTCTGAGATCGATCGATTTATTTTTTTTCTTTGTAACAGTAGCAGAACTCTGCCACCTTGACCTCACCAAAGAGGAGTACTTGGAATAAAACCACAGCATACAGAAGTCTTCACTTGAACCTTCAGTTTTGCTTTGAAGCATATGGGGTATATTTAGTTTTAAAGCTTCTGATGAAGACTGAGACAAACCTGGCTTTCTAGCAGGGTACAGTGTTGTTCCTGAGGTGCTGTGCTTGGTGGGATGATGCACTATGGACAAATGTTGCCATAATCAATGCTGAAAGTGAGGAGAATTCAGAGACAACATCCACTCCTAGCCTAAAGGTTTTAAAACTTCAGCACTTGTAATAATAAGTAATTTTTGGAAGGGTTCTCTATATTGTCTTCAGGAGAGTGGCTGAAATACAGCTTGCTAGGCAGAGATTTGAAGCAGATCTAGAAAGATCTTTCAGTTAGTCAGGATCTAACAGAGCCATTTTATGGTCCATGCTTGCTCAAAGTGAGTCCTGCTTTGACAGATGTAAAGATATATAGATATATATAAACCTTCTCATTCATCCTTACATATATGTAAAGGAAATGGGAATAAAAACTATCAGTTTGTCTGCTAAATGAAATTACTGGCAAAAAAAGGAATATTTGATCTCAGAGGTCTCTCCTCATTTAACAATTACTGAAAAGCAGCTTTCAAGTGTAGCTTTGTATAGTGAGGGGAATTCATAATTGAGTGTCCTTTGGCTGCAGTGACCCTGAAACACCCCTGGACACCACAAACCAGCTGCAGGATGCTTGGGGAGCGAGGGAGTTTCACAAGCATCCCATACTGTAACTGTGTCATTGCTCTGTTGAACCCACCTTTTGCAGGTGAGTTTATTGTAAGGCACCCAAGATAAACCCTAATGAACACTAATTAGGGTGTGATAGAGCAGAGGCCAACAGTCTTGAGATGGCAAAGCAGTGCAAGTTGTGCTTGTCCCTTCCCCGTGGGTTGGGGGTTAAACTGTTCTGGTGAGGGCTGATCTGTAGATTACATCCAGGGCTGAAGCACTTTGAAGTTATCGGGGACATTGTTCTGGTAATGGCTGTGATTAGGAAATCAGATTTTCCACTTCTAGTATTGTCACGTTGAATCTTATCCTTGTTAAATTATAGCTGATGTATTGTTTTGGTCAGCAGAGTATTTTTGTTGGTACAACCCCCCAGTGGTTATTAGCAGTAGCAAATTTATACAAACTGCATGATTAAATTCCTAAAAAGCTGAAGCTTGCATTCAGAACCCGAGGAAGGCTTCCTTTTTGCCTGTAGCTAATACATAAGAGGATTTTCTTCAAAATATGATTCATTAAAATGTCTATACTAATGACTACAAAAGGCAAAAATAAAGCTACAGCAAGAGTCCCAATGGGCCTCTCATTACCAGATAAGTAATCATGAGAGGTATGGGAAGCTTAATTAAATGTCCATGAAAGCGGTTGAATTTATGAACTGTTAAAAGCTGTTCTGGCAAAAGATTTCAAGTGATTAAAACCTGTAAAGTTAATGGAGATTGGTAACATCTGAAATAGTTTTCCTTGTTCTTTGTTGGCTGCCTGGAAAGTGCAAATAATGAGGTTGTGTTTTGGATAGATTTGGAACACAGTGATGAGCATCTGTGTAAACTATAACTCTCTATTCAGTGAATTTCTGGATGAAATGCAGCGAGGCCTTTGGCCACACCTTCAGGGTTATTTACTGTATTAGTGAAAGAAAATAGAGTCTATCTACCCCAAAAGCATCCTCCATCTGTGGTGTGGGAAGAATTCTAAAAACCGTTGTACGTTACCCATAAATCAGATTATTGATAAAATTCTGCAGAGGGGTAGAAATGGGTAGCCAGCTTTTCAGTGGTGTGTTCATTAACTCTCCAGTGAGTGTTTTTACAGTGCAAATCGTGCTTCCTCGGGTTGTGTAAGTGCCACTTAATTAAGTACCCTTAAATATGAAACAGAGCTGGGGACTGATCAGAGCTAGACTTGTGTCCTGGTTTGAACTACCTGCACGGCCCTGGCGAAGTGCCTGCTGTGCAGTTTGTCCCTGTGTCACAGGGGGATGATAGATCATGCCTTTGGAATTGGTGCTGGCAATGTTAGGGTGGAGATTAGAATAGGAGATGTATTCCTGGGCAAGTGGGAGAGGGCATCTGTTGTCTTTACTATTCCCATGAGCGCTGGACTTGGCAGTGCTGAGTTAATGGTTGGACTTGATGACCCTGAAGATCTTTTCCAACCTAAACAATTCTGTGATTCAGTGGGATTTATTTCTCTGAGAAATCCATGGTGGGAAAGCCTGAAATGCCATCTGGCTTTGCTTTTGGTAGTGGCTGACTGTGGATGTCCAGAGCAAGAGCAGAGCAGCTTTACAGCAGTTCTTACATACTTGTTATAATCCGTGAAGAGCAAGAGATCCTCCGCTTTCCACAACTTGAAAAGTGGGATTCCAAAGCTAAGGAGCAGTTGAGTTTGCAGATTAGGGTCCACTTGGTCAGGTGCAAGCCTTCCTTGCTTTATGCAGCTCTGGATGGAGTCCCAGCAGTGTGCAGGCCTCTGTCAGCCCAGCAAGGCACATTTATCAGGATAGCACCTGATGGCAGGTCCCAGGAGCACTTGGAAAGATTGGTTTTGGATTGCTGACTCTTCAGTTCAGGTAGTTCTCACCTGATCTAGGTACATTTCTTTATGTACTTTCCTGGAGTGAATGGCATTGGGGGCACTGTCAGGACTGAAGCTGCTTTTTATAGATGTGTATCTGGTGCACGTGGGTGACAGCACACCAGGGAGGGGTGGCAGCTCATCCTGCCGTGTTTCTGCTTTGTAACGTGTGTATTTCTTACCCCACAGGTCGGTGAGCTGGTAAAGGTCACAAAGATTAACATGAGTGGTCAGTGGGAAGGAGAATGTAACGGCAGACGTGGTCACTTTCCATTCACACACGTCCGTCTGCTGGATCAACAGAATCCTGACGAGGACTTCAGCTGAGTGTGGCTCAACAGTTGCTCTTACAGATGGGAACAATCTCAACTTGTTTTTATTGCAGATGCCATCAAGACTAAGCTCGGACCGACGCTGCAAGCGGTATTGCTTGGATAAGCATTCTGATAACCTGCAAACCCCTGGGACTCAACACCACCATTCCTTAAGCAAGGGTCATGTAATTCAGGGTACGACAGTAGATAACTCGTGTGTCCAGTGGCAGAACTAGGCCATGATTATAGGTTGTAATGCCTGCTTATGTCCACGTGCACGGCAGCCTGGACCTGGCCAGCAGCAGCAGCTGGAGAAGCAGTGCTGTAGATGTTCGGAGAACATTTATAGCTCGCTCCGGGCCCATTGCTTATGTTGCTTCTTCCTCAGGCAATGAAGATCAACCGTAGACAATTCAATACCTTGATAGAAATTTCACAGATTTATCCTGGAGCTCTCTCCGTGTTTTTTCCACCCTGGGTTCTCTGTCCTAGAAAGGCTCTGCAGTGCTCTGTGTGGTCAGTTAGCTGTGCACAGCACAGACTGATGTGGGGCCCGTTGGGGACAGCCTCATGATGTACAGATCCTTACCATTTTCATGGTAGATGACAGATCCAATCAACCTCAGAATTCTAGAAGCTTGTGGACACTAGATTGATTTCTTCAGTACTGTTGCTACTGATGCTTAAACATAGCAGCTGATTTTAATTTAAGATTTTTATTAACACACAGTATCTCCTTTTATCCACAAATACAAGGCTTATGGAAGTGTAAACCTCCATATCAGTGCTGAAAAATATGTGCATAGCACTTTAATACGTAGCTTTAAAGCAGTGTTTGATTCACTAAGTATACTAAAATATTGACACTGCTTTCCAATACAATTAAATTCTGTAGGGCTAGTTTAATTTTTCTAGAATTTTTCAATATTGTACAATACTGTTACAGTACAAATCAGTGTCAAACACGGTGAACTGACAAACCAAATATTAGTTTTATTTTAAAGACACTCTGGGAACTCTTCTGGTTTAATTCCCATCTGTAAAATATTTGATAGTGAACTCATGAGGATTTTATTTTTAATAAACTAATGGAAAATAATTGTGTGCTTCTGGATTGATTCTCAAAAGGCATAATGGAGTAAATATGGCTTCCTAGCTCATGATGAAAATCAGTGCATTGAGTAGGCAGTATTATGCACTGCTTGATGGTTGTTTTTTAGTCTGTTCTTCTAATTATCTGGTTTTCTCTAATATAAATCAGAATGGATTTAGTAAGTTTTGTAAACTGAAATTAAACACTGAAGTAACTCTCCCTTGCCTGTACCCTGGGTTGTTTTCCAAGCACAGCACTCTGGTGACCAAACTAAATTTTGTAACTTTGACTACAGTATAATCCATGCAGAAGGGTTTTTCTAATAGGATCAGACTGAAACTGTTGGGTTTGGTTGTTTCAGACCCGTGTGACCCCAAGGCTCACGGGCTGCACGTGCTGCAAAGGCCTTTGCTGTAAGGCACGGACCCTACACCAATACTGGTAACACTTTACCTCAGAACTCTGTAACATGCTGGAAATGATAATATTTCTGTTCTATTTAAGTACTAGTTGTTTTACTTCAAAACTAATCCATCAGCAAGTCTGAGTAATGTTCAGGTTATGGGCACTCATTAATTCTGTGGACTAACGTTAATCACACTTGTCCATCACCGGTCTCATGAGCACTACTGAGGATGATTATCACAAGCTGACAGCAGGGACAGTGGGGTAAGAATGGAAACCAGGAATTGCAGCTCTGTTCTACTTGGATTGCTATTCTGGTTAGGGTGACGTGCCAGCGATTGTGGGAGCTCTTCTAGCTTAGTCCAAAATTTACTTTGAGGGGGAAAAAAGTTGTGAAACTAACTCTAGGTTCTGTAACTCATCAGGTTCTTTAAGGCTGATTTGTGGTTTTCCTCTGATCTTGATATTGACTGTAACTGTTCAGGGGGTTTTGTTCAATAGTTGCACTCTAATAACAGACTTAATACTGAGTTTTTCAGTTGCCCTTTAATGCTTATATTTTCCTCCAGGTATTGCAAATGAAACATAATAAACAGTGTGTCATTTGAGTGACACTGTTCTGAAGTATTTTTTGCCAGCTAGAGTTAATGAAAGCCCATATATTTGTACCTTTCCAATCAGGAATTCAGATACCAAAAGATCATTTTTCTGCAAGTTTTATTATGCAAACCTTGCCTTTTTAATACAAAAGACATTAATTGAATTAACTAGCAAGTACCCTGCAAACTTTGTAGATGTGGTTTTGTTAAGACTGTATAAATTGTGAATATTTGTACACTTTGAAAGAGCAAAATAAGGAAACTAGAGGAGTCTTAATAGCTGCTGTTACACTAGAATCCCAAGTTCTTATCGAGCAGTTTTTTTAGCTGACTGATACATTATTGCAACTGTTCTCCACTCTTCAGTTCTAAGCTGAAATGTGATTTTGTTTCATAGGTGATAGAAAGGAGTATGAATTTGGACAAAATAGACATTTCAACTTGTCAGGCTCTTCAAGGCAAATAGGTAGAACCCATGTCCATGAACATGTAGAGGAAATCCTTTGTGGCCTTTGTTTATCCTCTTCTATTTGTTCCCTCCCTTCTCCCCGATGCGTGCAAAAATCATTGCTCAGAATGTTGGTCACAATCTTTTGTCTCTCCCTTGGCTGTGGTTTTGGTCTCTTGTGCATAGGCAGGTGTTAGAACTAGAATAATCATTTCTAGAGATACACCATGAAAGCAGAATGCTCAATTACACTGTGTTCTTCTGGTGCATTTACACGTTATATCACACTAAAAAGTACAACTGGCTGCTATGGTTTTTTAATATATATTTCATTTTGGTAAGCCCCAGCCTTTTTACTAATATATGACCTGGTTAAATCTTGTTAATCTGTTTGAATTGTATTTGTTAATAATGCAAATATTTCTAATCATCTTTAAGAGTAAAACACTTTTTGTTAATGGTTTTGGGGAAGGATTCTAACCAAACCTGTTTGAAGAAAAATATGAACATGTGCCATTGTATGATAACACTATCCACTTTCTTGACAGTTAAAGTCCTTTTTTATTTTTTTGTAGCATGTAATGTATATGTTCATAGTACGTGAAGTAAATAAAAGTATAGCCAAAACTTTGACTCAGAGTCATTCTCAATCAGTTCTTGGAGTACTTGCATTTAATAATTGAAAATAGAGGGGGTATGGCCATTTTTAATTGCCTGTGTTAATATGAAAATAATTAAATGCAGCACTACAGAAGTAAGACAAACCAAGGTAACTAAATTAACTTACCAAACAATAAAATACGCTTTTTTTGAAAGAAGGTGACTTTCTGTAATTAAATGAGTCAAGGGGTTAGGGAAAATAAACTGGTGAAGAATGTTGAGATTTTGTAGCTCTTGCTCTCAATTCTGCCTGCACAAGTGTGTCAGGGAATAGTCTGGGGATTGCCTCGATGGGTGTTCAGGAAGATAAAAAGCTGTTAATATGTTCTTAGAAATATCAGTGATCACAAAGTCACACGAATGAATGCCAGCAAGAATCTCTGCAGGAGTCTACAAATGGTTCAGAAGAGCTGTTTTTACCTGTGGTGGTGTGAGAGCACTAATTCAGTGAAAGGCCGGGGTGTGCAGGTGCTGTCAAGGGCTGAAGGACAGGAAATCAGGACCAGAATCCCATGGGGGGCAACATTTGTATCAATCTGCATCAAAGCTACTTTTGCCACACTATTCCTTAAAAACTGCACGGGGACAGTGGCCCTTAGGCCCCGAGGATAAGAATCTTGGTGTGTCTCCACACAGTAAAGATTATTCTATCAGCTCCAGATGGAAAAAACCCTTAATTTTTCATAGGTAGAAGCCCCCAGCTTTGCTCCAGTGCTCACCCAGTGCAGAGCTGCAATGCAAAGGTGCTTTTTAATGAGATTAGCTGAGAGCATTTCAGAGCTCCCTGCAGCCAAAAGGAAGAGGCTGTGCCTTCCCCGGGACCCTGCCAGCCATCCCCTCCAGCCCTGGTGTTTGCAGAGCTCCCTGAGCTGATGGAGCACAGGGCTCATGCAGAAAACTGCTTTTCCTTTTGCATTCCCTCTCAGCTGTGGGGTTTGGCTGCAGCGCTGGTTGAATGAATTAATGTGAAAGTTCAGGGAGCAAAGGGCAAGCAAGGATTGCATCAGCAAATTGTGCTGTATTTCCTTGGATTAGGCTGTTTATTCCTCATGCTTTGCCAAATCCCTGACCAATTTCCAAATATCTGAATGCCATCTGTAACGAGTGCATTCAAAAGAATTTTAAGTATTTAGACAATATGCTATTATTTAGCAAGGGTTCTAAGAATGCACCTCGCTTCTGGCAATTAAATCTGCTTGAAGTGTCCTGATTTATTGATATTATTGAACTCCCTGCAACCTGAGTGCCTGCCGAACACGAGGATCACAGAAAAAATCCTGAATTGATCTAAATCTAATTTATTGTGCACAGCTCCCCAAGTCTCTGCTGAAAAATAGACTTTTATGGTCAAGAGAGTGCAGAAGTGATTTGCAAGTCTTAAAAATTTACACAGAGATAGTGATTGTGCCCTACTGGCACTTTTGAGTGCCTAAATTTGTATCGTATATTTACCAGCCATTCAGAAGTAAAGGTTTACTATGATTCCCAATTTCAGCAAAATCAGCATTTTCTAATCTTACTTTGAATAAATAAAAAAAAATTTTTTTTCTGGACTTGACACCTAATTTTCAGTGACCTTAGTCACTGATGTCTTTGTTTTTAAGAAATTCTGATTAGATGGTCCTGATCAGTGAAAAAGAGGGCCTAAATATCCCTTGAAAACTGAGCATTGATTTTCTGAGCAAGTGATATAAAAACAATTCTGCCAAGTTTTTAGATTTATTTGTAAGAAAAGCATAAGGCTATGTTGATCTTGCAGACCCTAAAACTCTTGTTCAACTGAAAAAAGTCAGGCCAGCAATAAACTATTGAAAAAAATGTGCTTTGAATGGTATTCAAGGTGTGTGCCCTCAGTTACCCATCAGGAGCCCATTTCAGTGGGCACGATACAATAACTGGGGGTACCTGACTTTGTGTCCAGGAGGTGCCAGGGTGCTCTGTCTCTGCTGACAAAACTTGCAAAGGTCTCTGTGCACTTTTCCTGTCAGTGAGGCGATGGGAGAGCATCCGTAGTCTGCGCTTCCAGGGAGACACTGGGAAAAGAGACAAGACTTCATTCACAGCTACCCTGAGCAAATCACAGAATCGTGGAGTGGTTTGGGTTGGAAGGGACTTTAAAGCTCATCTCATTCCAATTCCTCTGCCATGGGCAGGGACACCTTCCACAAAACCAGGTTGCTCCAAGCCCCGTCCAACCTGGCCTTGAACGCTCCCAGGGATGGGGATCTTTGAAGATCAGGTTCGTGCCAGCCATGCATCATCCCTTTTCATTTTCTAAAACCATTCTGATTTCAGAAATCGAGGCATTATCTCAGGTATTGAAGTCAATGCTCCTTTTGTTTTTCAGAAGTACTGTGTGAAGAACTCGTGAAACATTCAATTTTACTTCTAGATTTTCTAGCCTCTTGAAACTCTGAAATTACCACGTGCTACGCACTGGAGGTGATCCTTAGAGCAAACACCCTGGAGAGGCTGCAGAAACCTGGATCTGACCGTCTGCCTTTCGGTCACAGACCCACCCTGCCATGTGGGGCACACGCGGTGACTTGTACCCAAATATCGAGAGGGGGTAACTCAAACAGCGCTGTCAGCGTCTGAGGGCAGCACAAACACGGAGACATGGAGCCGCACTGAGGAAAACGCCACCGAGGGAAAGGCCCCGCCAAAGCCGGCCGAGGGAACCATCCCCGCCAGTGCCGGGCCGCCTCATCCTTCATCCCGCGTTATTCCTCACCTCGCCTCACCCTCACACCGCTTCATCCATCCTTCCTCACTCCTCACACCGCTTCACCCACCCTGCCTCACCCCTCAGACTGCTACATCCACCCTGCCTCACCCCTCAGACCGCTTCACCCATCTTGCCTCACCCCTCAGACTGCTTCACCCATCTTGCCTCACCCCTCAGACCGCTTCACCCATCCTGCCTCACCCCTCACACCACTCCATCCACCCTGCCTCACCCCTCAGACCGCTTCACCCATCTTGCCTCACCCCTCAGACCGCTTCACCCATCTTGCCTCACCCCTCACACCGCTTCACCCATCTTGCCTCACCCCTCAGACCGCTACATCCATCCCGCCTCACCCTCACACCGCTTCATCCACCCTGTCTCACCCCTCACCCCGCCTCATCCCGCTTTATCCCTCACACCGCCCCATTCCCTTTACTCCTCACCCCTCACACCCCTCATCCCGCCTCACCCCTCACGCCGCCTCACCCCGCCCCCCGCCCGTTGCCATGGAGCCGCCGTTGCCATGGGAGGCGGCGGGGCGCATGCGCGCGCCCGCGGGAGTGCCCGGATGCAGCGGGAGGAGGCGCTGCCGCCATATTTGCCCGGAGAGCAGCGAGCTGGTAGCTGCAGAGCCCCCCGGACCCATCGGCTGCCATCCGCCCCGCGCAGTCCCCGCCGCCGCCCCGCCCGTAGGACATGGACGATCGGGAGGACCTCGTCTATCAGGCCAAGTTGGCTGAGCAGGCTGAGCGCTACGATGGTGAGCGCGCGGGCTCGGGAGGCCGTGCACGGCCGAGGGGAGAGGGAGGGAGGGAGGGAGCGGCCACAAAATGGCGGCTGGGCGGGGGAGGGGGGCAGGGGCGGAGGAGGGGGCGCACACAAAATGGCGACGGGGAGCGCCCTGAGGGGCCGCTGGAAGCGGGGATGGGGGGCCGGGGCGAGGGGGTGTCTCGGGCCGGGGCGGGGCCCGGGGCGGGGGGCGGTGGCGGCAGGAGCCGGGAATAAAATGGCGGCCGCGAAGGGCGAGTCCTGGAGGGGGGGGCAGGGGAGCCGCCCCCGCCTCGGGGGGCCCCACAAAGAGACCCCGCTGCCCCTCACGGCGCCGCCAGCTCCGGCCGGCCCCGGCCCCGAGCTCCCCCGGCCGGGCGGCGCGGGGCGAGGGCGGCTCGCCGCAGACAACGCCCATGCCGAGCGCTCAGAGGGGGGGCCCGGCCCTCGGCCCCTCACCGGCCGTGCTCGTGGGGGTCCCCAGGGACGGGGCTGCGCTTCTTTCTCTGCCTTTACCCCCGGCTGGAGATCTGCTGCCCCTGGCAAACCCAGAGAGAGCGAGTTCTCACCCTGCAGGGAGCGAGTACATGATTCACTGCCCAAAGAAAACGCATATGCTTTCATTATGTGGTAGAAATTATTACAGGTAGTTTCACTTTCCCAGCGTTTTCTTTTCATCCTTTTTTCCCCTTCAAGTTTTTGTGCTATCCCTGATCATTTAATATCCGTGATGATTTAATATCTGGGGGAAAAGGGGTAGAGGGGAGGAACTGGCAACCCTGGGTGGTGTCTCTTGCCCCAAAAATGTCTGTCTTGCAACTGTTCCTTTTAAACATGGTTCCCCTGCATATAATAGAAAAGGCCTTTAATTTTCTCGACTCTTCTGACACTGTTACTTTGCCCTGAGAGCTGTGATTACTCATTTGAAGTGAAATAAATCTATGTGTGTAGAATGTGTGAATGCAGTAACACGTCATTTAGAGAGGTAAGAAGACGCTCCAAATATTTTCTGTTCCTAAGTTTTTATAGACAACATGACCAAGTTCTCACCAAATGACAGATTATTACTGAGTTATGCTTAAAAAACATCTGATGGCAAAAAACATCTGATGGCACCATTGTAGGAAATCTGAAAAATACACGTTTTGGGGAAAAAAAAGAGAAACTAAAACAAAAAGAAGGCCTAAATAAAACTCCATTCATTTAGAGTTCTCATGGGAAAATAGTTTAGAATTCATAGCAGCACTAAAGGAAAGGAGTCGGGCAGTCTCTGCAATAACTGAAGGACTTGGAGAAAGGAAATGCCCCCAGAAGCCAGGTATTGGGGTACCATGATTACCTTGGGGCACATCCATATTCCACAGAATGTGTGCCACTTCTGCTGAGGAGGGAAGGGTTCTCCACCTGGTAGGGATGAGTCAATGCCACTGGAAGTGTTGGCTTTGGTTTGAGTGGAAACCCAACATCCTGGAGGAACCATCATCCTTGGGAGCTCTTGAGGCATGACTGTCTTTCTGAGCTTTTCTGAAGTCAGCAGTAAATGACTTTGCTAGAAGGTAACAGGACTCTACCCCATGGCACAGATCTGCAATGCAAACTTCCTGTCAACTGATAAAAATTGATTGGGAAGGATTATTGCCTTAGTGCAGCTTTTCCCTGGGTGGACTTTTGGTTCTCCCAGTACCATGACTGTTTGCTAAACAAGCTGCCCAGAGCAAAATGTAGAAGACTTGTTGTGCTGTATTGCCTCTGAATGGGCATGAAACTTGTTACAATTCAGGAGGGAGCACTGAACTTCAAGTTGTCTTGTTTAAATCAGTGCTGTGGGTTTTGGACTTTCAGAGGTTTTAGGAATCAGGTTGGGTCAACATAATTTAAGATGCTCCCTCTAATTCTGCCAGCTGCTCTAAATGCATCTTCACTTCCCTCGTGTCCATGGCCTGGAAGAAAATGTACTGTAGATACTGTTTTATCATTTAATTCTCTGTTCCTGTTCAGCTGAAACAATTAAAAATGATTGGCATAATTTGTTCTTGTTAATGTGAAATAATGCAGTTCTGCCAAGATCATAGCTGAGACTGCTGAATAATTCTGTGAACAAAGCAATTTGAGAAGCAGTATGAGGAAAGAGTAAGCTAATCCTAATTTTGCTCCTCAGTTTGATCTTGGAGGTGCACAATTATAAGGCCACAGTTATTAATTGGTTCATATAAAATGGGGTGATGGTAAGTACTGGCTGCAGATACATCGGAATACAAGTCCCTTGGGTAATTCAAATATGACTTTGACAATTTTTTTGTGTTTAACATTAGAATAAGTGTAAACTTCTGTCCCATCTTTCTCCTGGAGATGGAAGAGTGGTGGGTTGCTATTTATGTATGGCTCATGGCATTTATAGCAGCACTTATGGTGGGCATCCAACTGTGGCTTCTTTGGTGTTACTTACCTGACCCACTTAGGGAATTTCTGAAGTCTTGGGAGCTGCGTTTGTGAACGGCTGGGAATGTAGTCCTGTGTCTGGGCTGTCCTCAGGATGGTGGCCCAGATTAAGAGGACAACTTTCTAGGTACTTTTGCAGTGTAAGTAGCACTTAAACCCTGATCTCCAGAGATATATTAAGAGATTTGGGTGTCTGACTATCTTCACAGATCTGCTTAGGCATGTTATGGCAAATCACAAAATGCCAGGAAGCTTACTGGCAGTACAGGAAGCTTGGTGAGAAATGTCACTCCCTGCTATTCCTTATTGGTAGAATAATATATAACTAAATGGAGCCCTTTTTTGGAAAACAATTGGAGTAAGTGATCATTGTGGAACTCTTTATATCAAGAGGATGTAGAGGATTCCTGTAGACTGCTGCTGAATATTGAAACCAATTCCTCTTTGTAGAAGCTGGGAATATCTTTGTTTCAGGTGAGAAACATGCAGTCTGTGAACAGATACTTCCAACAGCTGCTTTGTACTACAAGTCTTGGAGTACATTCCTTGGGTGAGGTGAAATAGGGGGGGTTCCCCCTCAAAACCAGAGAAGGTGCAGGTAAGGAAAGCACCCAGCCCACCAGGACGGGTCTCCTGCCTCCCAGCACAACAGGCTAACAGCTGGCTCCTTTGTCTTTAGAAATTGTCTGTCAGGGAAATGAATGTGTCTGTATGACGAAGGCAGGAACGTGTGCAGCAGTGGGTTCAGTTCAAGATTTGAACCCTTTTTAGGAAGATCTGTCTCCTGGTAACAGGTCTTCAGCTTAGAGCCTAATGAGGAATCAATAAGTCACAAATTAGAATTCAAATTGCATATTAATTTTGGTTTGCAGAGGGTTGGTCTCTTTCAAGCAGATGTCAAGCACACTTCAGTTTTTTTGGTTCCTCTCCCCATTAGTGGTTACCACTTACCCTGTTACAGCTCTTAGTGCTGCAGTGATGTGGGGTGTGACTGCTGTCTCTGAGGTAGAAGGCAGAAAAATCTCAGCATATCCCTAAGAATTGTAGGAATCCAAGAGTTAAAATATGGGCAAGGCAGTGCTAAAGGAGTAAGACTGTACATTTCTGTAAGTGGGAGTTGTACATACTGGGACATAAATTGACTTGTGATTATGAGCAGTTGTGTGAGAGAGGGCCTTTGTCTGTGCCTTCTTGAATTTCCTGAGGTACCAGGAGCAGACAAAGGAGACAGAATTCTACAGTTGGATGGTGAGGTCCTCTGCAAGGAGCCCAGAAGCTGAACTGGCTTCCAGTATTAGAGGATTGCTCAGTAGCAGATCTCAGTCAAGGGGAGATGTTTATGATGAGGCCCAGGCTTAAGATATGTGCTTTCAAACTGAAATGTTTGTTAGAAATAGTGGGGGAATCCTCTTGATTTGGAAAAGTAAATGCCCACAGCTTGAAGAGATTAGAGTAACGATTTTAAAATGTTCTTGTTGCAAGAAGGGCTTGTGGTAGACCATACAATTGATCATGCAGAAAATCCCACTGTTGCTTGGATAACTTGGCCCTAACCTGTGTTTCTCCATGTGTGCAAAGGTACAGGACTGTTTATTGCAGAGTCATGCTGTCGGGTTTGGAAGGGTTCTGACTGCACCAGCTGTTAGAAACCTTGCACAAGGAATAGCAATATAACCCTCTGCTTTGGCCACAAAACCATTGTCGAGCCGCTGTGCACGTTGGATATTATTTGGGTTTTTTTTTTCCCTCCTCTGCCTGTTGGTTTGTCTTAACTGGGAATCCACCTGTTAGGTTCTTTTATGCTCATTTGTGTAAAACTTGCATATTGTGATAAGGAACGCTTCTCATTTGTGCTTGAATTCTGGTCTGACCCTTAGAACCAGTTCAGTTCTCTAAATAAAAGGCAGGATTAATTTTTTTTCCCCTGTGAGTAGTTGTCTGAGCTGGTGACCTGAATGAGCCAGTTGAGAGGTCAGAGGGGTGTTGAGCTGGCAGGAGGGAATCGATAGGGATGGGTTCAGCCATCTCTGGATGCCAAACCCAGGATTCCCTAGGAGAGCACAAAAACCTTATGCAGGCAGTGTCACAGTGTGTTCAGAGGAGTTCCTAATGGATGGAAAGAGGAGCTGAACTTCCACTTGCTTGAATTTGGAGCTCATCAGTGTAGGGAGTAGAGTGGTGCCCACTGATGCTGGGTCTGCAGCTGTGGGAAATGAGTCTGTGGCATTAATCTGCACAGTTAGATTCATCCCTTACTGAAGAAAACACACTGGCCCCTATTTCTTCAGTTCTTCTCATGTTTGTTCCTACGAGTTTGCTGCTCCTAAGTCAGTACTTCTTATTTGCTTCTGTTTCATCAGAAACACTTCACTCAGAAATGTCAGCCTGCTTCCAGCACAGATCCCCTGTGATTCCACTGGTGGGCTTTCTCTGTTCTCAACACTTGAGTCTCATATTCATGCCTTCTTTCCTGTCTTTCAGCCAAGTGTTTACCCATGTGAGGACTTTCCTTCCTATCCCATGGCAGTTGAGTTCCTTAAAGAGCCTTGGGTGAGGGACCTTGTCAAATGCCTTTGGGAAATCCAGGTAGACTGTTCCAATTATGTCTCCTTGTCCATGTGCTTCCCTTGTTCGAGGCATGCCAGTAGATTTGTGAGGCATAATGGAAGGCCATGCTCTACAGGATAATGATTATGCATATACCCTCTTATTCCAGGCTTTTTTTAAACATAATTCCCATTGACTTGACCCCTAGTGAGTATTAGGTTGATGGTGTTGTAGGTCCCCTTGAGTGTCTGCTGGAGCCCTTCTCAAATGAACAGTGTAAACCACTTTGTGTTTGCTGCTGCTCTTAAAGCCCTGAGTGAGAGGTTACACACGACTGTTTAGGGTCAGATACTTAAGTTCCTGTGACTTGTTCCTGATCATCTTTTGTTGGTTGCAAGAATGAGCAAGTACAAGGCTACCACTGGTACTGAGTCTTTGAATACTGTTTATGGTGTGTGATCATCTCTGGTGGACACAACTTATTTTTTCTGCTGTGTCCTCCACCTCCTCACAGCTCACAGGATGCTCGCTTGCAGCTTTTTGCTCCTGAAATGCTGAAGTAGGTACTGGGCAGCAGCTTAGAAGCTCGAAGATCCTGGTTTGCTTTATTGTCCTTAGATAAGGGCAGTAGAAAAGATTAAACTTAAAACACAACTTCTGTTTGCTCATGTTCTGCTGCTACTAAGGGAGAATTAAGGCAGTGCTTCTGCTGCTCTTCATTACATAATATATAAGAATTATACTTTCTGGGTTCTCTTAAGGTCCATTTTGATTTGAGTATGATGACCATTACATCATCTCCATCTCACCTTTGCTCAACAAGTTCTTTTTCTGTTCTTATTTTAAGAAGCTGTCTCTCTTAAGTAGTTCCTCTTTTGGAAGGGAGGCCCCCCACTAAGAGATTTTCTAGCTCTTGTTTTTTTCCTGTGGTAACATTGAAATTCTTACAGTTTATGCATATGTGTGGAGGCCAGGGGGAGTTACTCCAGCATTGAGGTTGAAGTAGAGCCTGTGTATTGTTTGAAGTCACAAGGAGTGCCCTGGTTGTGAACAAAAAAATCTGACCCTGTAGCATCCTGGTTTGTGAGACTCAGGCACTGAACCAGAGGTTACAAACACTGTAGATTTCCCTTGCCAGGTTTCCTTTAGTGCATCAGCCTATGTTTGGGCCAGATGGTTTCTGTTACAAGCACAGATTTTGATAGAACTGCCAGGTACTGGCTATTCTCTTGGTTGGGTGTGCTGTTTGTTGTTTTGTATTGGGAAGGTTTTTAGGCTTCCCACTGAATTTGCTGTGCATCACCCATTTCCTTATTTCCTTACCTGAGGATACTGTAGTCCCCCTGGGTTTTTTTTTTTATTTCTAGAGTTTAAGCAGCAGCAAATATCTAGATTCTCATTCATCTCTGGTCGAGAGGGAGTCAGCTGTGCCCTTTGTTCTGTGGCTTGGCCCCCAAGGATGCTTCTCAGCACTTGTAAACTTCCCCATGACTTTTTAGTGTGGAGTAAAGCTTATTCTTTGTCTTTCACTTGAAACCCCAATCCCAAGCCTCGCACCTTGCTGTTCCAGGACCCTTTTGTAGGTGGCCGCCTCTGTCCCAGCCCTTTGTGCTTTCCAGGCTTTGCCTGCGTGTCCCTCCTGGTGGCTGGAGGTGACTCAGCAGGGTTTGCAGTGGGGAGCCAGCGTTTCAATCATGGTAGTAGAATATAGGAACCTAAAAAATGGCCTGGCCATCCTGACAGTTCTGTAGTATCTTAGGCAGTTGTTCGGAGTCTCAGCTTTTCCATGAGAATATACAAACCTGATCAGACAGTGTCTGTGTGTTGTGGTGTTTCTTAACCAGCAGCAGGTGCTTGGGAAGGATCTAAATCTAGGCCGAGCATGTCATTCTCCAGAATGTTCCCCTCTCCTTCCACAATTTACATTTCTGGGATTTCCTGCTCTGATGGTGGCATGATCTGACAGTAGCACAGTAAGTGACAGCCACAATCACCTGAGAGGCTGGAACTTAACCACTTAACTGCAGTGTCTGTCTCTGTGAATCTGCATAACACTGCTTTTTCCATAGTTCAGTGTAAGCATCTCTGGATTTTGTATGCAGTGAGTTGTCATTCCTGCAGTAATCCTTGTTAATGAAATGTAATCTCAGACTTGTATTTTGTCTTGAATAGTCTCTGACTGAGCTTTCCACCTCCTTGTGGAAATTTCCAGATAGGTAAAACTGCACTTAAAAAATAATTTGCTCTGTTGCTGGTGTAGGTGACTTTATTTTTGTATTCTGTTGGAGGAGATACAGATGGGTTTTCCCCCTGCTTTTGTACTGCCTGTGTTCTTAAGGTTTTTCATCAGGCTTAAATTTTCAGGGCTGGATTATGGCTTTGCCATGGAAGACCCAGGTATGTGCATAATATTTTGTCTTGTTGAAATATCAGCCCAGATTTTTGTATTTGTGAGCACAATTGGGCTCTTTACTAAACTAGAAACCTTTTTATCCAACAGCTTTGTGGGTAGACTGATAACGACTGATAAATCTTTCCTCTTTGGGTGGGACAGTTGTTTATGGGTAGAATTCTGATCTGTGGCTGTGTGGTGACCTAGTGACAGGATAAAGATTTTGTGAAGGAGACCTTTCAGTTCCTGTTAGTGTTGGGAGGTTGTGTACACAGTGTGAGGGGTGCTGAAGCTGAGGGGTTTGTGCTGCAGAACAAATGGAGGGACCTGAGGTGCTCCCCCATCCCCCAGCATCCTGTTCCCAGTGGCTGTCACTTGTCAGGGAGTCTATTTAACTTACTAACACCTCAGTCATAAAAGTGTTGGGCTGATAAGGGCTGTTTACTGATCAGGAGTAGTTGTGAGCAGGTGCCTGTTTTCCTTTGGCTCCCTTGTTTCCGTGGTTGTGGCTCTGCAGGAGGGTGGCTAATGACCTCCTTTGCCAACAGACTGAGACACTGACACAGGAGCTCCTTGTAGGGCAGGGTTTTGGGTTTGGCTTTGTACCAGCTATTGCTCAGCCAAATTGGATTTAACCTCTGTTTCAAGGGCTTGTAGATCTTCAGGCTGGTAAAAGGTAGATAAAATCCTGCAGAAGCCAAGCAGTTGATTAAATTGGTAATGATGTGTTTGAATGTACACTGAAAACAGCTACTCATTACAGGAAACAGCAAGTCTTGCGTGTAGTTTTTTATTTTAAATTTTCACTCTACACAAATGTGCTTCTAAGGAAGAGGTTGTGAAGGAAGCCTGTAGAGCAGTTGATAAAACGTGCCCCTTTTGCCCCAGTTGTTGCAATTTCCTGATCCAGGGCAGAAGATCTTGGAAGTTGTTGCTGTCCTTGTTCCTCAGCCTCCACACTTCGGGGCTGATTATTCCGTGTACATCGTTGTTATATGAGCTAAGTGTGAATAGATTTCTTCAGTAATTGTCTTCATTAAGAGGCAGGTTTTCTATAAGAGCATCCAGGAGTATGACTGCAGTGCTGTGTATTTAATCCCAGTAGATGAAGCACAGTAATATAAACCCTTTCAAGAGAAGGCAACATCTTCTGGAACCTGTGTGTTGCTTCTCTGAAGGCAGTAAATATTAGGCTTTGAAACAAGACCTGCATTTTTTGCTGGAGCTTGACAAAGATATGCAGGTCACAAAGACTGCAGGTCTCAATTCCTGATTGTCATTTTTGTCCACAAGAACTGTCAGGCATCTTAATCTTGAGCACAGCTCTATTGTTTAATGAACTTCAAAATATGAGATGGCTTAATTTGCATAATTTTAAAAATTCACAGCTTTTAAGTAGATTCTTTGTATGAATGGGATGGTAGGGTCATCCTTTAGGAAAGAAATCACTGTACTTGCTTTATTTAAGTAGCAAATTGTAGCTGTATTATATTGCCTGTAACTTAGCTGGCATCAATTACTTACATTTATGTTAATATTAATTGTGTGAACATGGAGTGTTCTAGGGCAGCTCTCAGATTCTTCAGCAAGCTCATTATTTTGCAATTGCAGGGTGGAGTTTTCAACAAATTTTATCAAATCCTTGGTGGATTGTTTTTTGTTACTTTCTGGGATTTGGAGAAGCAAAATCTGCTGATAAAAACAGAGCCAACATAAAATTTTGTCCTCCACATATGGAGACCTGTTGGTGACTGATAACACTGTTCCTGCCAGGGAGCCTACAGTCTCCATTGCTGCAGTAGCTTATGCCTGTTCAGGTTGTACTTTTGACATCTGAGGGCAAAAAATGATAGTTAAACTTCATTTGTGTATTTAACACTGTTCTTCTAATGTGTCTTGAGCAATCCCAGTGTGGTCAGGCAATGAAAGGGTTATAACCTTTCAGTCTTTGCTTCCATTGGAGTGTAGGAAAGCTGGTTTTGGTATTGATTGTTTTAACCTCAGGTTTAGAAATACTTTTCAACAGGCTTAAAATAGAAATATATATAAATTCATATTTTGTGTGTTACTTTTCAGTGTAAATGGCTGCTTGGCTGGGTACATGTGGTTGCTGTGGGGACACTCAGGATGATTTCTTTGTTACCAGTCCAAGCACCAAATTTTTCTTTTGGAGGTTCATCTTGCAGCTTTGCCTCACTTTCCTAGTAACAGTACTCATACATCTCTACATGTATTCAAATCTGGATTTTATATTTTTGTTAATTACCATGTTACACTGTGTTCCAGCTGAAAAATCAGTGGAGCATCCTTTAATTCCTCAGATTATCCTGATTGTGTCGAGAGCTGGATCACATTTGCTCACCGTTTCTCACTGTTCTCTGCTTTCTGCAGAGCACTCTGGAGAACAAACACTCCTGTAGGATTGTGCTGATAACTGTTATTAATTTTTGGAACCCTTGTAAAATACCAGATGAATATCAGATACTTTGTGTATGTGCTGATTGATTTGTTTGGAACACTCCAGGGTAACAGTGAGGAGTAGCTGGATTGAAGGAGGAGGGAGTCTAATTAATTTCCTAAGCTCTCATTAATGTACAGCTTGTACTGAATGATTTGAAAGATGCTTCAGGTGTGAGAGTAATTGCCTGACCCTTTCCTCCTAGAAATGGTTGAATCAATGAAGAAGGTGGCTGGAATGGACGTGGAGTTGACAGTGGAAGAAAGAAACCTGCTTTCTGTTGCATATAAAAATGTGATTGGAGCCAGGAGAGCTTCCTGGAGAATAATCAGCAGCATTGAACAGAAAGAAGAAAACAAAGGTGGAGAAGACAAATTAAAAATGATTCGGGAATATCGGCAAATGGTAAGATGGAGTTGGTATTACAGCAAAATGTCATTTAGTTCTGGTCCCCTTGCCATAAACTGCCCCGGTGTTCCAGATTGCCTGTGCTGTGCTGACCTGGAGTAGGGTGGCAGCCTTGGGAGGCTGGAGCTTGTTCTTTATCTGGAGGATGAATCTCTTGGTGGAGGGAAGAGCTGTGGCATTGCTGTGTAAACACTCAGAAGGGCAGCAGGCTCAGGAGAGGGAGGGCTTTTCCCTCAGCCAAGCATTTGAACTGCACTGGCACTTCCCTGCTTACTCAGGTGTGAGGCTCCACCTGCTCAGGAAGCCTCATTCCTTCCCTTCCAACCTCACTGACCCCCAAGCAACTTCTTTTTTTTAATTAACCCTGTCAAAGGAGGTGTTTGTCTATTAAACTTCCACTTCCTATGAAAGTTGCTTTGGATCATACAGTGACACTTTCTGTGATTCCAGTTCTCTGTCATAGAGTGTTCAGAACATTAACACTTGAAATGTCCATGGGGGGTTCTTCAGGCTCTTCTTGGCTCCTTGTCTTCTGTCCCTCCTGTTCCTGGGGATGTCCTGGTCATCCCAGCTGTGAAACTTGCGTGTGTAGCAACCTCCAGGGCCTTGCTGTTTTCTCTCTCTGGAGAGAGAGGGAAAAATTGATCCACATAACTTCATGCTGACTTAGTCAGAGTGTGCAGCTTTACCTAAAATGGAGAACTTGCAGCAAGCTCTGACTTCCATTGGTAAGGGCTAATGAAACCTCCAGCTCTTGGTGAGCTGTTGTTCCCCCTGCCCTAAATGATGGCTTAGCACAGAGCAGGCAGCCTCCCATACTATTTAAATCCCACACATTTCTGCAGAGACTTCAGCTCCATTATTTGAGGACAAGTGCTTCCACATGGTTCACATCTTCACTTCCAGAGAAGCAGTGGAGTCTGTTATATCACCTGGCACTGATTCATATACCAGCAATGGAAATGATCCTGGCTTGGCAATCTTCTCCCAGGAATGGCTCTGTCTACTTTCTGTTGACTCACAGGGTTTCTGTTGCTCCATGGAATTGTTAAAGTTGTGAGTTTCTAATTTTATGCTGGCATGCTGATGGGATGAGACACTGCCAGTTACATACAGTCCCAAATAACCTTTTCTTGATGGGTGTCTACAATCTCCTAAAAGAACATAGAAAACAAGACAACAGCTGTCCAGTGATTAAATTTGTTTTACACGGTGTGTTTCCAGATTCTTTTGCACAGGGTTTTGTGGGTGGTTATCATCATCTGCCAAAGATCCTTTAATGATGAAAAGACTTTTCTCCTGGTTTTGGAAGGACTCTAGAAATAGCCTTTATTCTGCATCTCTTTTTGTAAAAGATGTGTGCCATTCTGGGTGGACTGGGGTGCAAGAAGTACAAATTTGTAGTGCTTGAGGTGTCTGAAGAGATGGAGAGGCCACCTGAAGTCAGTGTCATGCCAACAGGGTGTTGAGCTGTTAACTCCTCGGAGGGAGCAGCTTTCACAGCTGCACAGGAGGAGCAGTGCACTGAGCTCTGTCACTGGTTCCACACTGGAGGAGGGGTGGCTGTGTCTGCCCAGCTCCACAGGGACTTCTACAAGAGCTTCCTGAGCATCATCTGTAGCTGAAAGCCAGATCCTGTTGGTAGCTGCTGGGAGACTTAATATGGGTTGGCATCTGCTCTGAGAGTGTGAATGGGTTTGGCAGGATGGCCTGGGAGCAGGAAGGAGCATGGCACAGGTTTGGGTGCTGCTGCTCACTGTCACTGCTCAACAGTAGCACTCCTGCCCTGTTGTGCTCAGTGCTTCCCTGAAGAAACAGCTTCCAGCAGAATTCTGCTCACTGTGATTCCCTTGTCAACAAATTCTGCCTATTGTAGCATTTTCCAGAGTAAGTTCATTGCTGGGGAAACCTTTTTCAGACTTGAAAGGCTCTGAAGAAGGGAAGAAAACCCCACCCCAACCAACCAAACCTTTCCCCCTAGACCCTGTCTGTGAGCCAACAAGGCCAGGTTTAAGGCACTGGGGAGTTGGAGAGATCCAGCATCTCTAAAAGACACATTTCTCATCTGCCAGAAGCAGCTGTGACCTTGCTCAGCTGTAGGGTGCTGCTCCAGTAGGAAGTGAAAGTTTCTGTAGTGGTTTTTGTGACAGTAATCCTTCCTTGGGTGTGGTGTATGTCAGCATGTACGGTAACTCAGCTCGTGGCTCACGTTGAGATTTCTGAGCTATGGCCAGCGTGACCTGGGGCAGAACTCCAGGGATGGTGGTGGTGGGAGGGCAGGGCTGGGCTGGCCTTGCCTGAACTGGGCACTGGGCAGTAGTGAGAGATGAAAGACACCAGAATGTGCCTCTTCCCAAGCCACTTCAGCTGAGTGGAGCCAAACACAGCCATAGCCATGAGGGAAAATGCCACTTAGGTGCTTCCTTTGTAGACAGGCTGCTCTCCTGGCTCCTGGGGCCATTTGGATACACAAAAGCTCCTGAATTTCTCATCTGGCTGCATCTCTGATGAGAGCACACTGGGGCTTGTGCTCTTCATCCTTGAGAGGCTGCAGTGGGGTGTGGCTGCACGCAGTGCAGTTCCTTCCCTTGCAGTTAAACCAGATCCATTCCCACACCATAGCACAGGTATTGACCTGCCCCTTCCTGCTCTGGAGATCTGGCACATGGAATGTGTGTTTCCAGTGCTCTGACTTCCAACCTGGGCTGTACTTTGGGGCAGCTGCCAGGCTCTCCTCCATCCCCCCCTTCTTAGAGAGTGCTCGCTGAGCCACTCTTTCTGGAACAGATCCTTCTTGTACAAGAGCTTTTAGTTTTCTTGTGGGTTTTTTGTTTGTTTGTTTTAATCACCTTGATTTATATTAAATCTTTTTAAACTAAGCTTGCTCAGGACATTTCCATTGCCCTGGACAGCAGCTGATCTCTGATAACTGTGACTGATCCTTTAAGCAAAGCTGGAAAAGGTCTGTCTGAGATGAAATAGAAGTTTGTACATGTATGGTTATTTAACTAAAGAGGATTAGAAACTGATTTAATTCTTTGCAGTTTTGCTGAAGATCTCTGCAAAAGAAGTCATTGAAAAAGAGGATCAAGAGGAAAGAAGTTTGCAGGAACTGACTGCTGGCCAAAGGTTTTATAGCTTTTGTAGCCCAAGAATATATGAAGTAGATTCTTCTCAAGTGACCATATTTCAGCACCTTTCTTAAGCATTTGTCACATAATTAAGTACAGCATCTTATTCTTCCTGTGAATGTCAGGGTATTCTGACATTTGTCCATGAAATTTGCTGACAGTTAATTTACCTAAAGGAACTTTTGCAAATCTGTTACTTTGTACAAGTCAGTATGTGTGTGTATGTGCCAGTTTATAATTTAATTTGGATCTGTAATTTGAACACCTTTGGGGTATAACTGCTGTGGTTACAAACCCAGATAGTTTGGGAGCTGTGTGGTGATAAAAGGATTACACGGCAAGGAAAATGTTTAAAGGAAGAAGGAAAAGCAAATGCTTGGGTGGGAGGATAGGAAGGGTTGATGGACTGAGTGGGGCTGCTCCTGTGATCCAAGACTTGCAGTTCCTGGTAGTTTCTTTAATGCATTTGCTTGAAATCTCTCCTTTATATGAAATTAGCCTGAGCCAGAGTTCTCTTCAGCTGTAGCTGTGAAAGTTCCTGTGAAATGATGAAAAAGCAGCAATGGATGGGTGACAGTGTGCATTAAACCAGCCACTCCTGCTGGGCTGACCTGGGGGCTCAGAGCCCATCTGGTTTGGGCAATGTTGATGTCACAGGAGGGGTTTCAGCTTTTCTGGCTGTGCTCAGTTTCTCTGCTTGCAGGTGTGAAACTCTCTGTGGTAAGCCCTGATCTCATAGACCTTGCTTTATGTTTGGACCTGGAAAAAATGAAGGTTCATGTGACTGTTTTCAGTTCAGACTATGCAAATCCAGTATCTGTTTTTAAATAAGGCTTTATATACTGTGTTTTTGGCCACAGATTTCACTGTCAGTGTTGATGATTTCTGCTTTTTCACTGAGTTGCTGCGCTTTGTGTTTTTCACCTGCTTCTGGAGCTTGTTTTCATCTCGTACCTGACCTTTGTTTGTGTGGCACATCTTGATTCTGTTCTGATACTCCATGATTTTTGTCTTAAGGCTCTATTTTTAGAGCTTTGCCTCCAAGGACTCAGTAGAATCTGTTGTGAAGGTGCCATTTAACTCTGGGGTATAATGGAGTTGAGCTGATTCAGGTTAATTACCTTCAAATTGTCCCCTTTGCTGTTGCCACTTTTAGGGCAGCCTTCTGGGATCAAAAATGGAAGGAATTGAGTTGTGCAAGCCTTGCAGTAAGGAATTACATCCTGAGACAAACTCAATGCAATGCCCTAGCAAGATGTCTTTCAAGGAATTTACAGTTCCACTGTTCAGCTCCCCATTTCATCATCCATCAGTCCCTGCCTCTTGTGTGTGCCAGCTAAATGTGCACAACTGTTTCGCTTAATGCACCTGTGGAGCAGCTGCATTTATTTATTTTTCTTCTGTCTTAACCCTCTTTGGAATTTCATGATGTTACCTGTTTGATATTTGGGTACTTTTGAAAGCTTTTAGGCTTAAGTGCTCACCCTCCCCCCTCTTCTAATTTTTTGTCATATTTTTATTTTTCTTAACCAGGTTGAGACTGAACTGAAGTTAATCTGTTGTGACATTCTGGATGTACTGGACAAACACCTCATTCCAGCAGCTAACACTGGCGAGTCCAAGGTTTTCTATTACAAAATGTAAGTACCTTCCTGAGAGGAAAGGCCTGAAATAGAGACAGCAATTAAGTAGCTGCAATGGGAACTTAAAATACACTGTTGTGCAGCTCTTAGATGTAAGAAACGGCCGTTTTAATTGAGTTGCTGCTGTAGAAATCACATCCCTGCTTGGCTTTTTTTTATTTTGCATGAGCTGAACACTTGTAAAGAGAAGAAAAGGCGTGTCCTGTAGTGATGGTTTCAAATTCCCTCAGCTCCTGGTGCAGTGTTGTGTAGACAGTAACTGAGCAGCCAAGTGCTTGGTGTCTGAATGTCTAAACACTTCAATTTCAGCTGTTAATTTAATGGCTGGTGGGCAAACAAGGATTACTGACTTCCTGCTGTTTCTGTTCTCAGGAAGGGGGACTACCATAGGTATCTGGCTGAGTTTGCCACAGGAAATGACAGGAAGGAGGCTGCAGAGAACAGCTTGGTGGCTTACAAAGCTGCTAGTGATATTGCAATGACAGAACTCCCACCAACACATCCCATCCGCTTAGGACTTGCGCTCAACTTCTCTGTATTCTACTATGAAATTCTTAATTCTCCTGATCGTGCCTGCAGGTAGGTGGTGGCTGGCAGGGTGGGAGTATGGGAATGCTGTGTGAATACCAGACAAGCCAGGAGCAACTGCTTTTCCTGCTTTCCTCCTGCTGATGTTGGCTGTGATTGATGTCGATTCGCTGGGAAGATTTTCAGCATCACCATTTTCTTTGGAGTCCAGAGCCCCCTGTTTGTGTGGGAGGAATGGTGTATGAGTGTAGGAATGTGCCCCCTATGGACAGAGTGACAGAACCTTCCTCTGTCCCCCAAAAAGGAAAGAGCCCAGAACTTTCTCCTAGTGATCAGGTAGGAAAATCACTGATAGGACCTTGGGGGCTTCACCTCAAGTTTGGGGACAGCTAATTGGCCATAAGCCAAAAGGTCCTGCCTGGGCCATTTAGTAGAAAAGGACAGAACAAAGAAACCAGATTGCTTTTGTGAGGTGTCTTTACCAGGAGCACAAGTAGGTGGCACCTGGATCGGTTTGAGTTTGTTATTTTGCCTTTTAGTAAACCTTTTTTGTTCCTGATGCTGTCACATCAGCCTCCTGCTGCTTTTATGCCTCTCAAGGAATGCTGAGCTATTCTGGGGTGTAGTTTGGGTGTTGAGAGCTTATCAGATCAGCTCGAAACCCCTGGGCAAAATGTTATATATGAGAGGCAGAACAGTGATAACCTTGAATTGATCAGCTAATGGCAGTTCAGCAGCTTGCCAGGTTAACTCTGTGCATGCCCTCAAACTGCCCAAGGTGTGAGGTGATTTAACTTGTCTTGAACAAGCTGGAAGGGGTGGTGGCACTGATTTCTGTGACCTGTAAGCATGTTCAGAGTGGCAGTGATTAAAGCAAATACCGTTTCTCTTCTGTCACTGCAGGTTACACTAAATTTTTAGCAGCACTTAATCAAGATGTAGAAACGCTTAAAAAAACCAATATTCTTGAGTAAAAAGTTTCTTTAAGCACAGAGTGACTGGTGTTAAGTTGTGCTCCTGGATTGTGTTCAGCAGTATTTGTTAAATCTTTGTTGTGTCATTGCAGGTTGGCAAAAGCAGCTTTCGATGATGCTATTGCAGAACTGGATACACTGAGTGAAGAAAGCTATAAGGACTCTACACTTATCATGCAGTTGTTACGTGATAACCTGACACTATGGACTTCAGACATGCAGGGTGATGGTAAGTGAGTCCTGCTGGAACAGCTCATCCTGACCAGGGAGCAGAGTGTGGAAATGGAGAGCCTTGATGGTTTACTTGTCTCTCCTAATAAGGACCCTCCTGTCCTGCCTTAACACTGGGTCATGTGATAGGGGTGACCCTGGGGTCTTTTGAGCTCTCACTTGAGGGAAGAAGGTGTGGAATTGGCAACACTTTGTTGTTTGTCCCTCCCCACGTGGCAGCTGTGATGACTGTAAAAGCAGTGACTTCATATTTAATCTTTTCTTCCTGCTTGTCATGCTCATCTCTGGCTGTCATTCCAAGCAGGTGTGAACCTCCAGTGCAGGAGGAAGCCCTGCAAATGCTTCAGTTCCCCTTTATTCCAGGTCACTTCATTTTCTCATTGCCAGAGCAGATGCCAGATGTGTCCCCTGGCAGTACCAGGGTGGGACATGGATTGCTTCTGTTCCCTAGCAATGGATAGCACACATTTTTGAAGTGGTTTTGGCACACTGAATGGACTTTCCCAACACTTAAACTTTCACATTCAATGCTTAGTATAAATCTACTAATTTTAGGGTTTCTCTCTTGGAGACACGAATGAAAAGAGCTGACTTCTTTACTTTTAACTTGGAGGGGAAGAAATAAGTCCTGTTAAGATTATTTTGGGTACCTGCCAATGCCCAGAGCTTAGAAACAACACTGCTGAACTTCACATAAATATGTGTGTCTTGAATTTTTGATAAGCTGTTCCTTGTAGCCACACAGCATTCCTGGGGGTGCTTCACTGGTGGTGTGTCCATTTGAAAGCAAATGCAGAATCTTTTAACTCTTTCCCAGTTTCCTGTTTTTATGTAGGGTGATGGGTTTGTTTTGAAGTGTTGTTCCTCCATAGCTTCTCACTCTGCTCTTTGGGCTGCTGAGCCTGGCAGTGCTGTAAATGTGTGGGGTCTTGGCTCTTGGTTTATTCCACATCCCAGTGTTTGAGGCTCTTGCACCTCCCTTTTCAAGGATTATCTCCTGGTGCAGGATGGACCCTGGCTGGATCTGTAGACTTTCTCTAAACAGTGCAGGTGTTGAATGCCTTCCTTGCCATAGGTGGGCATTGGAGAGGAGAAATGTATTTCAAATTTCCTCTATTTAGATATAACCTTTACTTTTTTGGGGGGGGGTCAAATCCCCTGGTAGTCTGTGGAGGCCATTTTAGTGGAGTAACAAGGGTGGATCAGTGTGGGATAGTACCAATATCTTCCAAACAGTGTCTTCCAAAAGTTCCTGATTTTCCCAAAGCTGAGATCTCTCATGGATCTTGGACATTGTAGAAATTCCACAGGATTATTTACAGGCTCTTTAGATTTTGAAAAAAGAAATAGAGATCTAAATTTCTTGCTCCACAACGTGAAAGATAGACATTTTTGTTCTTCCTGAAGTAGTTCAGGTTGTCCTGGTTACTGGTGCCAGAAAGATGATGATGACAGAATTGAAAATACTTTAGGACTTCTTAAAATCCTGGTGGAATTCTTCAGATCCAGAAAAGTGATTGTGTAGAATGTTTAGACAGAGGTGCAAAGTTAAGTTTCCTCATACTTTGCTAATACTCTGAGTGCATTTCCAGCTGGTGGTTCCAGAGCTCCATATTCCCAGATGAGCAGAGCCTTTGAACAATAAACCAATAGTGGCACAATTAGCAGTTTCCAGGGGATGGGAGAGGCTTGGAAAGGGCTTGTTCTTTGGCATTAAGCTTTTCCCTCTTTCCATTTCAGCCATGTAGGGATGTAAAGCCAGGCATGACCCAGCTGCTGCACTCCCATCCCAGTCCCTGTAGCTTTCCCATGGCCCAGATGAGTGTTGAGTTTATTTCCACACTTGTAATGTCATCTCCATATGATTCCTGTTCTCCCCTTCTTTCCTGCTGTATAGATTCCTAAAGGAAAGTCCAACTGTTCATTTCCTAAAAACTCTACTTTGTAAGTCTCTTGTTGTGGCTCACTGGGGTTTTCAGTGTCAGTTTTCCTGTCACTAACAGTGCCTGCCTCTGTCACCCGCTGCTGACAAACGCTTGTGTCCCTGCTGCCACTCCTGTGGCACCTGTCCTCTGCCCAGGGATGATGTGCTTGACTAGGATCCAGAGTAACTCACATGTTTGGGAATTGAGCTGCAAACCTGGATGGATAGAAGAATATTTGGGCATGGGAAGTACTTCACAGTGGCTTGGTAGAGGAGTATTTGCTCAAGTGTGTTGGTTAGAGCATGCTCAGATTTTCTAATCTGGGTTAAAGCCTCTGCTTTCCTCTTTTCAATAGAAATCTATCTATAAACTTCATTCTTGTTGAATGTCCTGTGTTCCTAGGCCCTCTCTTCCAAAATCTACTTCCGATTGTACCTGCTGGTAATCCTGAATCTGGACATGCTCTGAGCAAACATTCTGGTTATCTGCTGGAAGTTACCAGTCTCATTTGATTGGGTTTTATTGCAAATTAAGTTTTTAATTACTAATTTCTGTTTATTGTCCTTAAGAGAACTATTATATGTGGTTACAGATAATTGTAAGCATTTTTTCAGCCTCCCTTCTCAATTAAATGACTTGTGCATGTGTGATGGCTCCAGCTGAGGTACCTGGAGCTTGCCCAGTTGCAGCAGAATTTTGGTAAAGCCCTGCAGAAGGTGTTGCATGGAGCTCCCTGGGGCAGCTGGAGTGTAGCCAAACTGCAGGAGTCTATGGACAGCCCCATTCCACTGTGTGGCACAGCCTGGTTGAACAGAGACATTTAATTTCCACAAGAGGTTTTTCTTTACTAACCTTAAACCCAGGGGTTTTTTTTGTCAGGTTGGACTTGCAGTAGGGTGTTTTTCATACCTTTGGTAGTTCCTGCCATCAGTGTAACTGTGTAAAATTCCCTGAAGTGCTTTGCTGTTGAGGCTTGAGTGGGCTTGGGCAGGAAAAGAGATGATGGTTTGGGGATTTCCAGATCCAAGGCTGCTGTTGATCCCCAGCTGTTGCCATGGTTTCTGCCTGGGCTGTGCAGCCCTTGCTCAGCAGCACTGCTCACCTGAGTGGTGTCAGTTCCCAGGGCTGGGTTGGTTTGTCCTCACACGTTCTAATGGCCTGGCTGCAGTTGTGTGTGAGGGTGCAGGTGATTCCAAGGCTTCGTTTCCATGGGAATGCTTCACTCTGGAGCTGCAGTGTGGAGTGGGAGAGTGAGCGTGTATTGCATGAAAATATTAATCTCTAGGTGCTTGTTGAGCTGTTCTGCAGCTCTCAGTTTTCAAAGGTAACGTTTTCCTCCCTTCCTCCCGCTTCCACAGGTGAAGAACAGAATAAAGAAGCGTTGCAGGATGTGGAAGATGAAAACCAGTGAGACACAAAGGCCAACAAGAGAACCCATCTCTGACCACCCTCCCCCTTCCCCACAAAAACCCTCAGTGTCACTCTGAGAACCACCAAATCTGACTTTTACATTGGGTCTCAGAATTTAGGTTCCTGCCCTGTTGGGTTTCTTTATTTTTATTTTTTTTACACAGTTTAAAAGTTCTTAAAGGCAAGAGTGAATTTCTGTGGATTTTACTGGTGCCAGCTTTTAGGTTCTTTAAGACACTAACAGGACTGCGTAAAGGCTCTTTCAGCATTACTGTATTGTCTCTGCCAGCTGTGGTGACATTGCCATCAGACCTGGATGTGACACCTGAAGGCCGTGTAGGGAGAGATTGGTCCTGGCCAGGTAGTGCTCATGTGGTGGCATCTTTTCTTTTTTTTATAACTGTTTAAACTGAATTTTATACCAATGTTTCAACTTAATTGGGTGTTTAGCTTGAAGTTGCGAGGTTGCATTTGGGACATTTATTGTAGTGGTTTTACTGTATAAAAACAAAAAGTTTCCAAACTGCTGAAATGTTGCTGAAAATCATGGTGCTGGTAACAGTTCAACAATCCGTGGCTGCTCATTCTTGCCTGTTCTTTACTTTCCCTCCAAGCAGGTTAGCATTGAAGGTGGCATTGATAAGCCTGCATGCGTGTTCAATATTTTTTCTTTTCTCCCTCCCCTCTCCCCATCTCCCTTCGCTCGCTCAACCTCTTTTGTTCAGTATGTGTAACTTGAAGCTAATTTGTACTACTGGATATCTGACTGGAGCCACAGATACAGAATCTGTATTGTTCTTACTGAAACACAGCATGGAATTAACATTAAACTTAAATAAAAGAAACCTAAATTAAAAATGCCAACCATCACTATGAATTTCTTTTAGAAGAGTAACTTTCCTTTGTTGCTTGTACTAGGAACAGTTGGAGGGGGAGAGAGCAGCAGGAACAGCCTTGTTCTTCAGACAGGAGCTAAGGAAGATTTGGTCTGAGCGTGAGTTGTGCTGCTGGGAGCAGCCCTTTGATCCAGTCTTTTCCTGTATAAATCCCTGGGAAATGGTCGGTGAATTCCTCTCACCTGCTGTTCTAGTTCTCATCCAGTAGCAGTTCCATAGATGGAGAGAAGGGACACAGGTGATCTGCTCTGCTGGGAATAACCTTCTTGGAATGGACACAGAGCTGGGGCTGGGGTCAACCTCGCCCTAAACCACATAAGGAAACTGCACCAGAGACAAGGGGGGGTTGGTTTTTTGTAAAAATTTATTCAGCGTAGTCTGGCAGAGGTTATACACCAACAGCTGCAGCGTGCTCTGCACACACTGAGCACAGCTGGGGATGGCCTGCAGTGTATCCCACATTCCAGCCAGGAGCAGGGCTGGACAATGGCATCGTGTCAGGAGCCAGAGCAGGACAGGGAGCTGAGGTGTGACAGAGGCAGCAGCGGGTGAGAGGCATTCAGGGCTGGCTGTGGCTGCAGCAGGGTGGAGGGGAAGGGTGTCTAAGGCAAGTAGAGCAGGATGCATGGGCTGGGCTGGGGAGCTGTGCCGTGGGTGCAGCAGGAGTTCCCCATGCAGCCCCGCACCCTGCAGCTGTTTGGATTAAAGGAAGGTGCTGAGGAGGAGCCTGTGCTGCAGCCAGCACCCAACCCCTGTGGCCCTGGAGCTGTGGGGCAGCAGCAGTGCCCAGCCCTCCCTGGTAAGGCAGCACTGAGGCACTGTATAAATACTGTGGGAATCAGACTTCCAGTTATGGAACAAGAGGAAAAGCCATTTTTCCTGAAGGTGCTGCTCTGAGCCCGCGGAGCTGTGTGGGAAGGGGCAGTGGGGACTCCCAGACAGGGAAAGATAAGTAGTGGGGGAAGCTCACGTTCATCCCATGGCCAGCCCAGAGCAGTGGTAACCTCTGCAGTTTGTATTACATTGTGTTTGTGTGGATATGAAAAATTCCTATGGTATAAAAATAGAGAGCAAGAAATGGGACAGCTGACTTCAAAAAAAGATAAAAGTCTCTGGCTCCTGATCAGTGAAGTTAACACCATGGGTTTTTCAGGTTATACCTTGTAACCATAAACTAAAACCAACAAAAATTCCAAATCTAAAACATAAAATTTCCACATCAACTCCATCTCTCGTAGTGCATCTCATCCTTGGCTATAAAGTATTTACAGGTTTTACTCATTTACACAATATGGCTTCACTATATTTGTAACACAAAGCATTAAAACGTCTCCGAGCAAAATTCTTCATAAAACACTCTGAATACAAAGTTTGGCATTTCAGTGATTTGGCTGAGAAAGCAGCAGAGTTACTTGTTTTCTGATTGTGCTTTTTTTGATGATGACAAGCACAAATTTTGGTCATTTCCATCAGGGCTTAAACTCTTCCTCAAAGCCCAGCTGAAGGTCCCGAGCTGAGGTTGCAGGGATGCTGTGCTGGACCCCACCTTCAGTCGGGGGAGGAAGAGAGGAGAAGGCCTTTGTCTGGGACTTGGAGAGTAAGACAAGAGAGCAAGGATGTATTTTGTGGTTGTTCTGAAAGTGCAGGTCTTTGGTAGTAACAGAAAGAGCAAAGCGAGGAAGGGGGGGTGTGCTGGGAGCAACGTTCAGCCAGTTCCATGGGGGGAAGGTCCTGGAGCAGGGAATTTTCATCATCGGGAATTCAACCGAGGAGCAACCTGCAGGAGAAGGACAGGGTTGAAAGTGTGTTCAGAATGCTGCAGAAGTTTTAATTCCTGAACATGCTGGGGCTGCTGTGAGGATGGGCAGCCCTCTGGTCCTAACGGGAGCGCTCAGCTCTGCTGGAAGGGGTGCCAGTGCAGTCTGGATTTGTGCAGGATTTATTTCTGAATACGCTGGGGTCTAACCATGCATAAATCAGCTGTGGGGCTGATCTGACTGACACGATCACCACAAACAAGCTGAGAAGGGGAGAGGATTTTGTTTGCATTCTTAAATCTATCTAAAATTTGATTTGCTATAGACTAATGAATCTTGGGGTGGAAATAAAAAGTGAGGACAATCCCTTGCTGAGTGTGAGTTTGGCAGCCCCTCAGGGCTGCAGGAGCCCTGTGCCCAGCTCCAACTAGGGGAAAGGCTGGGATAGCAGGGCACTGCCAGTGGCAGGAACATCCCATGGCATGTGTCCCATGCCAGAATGCTGGTTTGGATCCAGGGTAAGTGATCCCCAGCCCACACTCACCACTGTTAGATGCCCGTTCTTGGCTTTGGCTATGAGCAGCTCTGATCCCGAGATGAAGTCAATGATCCCTTCTTTGCCTTGTCCCACTGTGAACTTTATGCTGTGAAGAGCAGAGGGTGAGAACAGCCCTGATGAGCATGTGGGACTCTCCAGGAGCTGGGTGTTAACAGAGCTGCAGCAGAAGTGCTCTGGAGCCTTGGCTGAGGTGGCCTGGGTACATTTGGGTGGGGTACAGGAAGAAGCAGAGCTGGGGCAGGGCCCTGCTCTCACTCACCTGCCCTGGTTGATGTTGACGTTGTTGATTTTGTTGGCCAGAATGGCTGCTTTTGTAAGTGTCTCAATCACATGGTCACTCTGCAGGACAACATCACCCTGGGAGGAGAATCCATGCTTTAGGATCATGGCTTTGGTGTCACTGCACCAAAACTACCCTGCTCTAAGGGACAGGGACAGCACCAGAGGGGGCGAACAGGCACTGCTGAGCCCCAGCAGTGAGCACAGGGCAAGAGCAGCAAAAGAGCCGGCACAAAGTCACACCCCTGTCACTTTGTCACCCCCTCGCAGCTGGATGTGCTCCCTGGAGGAGGGAGGGATGAGCCCCCGGTACCTTCTGCTTGTTGTCCTCACAGTGCACGTGCAGCACAAACAAGTTGTCACTCAGGCTGCTGACGGAGATGCCTGGGGAGAGACGGGAGCGTCACTGCACTGCCCGGACTGGAGAGGGCTCACACTCACCCAGGAATGCAGCAGCTGTTCCCACCCAGCACAGCTGAGGGGCTGCAGGGAGAGGCTTCAGCCCGAGGCTGCAGGGCCCACGGTCCAGCAGGGTTGGCAGTTTCCCCCTGTTGGATATTCCGAGGGCCAGAAGCTGCAGCAGTGGCTCAGGCAGGGGCTGTGCAGGAATGGTGCAACTCCCCCATGGCCAGGCCCTGCAACTGGGAAACCGCTCAGGGGAAGGGTTGAGGGAGACTAATTGAGTCATTTTGGTGACATCTTTCGAAGCTTCATTTTAGAAAAAATGCAATTCCAAGATGTTAAAATGCTTGCCAGGATCAGCTCATCCTGTTCTAGTCCAGGACAAAGACAAACTGGAGTTTGTAGTGGTAGATATTAAAGTGCAGCTGAGGAGCAGGGTCAGGGTGTGCCCAGCCCCATCCCTGTGCCATTCCCACCTGTCAGGTTGGAGTAGTCGATGCGCTGCTTGATCTTGGACTCCTCCACCACGATGGCCGAGCTCTGGGTGAGCAGCAGCTGCCGTGCCCTCGCCTTGTAGCCCTTCCTGTCGTACTTGACCACGGGCACTGCATACTGAAACACGAGTGAGCAGGGCCAGAGCCCACCCGGGCACTGCCAGCCCCCAGCAGGCACCAACCAGGGCTTGGGAAACCAGGACTGCAGAAAATGCTCTGTCCCAGAACTTCTCACTGTCCCGGAGCAGCTCTGGCCACACCCTGGTGCCTGCCCTGCCTGGGGACTGGGACACCCAGGTTTGGTGTCACTCTGGGGGTTTCCCCCTTCCCCTCCAGCTGTAACCCATTCAGTCCTTAACTGCCATCATTAAACTGCCCAAATCTTCACTTTCTAATCCATCTACTCTTCCCAGACTGTTCTCAAAATTACAAGCTTAATACAATGTAAAATTCTTGCTGTACTTTCTCCAGAAATCTAATTTGCCTTTCTGCTGAATAACTGGGAGCTTGACAAAAGCTTGACATCTCTCACCTTAAGTGCTTCATTTTCTAATGCCTGAAGGACTTTGGCATTTATTTCTTCTCTACCTGTATTAAAACCAAAGAGGTGGGGGGGTCAGGAAGGAATTTCCAGCAAGAAAAGAGTTCATTAATCCCCCCTTCTTTCCTCCTGTTAAACTTGGCAACCCCCACTCACCCAGTCGAGTGTTGATGAAGAGCCTGGGAACACTCTGAGGATAATTGTCTTTTTTACCCTTGAAAATCTCACTGGCAATTACTTTTTGTTCCAACTGCAAGGACAAAAGAAGTGTTCTTATTTAGTATAAAATTTTCTCCTCATTAAAAAGATTCGTCTGTGTTAGAAGAGATGTTCCCTTTGTGGTTTTATTAGCAGTCATAATTTAGTTCCTGTTTGGATGAGGAGTCACCCTAAACTTTCAGTCCCTGGAGGTGGCAGAGCTCCAGCCCCTGTCAGTGACCTGAGCCCTGGGCTCCTTTGCTCCAAGAACAAACCAGGGACTGGGAAAGTGGGAAATCCCCACTGCTGCACTGGGGGCCAAGGCTGTGACACAGGACAAGGCACCTGGGATGATTTACAGAGAAAAATGGGGATAAAAGAGGCTCCTTAGCAGCGAGTCTGCTTTGCTGGGGGAAAGCAGCTGCTGAGCTGAGTTAATCCCCTGGCCCTAATCCAGGCTCAGCCCCAGCCTCTCATTCCAGGTGTCCATGCACTGTGGAAGGTGAGAGATGGTGCAGTGAAAAACCTTCATGGCAGTTACAGCCAACATGTCCTCTTCGGTCTCTACTGAGCTTTTTTTTTAATACAAAAACTCCCTCCCCCTACCTTTCCACGAGAGGAATCCAATCTCAGTATCATTTTTACTCTTTTTAGCTACAATAGAGCAGCTGAAATGGTTCCTGTAACTTCTCTGTTTGGAAAATGACTGGGTTTGTGTCTGCAGGGTTCTTACTCTCTACTTTACATGGTACAGGCAGAATAATGCAGCTGCTTATATTTTTAGCTTCCATGGGCAGAGTAGCAGGGTTTTTCAATAGAGAAATTATGTGGGGGCTTGGCTGCACAGCCTGTTTAAGTAGTATCTATTGAAATATGCATAGAATGGGCTCTCTTCTGTGCACATTCCAGGCTTTTAGTGTTTTGTGTCTAACCTAAACCCAAATCAGTGTCACTGTTCCTGTGGCACCCCAGAAAGCAGCGATTCACAGCCCTGCAGCTCCCGCTGCTGCCCTGAGGCCCAGGGCAGGGCCTGGCCCTCCCCTCCCGCTGCTCCCCCCTGCATTCCCCTGAGTTCTGCCCTTGGCAGTGTCAGGGAGGCCCTGCACAGGTGCCCTGTACCTGCTGCTTCCACTCGGGGCTGATCCTCTTGCAGTAGGTCCAGACCATGTTCTGCATGCAGAGCCTGCGCAGGAGCTGCGACGCCTGCGGGGAGCACGGCACAGGGGACAGCTCAGAACCAGGGACAAACCCACAGGGACAGAAACCAAACAGCCCAGAACCAGGGACAAACCCACAGGGACACATCCAACAGGCCAGAACCAGGGACAAACCCACAGGGACAAACACCCAACAGCCCAGAACCAGGGACAAACCCCACAGGGACAAACACCCAACAGCCCAGAAACAGGGACAAACCCACAGGGACAAACACCCAACAGCCCAGAAACAGGGACAAACCCCACAGGGACACACCCACAGGGACAAACACCCAACAGCCCAGAACCAGGGGCAAACCCACAGGGACAAACACCCAACAGCCAGAACCACTCAGAAACCCACAGGGACACATCCAACAGGCCAGAACCAGGGACAAACCCACAGGGACAAACACCCAACAGCCCAGAAACAGGGACAAACCCCACAGGGACAAACACCCAACAGCCCAGAAACAGGGACAAACCCCACAGGGACACACCCACAGGGACAAACACCCAACAGCCCAGAACCAGGGGCAAACCCACAGGGACAAACACCCAACAGCCAGAACCACTCAGAAACCCACAGGGACACATCCAACAGGCCAGAACCAGGGACAAACCCACAGGGACAAACACCCAACAGCCCAGAAACAGGGACAAACCCCACAGGGACAAACACCCAACAGCCCAGAAACAGGGACAAACCCCACAGGGACACACCCACAGGGACAAACACCCAACAGCCCAGAACCACTGACAAACCCACAGGGACAAACACCAAACAACCCAGAACCAGGGACAAACCCCACAGAGCAGCAGCAACTGCAGAAAATGCACTGCTGGCTTAAAAAGCTGTTTCCTGACCAAGAATTAAGTAATAAGTAGTTGGTTTTTTGCCTTTCTCTATGAGGGTTTGCCCTGGGACTTCTCCAGCTGCCTCAGAATGGGGAATAAACACCAGGGTCCCTCCTCTCTGCACTGCTGTGCCCTTCCTTCCTTCCAGCTGTACCTTCAATCCAAACAATTCTTTGGATAAGGTAACTGGGATTTTCTGCACTATTTTGCTTTGAGCAGATAAACCAATTTGAGCAGATGCAGGATAGTAACTGCAGCAGAGGGAACTGAATTTGTTAAGAGAAAATGGAAGGAAATTTCAGAAATGGATGAGAAGCCCAGGAGGAAATGGTGTTGCAACAGCACCACACTCCAAAAAGCTGCAATCCTCTCGCCTGGATTCCCCTCCCACATCCCAGGGCTCATTCCCACCTCACAGAGTGATGGGGGAGGAGTTGGCCAGGATTTGTCCAAGACATTTTTTGGTAAGTTCCTCTTGAGGTTCATCAGGAAGGAGAATCGGATGTGATCCAGGAAATACTCGTTCTCAGGGCACCGCGGGTGGTTCCGGTAAATGAAGCCTTTAATGAACCTGTGGGAGTGGAAAATACTGTTAGGAAATTTAAAAAGTCATCCAAATTAGTGGTATTTAAAGGTTCTATTTCCTGGGCTTTATTTAATAGCTGTAATTTGTTTTTAAAAAACTCTGTAGTGACAAGAAGGTTTCTTTTTATCATCTCATTGTTAAGGAATGTGATGTTTGAGGGCTTGGGCTGCTCTTCACTCACCTCCTGATTGTCTCCACTGCCCATTTCCTCTTGGCAGCTTTTCGGCGTCCCAGGGTTCCCCTCCACCAGGACTGGATGGTAATGGCTGAAAATAACACAAAGATTTTGCATTAAGGGAGCTCCTTCATCCCCAAAATGACACACACAAAACCGGCACCAAAAATGCTCAGGAAAACCCGCTCTGCAAATAACCAGCTTTCAGTAGGGCAAGGGGGCAAGAATAGGAGTTTTTTATAGTATGATACATGGGATAAATGTCAGTAAAAGGATGGAATTGCTGTGGGAGCTGCTGGGGGAGCATCTCTCCCTCCTTCTGTGTCTCTCATACCTGAGCGTTTCATGGTCAGGAATTTCTTCCGGCGGTAGAAACCTCTCCACGTCGCCTGCATTTTTGTGGCTGGAATTGCAAGAAAAGCAGCAATTTGCAACTGTGACCAAGCACAATTGGGCAGAAAAAGACTCAGCTTTTTAAAATAGAAATCCACTGCAAGTGTGAGTGCCTCACCCAGACTCTGTTTCCTCACTTCCAGAGCATCTTCTGTGGCAAACAAGGTCTTGGGAAAGCGGATAAAAATCTTTGTTCTGGAAACAGAAATGCAGAATTACATTTTGCATGCTGGAGCAAACTTGCTTTTGGCATCCCCTTTGGGCTCTGTGATCTTTCCCTCCCCCATTATCTAGAGAAGCTTCATTTCAAAGGGACAACAGGGACATGCAGTGATTCATAACCTCAAATTGAGAACACAGAACTGACCGTCCCATTTTGTATTCTTCTGGTTTGTAGCCAAGGTGCTTCACCAGCACAGCCACCCCATCGTAGGGCCGCCCATCCCACGTGGGCCACGTCTCTGGACACAGGGATTTGTACCTGGGAATTGGCAGGAGAGGAAATCTTAGGCAGAGGAGTGCAATCCAAGGAGGGAGAGGGGTCATTGGAAGGGAGGGAGCCTAAGCTTCCCACCCCTCTAGGTGCTAAAGCTGCCCCTGTGCTGCTCAAAACAGCTCCCAGCCTCAACAGCAATGGGACGAAGCTCAGGGGGAGGGAGCAGCAGAGGACAGAATTCCCAAGCAGCTTCACCTCTGCAGGAACATCTCGTATTTTCTGCGGTAGGCGAAGCCGGCTCTGCGCACGCGGAGGTTCTCCATCAGCCCCAGGTACTTCACCTGGTGTCGGATCAGGACTTCATCAAATCGGTCTTGGCAGGGCATGGAAAGGGACAAACACAGTCAGGGCTCAGCTGGGCCTTGTTCTAGAGAAGGGGAATGTTCAGCTCTGGTTGTATCTCACAGGATCATCTTTAACCTCTGATGAATCCTCACAGCACAAGTCCCACACAATTTTGTGTCTCCTGCCTTCCCCCCTCCCATCCCTTTTTAATTATTTATATTTAGCTCCAAAAATGGAGTTTTCCTTTGAGATGCTTTATGCATAGAGGAACCAAAACTGAGGGAGAAAAGGTCATTAGAATGAATTTACACAGGTCAATAATTCTTTACTATAACCACCACCTTCCCTATCCAAGAGCAGTGCTGCCACTGCCATTCCTGGCTGCTGGCACTGCCACCCCCTCCCTACAGAAGCTCAGGCACAGCCCCAAAATGAGCCCAAAATCTTCATTTGGCTCCTTTCTGTGCCTCCCTGAGTGGGATGCAGTGCTCTGCCTCTGTCCCAGGGCCATACCAGCCTGTTTGGCATCGTTGGGTTTCATGCAGCGAATGTAGGAGGGCTCTTTGGACATCAGGATTTCCATGAGTTTGGAGAGGCTGTTTTTGAACTGAGTTGCTGCCTAGGAGAAAAAAAAAAAAAGAAAACTGCACATGAAGGGATGACTTGGAGCTGGCTACAAACCAGCAGAACACAATGTCAGGGGATTGCTCTCAGATGTTGTCAGAGAGTTCATGTTTCAGAAAGAGGGAACAGCCACAGCCCCCTCCAGCTCTCGAGTTCTCACCGTTTCAGGTCTCTTTTTGTCTGTCAGCTCTGTCCTATCGAAGCACTGGTTTATGATGGGGTTCTCTGAGTTGCACATGGTCTGCAGAGAGAGAGATGTTTTCAGAGATGAAGTACAGAGAACTACCAGAGAAACCTGAGGAGAAAGCTATTTAAAATAACAAAATGAACACTGGGATCTCAATCAGTCCTTTCAGAGCGCAGCTCTGTGGACACACAGCCTCCAGGTGGAGTCTAGAAGAATCCTTTCCCTCAGGTGCCACCTCATTTGAAACCCAACTCCTCATTCTGTCCTGGGAACTCCTCTCTCCACACTCACCTCCTTCAGGTTCCGGAAGAGAAGGTCGTTGTTTTTATCTAGAAAACCTGGAAGAAAAACAAACCACTCAGGCTGTTTCAGTGCAACTTCAAGGCAGGGATTTGAGATTTGAAATTAATCTGGTTGATCAAGTGATATGGGGATGTATTTAAGGCCCAGAGTTTTGGTTTTTGTGTGTTACCTGCAACACTGTAGGTGACATCCCCAGCGTAGTGCGAGAGCCGGAACTCCTCCCGCCCCAGCGACTTGCGCGTCTTTTGGTCAGCGAGTTTGTGCCTGGGGAGGGAGCAAAAACCTTCAGGAGAAACAAAATCCTGCAGGATTCACTTCAAAAAGCTCCAGGACATTCAGTCCTGGAGCAGGACTGTGCAGCAGCGAGCAAGGAATGCAAACTGGACTTGGGGATTTTCAGGTAAATGAAGTTATCAACCAGCACGTCATAGAAGTGTCATTAAATGTATTTATATTTAATGAAAAGGGGAATTTCAGTGCTCCTTGCAGAGTGGTTCTGTGTGCACGTAAGATGTAGGCATCCTAAACTGAGCATTCAGAACAAAAACAGAAGATTCAGAATAAACAGACATTGGGAGCTCCAACATTGAAGTAAACAATCTGCAAGGGGAGAGGTGAGCCAGTAACAAGAGTTTTCTTGCCCTATTGCATTCTGAAGCTCAGTCAGGCACTGTGTGTTGACAGCCTATTTTATATTATCTTAAATATCAATCAAATCTCTCTGTAAAAGAAAATTATCGTCTTTTGTGCAGGACCCAGCATGGTGAGGATGTTACTCACACACTGGAATCCCTCAGCTGAGGGAACACTCACGTGAGAAAATGAGGGTGGTTCTTCACAGTCTCCTCCAGTTTCTCCAAGAATGTCGTGTCTGTGGCATCCCCAGGTCTCAGACACTCCTCATCCTACAAACACACAAATTCCAGGGATTTCTGGGCTCTGCCTCACTGAAACTCTCCTCCAGTTTGGCCTTTCCACAGATAAACAACTTGTAGCTCAATAAATGAAGAATTCTTGAGCTGAAAAGGAAAACATTTCCCTCCTTCCAGACTGCCTGGACTGGGAGCTGCTTTCTCCAGAGCCCATGGAAGTGATGCAATGACTTTTAATGGTGCCACTATTCGGTGTATTATTGCTCTTCCCACCTACTCAAACACTTCCAACATAAACTGATTTTTTCCCATGTTTTCTCCCTTGTTTTCCACTACACCGCCTGAAATTTTTCATTCAAAAATGTTTTCAACTCACCAAAATAGAAATGATGCCTTTGAATTTCTCTTCCACCAAATCACAAATTATTTTGTTATTGAAATACTGAACTGGTTCCCACTGCAAAGACAAGAAATCACACTTAGGTGAAAACAACTCTAGACTGGAAAAGAAATGTAAATTTCAGAACATTTCAGAGAGCACCTGATTTGAACAATCTTTCTGTCAAAGCTTTTTCACTCGTCACATTTGTTTTCCTAACACTGCCTTTATTAAAATCAGGGTAAAAGCTTGGGATGGCATTACTCACTTCCAGCTGTCTCACACAGTTACCAGGGTTTCCAAAAGAAGGGAAAATTAAAGTTCTTTAATTCCTTGGTTTGGAGATCACGGCAGGATCTCTGCAAGGAGAGGGAGGGGGGATCTGGGCTCTTACCGCGATGCCCTCGGACTCGTACTCCTCCTGCTCTGACTTCAGGGTCAGCTCTATGAACAGCTGCTGCAACTTTTCATTGCAATAATTGATACAAAACTGCTCAAAGCTGCAAAGAAAAAGCAGAAAAATAATCACTGTTTGTACAGGAGGAGGTACAAACAGAGGGAGCAGCGGGGATACAGCGAATCAAGAGAAACAGATTTTTGTGAAGTGTTTATTTACTGACTGCATGCATTTAGTAAATTTATTATTTAGGGAAACTCCAAGAGTTCCAGAGGGAGGGGAAAATGGACATGAAGGATGGAACATGGAGGAACACAAAAACCTTGAATAAAGGCCCACTAACACTGCAAATTTGAGAGTCTTGGTTCAGTGCTACCTGCCAGGGAGGTCCCAGACTCTGCCATCCCCTGGTTTGTCACCACCATGGGAAGATGCCACAACAGCCACCCCTGGGCTGGAGAGCTGGACAAAGGCACAGCTCAAGGTAAGGCATGAATACACCCAAAAAGCAACAGTTTATTTAAAATACCAGCACCATTAATAGCTGTAAATGCTAATTATTAGCTGGATGTCTTAAGTGTTAGAAGCCCTGTGATTAGCAGTTTGTCACCTGATGTCCTGACATTTAACTGCCACCTCCCTTTACTAAGAAATGGAATAAAGCCTTGTTTCACAAGGGATAGAAAACACCATAAACTGAATAATAACTCAGGATTTATCAAAACGAACCTGTTGTGCTGGAAAACCTCAAACCCATAGATGTCCAGCAATCCTAGAACTGTTGTACTTCTCCAGCCTGGAAACTTCTCTTCCTGCAACAGAGCAGAAAACAAATGTAGGTATTTGCTCACAGCTGTGATCCATGCCTGGATCTCCATCATCAGATCCCAGAATTTACTGCACGATTTCGAAAACAAATTAATTTAGAAATGACTAAAAGCATGGAACTTGCTTTGAGGCTGAAAGATCTGGAAATAGCTGTCACGTTTGGCTGGATCTCAACAAGCAGAGGGTTCACTTGCCTTGTAAGCCAGGGATTTGTTGACCTTGTTGACCAGCCAGGAGAAGGTGCGGCCGTAGACGGCCTTGGCGAGCGCGTCCCTGGCGTAGGCGGCCTGCTCCAGGTTCAGGGGACTCACCAGCTGCAGGCAGGAGCAGAGAAAACCACTCAGCAGCCCCCGAAGCAAGGGATCCCCTTTTCCTGCCTCATCATCACTAAGCAGCCACTCAAAAGCACCCTGCTCGTGGCTGAACAGTCACCAGTCACCCCTGCAGTGGCAGCCTCCTGAGGGTGATGGGGTGCTGCTGGCAGAGCTGATTCCTGGATCCCCTGTGCCTCCCGAATCCCCAGGGCCTGCTCTTACCTCCTCCCCTTTTGCTATGATCTTCTTGTGGATCAGTGCATCCCGAAGAACAGAGCCATCCACTGCCAGCAGCTGCACAAAGGATATTCAATTCATTTATGGAGCTGTACGTTCTGCTTTCCTGAAATCCCAGCCCAGTGAAACAACCCTTTATTTCCCACTCACACTGAACAACTCTGCAGCACCAATCCCTCCCTTCCCTCCTGGCTGGCAGGGATATGAGCTAACAAATGAATTGGCTGGAAGGAAGTGACCAAGCAAAGGCACAAAGGGGGTTCTTTCTTAAAAATCTTCCCCAGAGTCTATTCCTACCTCATTGCCCCAAGGTGGAAACCTCAAGGCAGGGGTAGGTCAGGTGCTCAGTAGAGAAATTGTCCATTAAATGGGTTTGATGATAATATTTGCATTCTATTTAGGTGAAATTAAATTTATAAAAACTTATAAACCACAGTCTAAAACTGTATGATGATATTCAGCTCAAAGTAAGGAATGCTCTACAGTTCACCCTTCCTGTAATGTCTCCCTCACTGGTGATACTCACCCTGGCCAGGTATTTAATCTGATTCTCTGTAGTGACCTGAGCATTCCCCTGCTCATCAGCAGCAAACTGGACATTCCCCAGGTGCAGGACACTGGCCACAATGCTCAGCAAATCCTGCCATGGGAGCAACAGCCCGAGATCAGGGTGATGGAATGAGCACACAGCAAGATTTTGTGTTAATTCACTTTTTAGGAGAGCATTTTGTAGATTTGTCAGGATTTTTTTGTGGGGAATACATTCACTCTGTTTTGATTCACTGATTTCAATCAGAAATCTGAAATCAAAGCAGAAAAAAATCCTTAAAAGTAGGAAAATCTGTGCTGCTAAACCTCACCTCCACCTCAGCGTCATTGAAGCCGATAACAGACAGGGCTCTCCTCATGATCTTCCACTCATTTTTGTCATTTATGGAACTGACCCTTGCACAGTGACCCTAAAAAGACACAGCTTGATATAAATAAGTAAATAATCATCAAAGATTCATTATCCATGCTCAATGCATTGTGTTTCTTTTTACAGCAGTCACCTCAGAGTTACTTCTGAAGTGAGGGAAGGAAATTCCAAAGTCAATTGGAGATATCCCAACCCTGTAATACAATATTTAAGAATTACAGTTAATGTTTACCTTTACTAAATAGTGATACTGCTGTGGGTTCTTCTCAAGGCCCAGCCTCCTCAGCAGGTCCTCCTCCCCTCCCTCCAGCAGCTGGTAGAAGATGTGGAAGTTCCTCTCCCCGTGGTTCTGGTGCACAACTCGGGATTTCTCCAGGAGGTAGTTCAAGATGTGGCCCCCGACAGGAGCCCCCTAAACCAAACCAGGACATGGAAAGAGTTCATCAACACAGAGGAAAATGTTTCTGCTTCTTCATTGTCTGTTCAAAGACAAGATCTGAAGCGAAAGCCCACAAAACCACAGAAAATGATCTGTCATTCTGTGCCACAAGCTCTATTTCAGCACGGTGGTGATTTGAGTGCTAAAATTCCTTCTAGGAATTCACCAAAGAGGGAAAGCACCAAACTGAGTGTGGAGGGAATAAAGGAGACCTAAAGCCTGGAGACCTGGGCTCCTCAGCCCCTGCACTGTCCCCACCTTGCTGGTGTGGGGCTGTTGGGGTCGGAGTGGGCACAAACTCAGCGCAAAATTACCCAGGACAGGAATTACCTTCAGATCTCTCAGCTGGTTTATGTGGATTTACCTGGGGAGTATCCACTGCCACAGAGCACTAGAAATAAAATACCCCAGAAATAAAAGGGTTTGGTCTCAGCGTCCCCTTATAAAGAGAAATAAGGGAGGAATGAAAGGAGAGTGAGTGCCATAAAACCCTCTGGACCCAAACTTTGCTACCACAGGCTCTGCTTATGCTGTCACCAAGGAAATGCAAGCACTCACTACACACACCCAACAACACAAGAGAGCTCCTGTAACTGGGACCAGTCCTGAAATATAAAGCAGGTTCCAAGTTACCCTGTAATCAAACTGCACGTCCATGTACTTCCCAAACCGACTGGAGTTGTCATTCCGAAGGGTTTTTGCATTTCCAAAGGCCTGAAATGAAAATGATCAGAGAAAATTAAATGAGTACCAAGTCAGATTATTTATAAACACTTGGGTGAAGCTGCTAATTATTTATTTACAGCCCAGGATTTTCCTTCCTGGAAACCCAGAAGGAAACAGATTTCTCCCTGAATTCTAAGGCTGATCTTTACACCCCGTGCAAGCAGTGCAGATGGAACATCCTCTGAAAACACTTCCATCCCCCTGCAAGCTGATTTTAATGCCAGTCCACTGCTGACAACATATGTCACGTCTGACAGCCTTTCCCAAACCTCCCCTGTCCCCACAGCCATTTGTCACAGCTCACTGCCAGAGGGACTGCAGGACTCCTGCTGCTGGGAGCTCACCTTTCCTGGGACACGGGACACAGGGACATCTCAGGGCACAGGGCACAGAGATACAGGGACACATGGACACAGGGATGTCTCAGGGCACAGGGACATTTCAGGGCACAGGGAAACAGGAATACAGGGCACAGGGATATAGGACATAGGGACATCTCAGGGCACAGGGATACAGGGATCTCTCAGGGCAAAGGGAAACAGGGATATAGGGCACAGAGATGCAGGGACACAGGGACACATGGACACAGGGATGTCTCAGGGCAGAGGGACATCTCAGGGCACATGGGTACAGGGCACAGGGACATCTCAGGGCACAGCACACAGCCGGGGCTGGACACTAGAGGACACCACAGCACCAGAAAACGAACTCAGCCTGTCTGAGCTGCCCACTGGGACGTGCCCCCGTGCAGAGTCCTGCAGGGACCCAGAGCTCTTCCCACGCCAGATCCCCTCTGCCCCAGCCCCATCCACCCCATCCACGCCACAGCTGCTCCCGGCGGGCTGGGAAGGGCCAGGAGCTTTGGCCGGGAATCAGAGCAGGATTCCCCGGTGATGTGCCACACGGCATTCCCAGGACACGCCGTGTCGCTGCCCCGTGGGGGTCCCGCTGTCCCCAGCGTCCCCGGGGGGACTCGGGAGCGTTCCCAGGGCCAGGGTTCCGCGGGTGGGAGGTACCTCCAGCACGGGGTTGGACTGCAGCAGCCGGTCCTTGACGGTCTCGACCTGCTGGCTGGCGGGGCAGGTGACAGCGTAGTACTGCAGGATCTTCTTGGTGGCCTCGGTTTTGCCGGCGCCGCTCTCGCCGGAGATGAGGATGCACTGGTCCCTCCTCTCGGTGCGCAGCGAGCGGTACGAGTTGTCCGCGATGGCGTAGCTGGGAGGGGACAGCCGGGGTCAGCGTGGCCGCCCGGGAAATGCCGCTGAGACAGCCCCCGAGCAGCCCCGGGCCATGGGCCGGCTGGGATCGCGGCTGGGGACAGCGCAGGACAGCGGTGACACCTCCGCGCACACCTCAGCACCGAGCCGGGCTGCTGCAGGGTCACGACACAGACTGACAGACTCTTTGAGACTGTTCTTTCGACTTCTTTTTATCTGACAAAAATAGGTAGAAGTCGACTAAATTGTGCAGAACAGCTGGCTTTTCTAATATGAACGATCTCTCAACACTGGTCCCGTGGGACAGAAGAGGTTTACACTCGGGAAACACCTCGTTCTCCACGGGTATTTTTTCTTGCTTGCCTTCTAAGTGATGACACGTTCAGAAAGTCACAACAGAATTCTGCTGTCTGGGTGGCTCCAGAGCTTCTCTTGGGTGGTGGGAAGAGCTGGAGAAGCCACCACAGATTAAGGAGCATCTTGCAGGTCCCCTCTGGCCCAAACACCAGGCACTTCCTCTGCCTGCACCGTCCGGCCCTGCCCTTCTGCTTCCTCCTCTGCTGCCTTTTCTTCCATTTCTGCGTTGTGAGCAGACAGCATCTCACCCCAGTCACACACACTCCCACAGCAGCAGGGGATGAGTGACAATGGTGACAACTGCCCAGGGGGACAGGAAAAGGACAACCTCCCTAACAGCATTTTCAGCTCTCACACGTAGTGCAAGCAGCTTTCCTGTCTTCTTCACACACCTGACAACATTTTAGTAGCTTGGCTTTTTAAATTTTCATTTTTTCCTTTTTTTTTGTTTTTGAACTCTCCTGCTGTGCTATTAATTAGAAGTAATCACACCAAAATAACAGCCATGGCCTTCTCCAGTCTATTAATACTTGGTGCTAAGGCAACACCAATGAGCTCCCTTGGCAACACAACTCACCCCACAAAATACATCATGTCCCTCTCTTCCCATCCAGATTCTGCCTCTGGAGTCTTTTGGGAAACAGCAGAATAAATGCAGATTGAATTTGGATTTGAAGGAGTGCCTCTGGCCCCAAGAGCTCCAGCCAGGCACAGACAGAATCACAGAAATAAAGATGTTTATGGTCCCATTGGCAGGCCATAAACAGGACAGGATGTGACAGATCTCTGGGAATGTGCTGGGTTCCAAGCCCACAGGGATAACTTTCCTCCTCTGAGTGTGATGCACTTCCCAGAAAACCCAGCTGAACTGTCTGACACTGGAATAGAGATCTGGAAGTGTTTTGGCTTTCTAGAGTCAGTTTAGAAGAGGAGAAAGAGGAAAAAGATGAGTTACTGCAAAAGGAGAAACCCAGAGCACCAGACTGCAGATGGAGCATTTTGATGCTCCTCAGAGGATTTTTAAATGCATATATAATCAAATAATGCAATAAAATAATCAAATAATGCAGTGGAACAGCAAAAACAGACAGCAAAAAATTCTGTTCTCCCGGTGGGAGCAGCAGTACCCAGGATCACAGTTCTCCAGGGCTCACTTAAGAGCTGCACATTTTACAGCTTCTGAAGGGACTTGTTAAAAGGAAAGAAAGCCTAAGAAATAATCAGCCACAGTGTGATTCAAGTGGAATTAAAGCACATCTGCTCAGTGCTTCGTGCTATCCACGAGCATTGTCACACCCTGTACCTACTGCATACTTTAAAACAGAGCCACAGCCCCAAGGATTTTCCAGAGAGTCCCAAAATTCACATCTAAGGGCACAGAAGCCCTTCCTTGACCACAGGCAAAGGGAACTGGGCAGGTTTGAATGCAGGGTTTTTCAGGTTTAATTCTCCCCCAGCTGGGTTCACACAGTAAAAATCATATTTTTGTCCTAACAAATCCAGCTTGAAGTGCTGAGACTTTCCCAAGTGATGGTGTTTCTCCCCCTCTCTGTGCTTGCAGCACATTCTGGTTTGTTTACTCTCCTGGGCTATGTGCCAGCAATAAGAAACAACCCAAATAGTTTGCTCAAAAATAATATCACTTACTCTTCCAAGATCTCTTTAAAAAAAAACAAACAACAAAGCACAAAAAATCCTCCAAGAGGTGCTCAGAATTTGGCCTTTAGTCCTAAAAAAAGCCATTTTGAAGCCATGTGGCCTCAGCTCTCCGTCATTTTTTTCTTTCAGTCTGACAAAAAAAATTCAAACGCTTTCAAAAATAACTTTAAACCTCAAACTTTTTTTTTTTTTTTAATGGGAAATTGGGAATGCTCACCAAGCCAGACCACGTAAATAAATACATTCCTTGTTCCAACAGGCTGATGGTATCTTAGCAACAAGGGAAATACCAGATAAATATTGGTCAGGCAGTAACAGCAGAGGTAGGAAAGAAACCCCCACACAGCAGAAACTCTTTCCCCTACTTAGCCCCGGACACAGAGACCCCAAATAACCCTGGAACAATGAACTCCTGTCCTGCCAGGGCTGGGTAAGCAACTCTGTTCCTGCAGCCAGGAAGGAACCAACTCCCTTTCCAAATACTGCTCTTGCAAAGGCAACTCATCCTCTTTGGAGAGAGGAACAGGAATAGAAAGAGCCTCACACCACACCCTCGGAGGATCCTCTCTGTCCCCAGGACTGACAGGGCAGCAGCTGGGACAGGCCAAAGTCCTGTCTGCCTCTTTTGACGTGTCCCAGCTGGGTGGGAGTGACAAAAGCTGCACCGGGAGCCACTCACAGGTGAGGAGAGACTTCATAGAAGCTGACGCCGCGGTACCGCTCCATGTTCTGCTTGGTGTAGATTTCCAGGTCCTTGTAGGGATTCACAGACACCAGCACAGAGCCAATGTAGGTCTGGAAAACAGAACAAAAAGCAGGGAGCTGACAGGAGGTCTGGAGGCAGAGCTCAGGCGTGTCTGGAGGCTGGACACCCATCCTGGTGGGCTGGGGATGCTGCTGAGGGCTCCCAAACAGGCCAAGGGTGCTGAGGAAGAGAACTCTCAGCTCTGGGAAGTGGCACTGCTGGAGCTGTGCCAGCCATGTTATCCTCGCTGGGTAGAAAGCACCTCAGATGGTTTTAGGGTTTCCAGCAAGCCACAATACAGGGCTATTTCTGATATACATTTAGGATCGAGTTCAAGCCTGGGCTGGTGGATGTGAGTGAATTCAGGAGATGGAAGAATGTGGTGGGAGCTGGATTTTCAGTGCTGTCAATGCCACCAGATCTCAACAGGGCACTGCAGTGAGTCCCTACACCCATCACATGGCAGCACCCCAGACTGGTCTGTAGCACTCACATTCTCTGAAAATATTCTTTTGCTCAAAATTTTCTCCTGGGAAGCTGAGAGGCCTCAGAGAAAAAGGAAAACAATTCTTATTTCATTTGCTTTTCCTATATTTTGCTCATGTGGAATGTGTTTGGAGGTTGTTTACCCACAGGTGATTGTTTCATTGGATTCTGCTGTGAATTGTTTTGACTCTTTGGCCAATTGGGGCCAAGCTGTGTCAGGACTCTGGAGAGAGTCATGAGTTTTCATTATTATCTTTTAGCATTCAGTAAGTATCCTTCCTGTATTCTTTAGTGTAGTTTAGTATTCTTTAATATAATACAGTATCATAAAGTAAAAAATGAGCCTTCTGAGAACATAAAGTCAGATGCATCATTCCTGCCTTCGCTGGGCATTCCCTGCAAATACAATCCTGGTCCTGGCACAGCCCCCATGGCCTGTGTGAGCTGCCACCAGCACCCCAAACCCTGCTCCAGGGCAAAGCCAGGTCTGTGCCTGCAGCAAACACTCCAGGTCACTGAGGGACACGCTGGTGACTGTCCCAGTGCTACTCACATAGATCAGGTTCTCCTTGAAGCGTTTCCTCAGGTTCTCAATGAAGGCAGCCTCGCTGGTGAAGTTCTCCAGCAGCACAAAGTCCTGCACGCCGACGCGGTCGCGGGCCGTCAGAGCGCTCTCCATGGTCAGCCGGATGCCGTTGGCTCCCAACCCCTGCAGCCAAAAGCACGGGCAAGTTGGGATGGCCGTGGCTTTGCAGGCACTTCCCCGAGCCCACAAGAACCACTGTTATCCTTGGATAACCGTATTAAAATGAGAGATTAAAGTGGGATGTTAAAATAATCCCACTGTTGCTGCTGAAAACAGCGATTAGTACACTTCATCAGTTGTCTGCTCTAATTGCTTTGAGGGAAGACAAGTCAGCATTAGGGAAAAATTACTGCTTAATTTCCAAAAACTTCAAATCAATCAAAGAAACATTTGATAAAGAGAATAAAACTTGGATTTCCTTTCCCAGGCATCCTTTAGCAGGAGGGAGACTGAAATGTGTTCTCTCCTGTCTCTGATTTCACAACGGGAAGCTGCTTCGAGGTAAGGAATCTTTTCTGACTAATGATGATTCATCTCAGAAGCAAACAGCTTCACATTGCTGACCAATTTAAAAGCTTTAGCAGGGCACCCAATGGGAGAATTCTGAGAAAATTGAGAAGAAATGAGAAATGGGCATTTCTGCACCCACGCTGCTGAATTTAGACCGTGACACTGACGCGCATCGAGGGACTCCTACCCCTGACCCTCCTTTAAAGGTTACATTTCCAACCTGACGTGGGTGAGACACAGCCATCTGTGGAAAGCACTCATCTGCTGACTCCTGACTTCACTGTAAAGCAGGGAGGGGAAATCTGCACCCAGGGGTGACTCAGTGGCTGCCTGTGGGGAAGTCTCTACTCAAGGGACAGAGATGGAGAAGATGAGAGGCACCACAGAAACCAGAGGCAGGAGAAACCACGTGAGACACCTGCATGCATTTCCTTATCTTCTTCAACCCTTCTTACTTTGCTCACAGCAGCACCCTTCTCCTAAACCATTTCCCTAAAGCACGAAGTGATCTTTTGGGATGTTGCACAAACACCAGAGGGGTCTGTGCCTAAAGCAGGTTCATGCACCAACAGCAATCCCAGACACACATCGCAAACCGGGAGTGCCAGACCCTGCACAATGATGAAGATGACTTTTACTGACTCACAGAGTTCCTTTCTGCACCCTCCCAAGATGTAAAAGTGGTCAAACCACAGGCACTGGTGATGTGCAGGGAAAAAAATAAACCCAGCCTTGGTCAGAAAGAAAATTTATCTGAAGTTTTGTTAAACAGTAATAAAAGCAAGAGTCACTGAAGTATCAATTTGGGTCAAACCAGCTGCAAATCCCCTCAGTCTGCAGTTGTTTTGATTCACCAATTTCTTGGCAAATGTGTTTATTTTTTTTTCTGGTAAATGATTAGTAAATGCAGTTTTGCCTATTTCTTCCAGTTCTAATTGGCTTCCTCCCTGTAAGCCTGGGCAGAAGTGATTGCCTGAACCCATCAGTTTTCAGATAGGAAAATCAGTTCCTTCTGGAAATCTCAAATCCAGACCCACTCTAATGGCTCAAAGAAACATCATTTGATTTCCTGTTTTATTTTTTCCAATTAGTCTCATGGTCTGGAAGGCCTGAGTTCTAAGCTTGGAAAGACACAGCCTGGGAGGAATTCTGCAGATACTCTCATGAAGTAATCCTTCTAAAAGGGCCAAAATTTTCTAAGCCAAGTCCTTCCCAGCTTCAGCAAAATGCTCTGTTGTCTTCTACCCTCTTTGCCAAGGTGAGGAGAAAAGGGATAACCCCTGGAGAAGGAAGGTGATGAGATAAGGAAAGGAAAATAGAGATAAATCACATACAAATAAACTCTGCCTAGAAACTGGAATCCCTCTGTCAGAGCAGTGCAATCCCAGAGCAGGTTTTGGCCAAGGTGATGAGAACAAAGGCAAAACCAAAGGAAAATAACTCCTTTTCAAGTGGGGAAATGTACAACTACAGTCCCCGAACACAGCAGCCTCAAGAAGGACTGAGGAGAAGCCTGCACCCTCGCACAGTTAATCCCAGTTTATATAATCCTGAAGCCTTTCACAGAAAACGTCACTTCAGCAGCTCTTTCATCAGCCCTTCCCTGAGGCCAGGACAAAGCGATCCCAGCTGCGCACATCCAGGAGAGGCAGGAGCCAATCCATCCCCTCACAACACACAAAATTCCACTCTGGCTGTGCACATCCAGGAGAGGCAGGAGCCATGCCCCTCACAACACACAAAATTCCACCCGGCTGTGCACACCCAGGAGAGGCAGGAGCCATGCCCCTCACAACACACAGAATTCCATCCCGGCTGTGCACACCCAGGAGAAGCAGGAGCCATGCCCCTCACAACACACAAAATTCCACCCGGCTGTGCACGTCCAGGAGAGGCAGGAGCCAATCCATCCCCTCACAACACACAGAATTCCACCCCGGCTGTGCACATCCAGGAGAAACAGGAGCCATGCCCCTCACAACACACAGAATTCCATCCCGGCTGTGCACATCCAGGAGAGGCAGGAGCCATGCCCCTCACAACACACAAAATTCCACCCCAGCTGTGCACATCCAGGAGAGGCACAGCCAATCCATCCCCTCACAACACACAAAATTCCACCCCAGCTGTGCACATCCAGGAGAGGCAGGAGCCAATCCATCCCCTCACAACACACAAAATTCCACCCCGGCTGTGCACATCCAGGAGAGGCACAGCCAATCCATCCCCTCACAACACACAGAATTCCACCCCGGCTGCCTCCTCTGGGACAGGCATTTAAGGCCAGGAACTTTCGGTTTCCTCCAGTTTTTGTCTCCTCATTCAACTCCAACCCCTCGCCGTGAGAACAAAATAACCACCTCAAATCTGCACGCAGCTTGAAACAAAAAAAAAAGCCAAACCAACACGACTGAAAGTGGCTTTTTGGTGATAATTCACCGTGCCCAGGGGATGTGATGCAGTCAGAGCCTCCCGAATATAAACTTCACTCAGACTTGTACCCTCCCAAGCCCCAGCTGAGTGCAAATACGAGCCAGAGCTGAGCAATAGGCACTGCTCCATGCCAGCATTTTGCTTTATTGCATATGTCCAAGTCTACCACCAGCTTCAAATGTCAGTGTTAACTGTTTCACTGCCACTGACATCAACAGATGGGCCATAAAAGGAGGTGAAAATAAACCCTTTCTGCAAAATGGAAACAGAGCAGTCATGCAGAAGGAAGGATGTGGGGAGGGAAGACACCGCTTAAAAAAATAATCACAGTGATGATCATATGTTCCTACTGAATGATGAATGTAAGGCACTGAATAAATTAAAATAACTAAAATGTTGGTGATTTTAGCAGGCTGACACCAGATCTGGTGGCTGTAAATTAATGCTAGAAAACCCATTCTGGGGGGTTAAATGTGGTACAGTGGAGCTGATTAACCATTAAAGCAGTTTGTCTATGGACAACACTGATTCCCTTGTTGTCTTTGCTTTCTTTGTGCCAAACCACCTCTGACTGAAATACATTTACAGCATCCTCTGCTCCAGGCAGGAGATCAGCTTGGACCACTCTGACAGCCCTGTGGCAGGGAGTATATTCCAGACAATTGGGAGAACACAGGCTGTGAGGGTCTGATCAGAGCCTTCCTTGTGGAAATCAGTTCTTCTGGAAGTTGCTGGGAGAGCGCAGTGCTCGAGGAGCTGCCGTCACACTGAGGGAGGATCTCTGTGCAGCTGCACCCTTTGGTTTGCACTGGCCCAGGACTTGTGCAATAAACCAGGCTGGAAATCTGACAGGGATTAAAACTAACTCAGATTCTTTTGTTGTTTTAATCCAGGTCATTTTCCCACACTGGTCCCACGTGTAATGACGATGGCCAGGGAGAGGGTAATGGGGAACCACAGCAGGGTCAGGGAGGAGCCAGGATTCAGCAGCAGGGCCAGTTCCTGCTGCCTTGAAAAGCTTGGGAAGCTTCCACCTGAGAGGCAGGTTGGGTTTAGCCTAAAGCTCAGCATCAAATCCCTCCTCCAGGCTTTGCTGCCTCCCTGGCACCGGGTGACACCTCCAAACCACACCAGGGCAACTCCATCAGCAAAACAAAGAGCAGGAAAAAAGAATCTGCAGGTTTTGAGCTAAATCACCTCCCTGTGGGATTGGGAGAGTGTCGGAGGCAGGCAAAGGAGGAAGGGGAGCACATTGAATTATTTAGGGCAGTTCCACCACATCCACCTTATAGGCCCCCTACGGGATCAAAAGGAGGGCCTGGCTGAGGATCCCAATCTTTGTAGGATGGAGGCACCTAATGGATGTAGGATGGGGACACCTAACGCCACACCCAGCACAGGCTGCAAACAGGGAATGGCAAAAATCTGAGCAATCTGCATGTGATCTTGGTGCCTGTGGGCTCAGGAGTGCCTGTGCCTCCTCTCAACCTCCCCTTTCATCCCGTGCTGAACCCGCTGTCCTGAGGGTCACTCCCCTCCAGAGTGCCCAGTCTGACTTCTGCCACCACATTTCCCAAAGCCCCCCCATGGTGCCATTTCCAGGATTTGTTCCCACATTGTGTTAACCCACTCCTTGCTTTTAATGTCTTCTCCAGAGCCTGGAGCACAACAGTGGCTCAGGGCCAGGAAGGGAAAGGTCCCTCTGGAATGGTGGGGACCAGGCCAGTGCAATCACCACCGCAGCACTGCTTCCAGGGCTTTTTCTGCCCTGGGATTGAATTTTGGGAAAGACTTTCTGCGGGTGTAAATTGGTTGCTGAATGCAGCCTGCAGAGCCAGGTTTACATTGGCTGGGGTTCCAGCCTTTCTTTGTGTTCATACAAGAGTCAACAAGACCAGCAAATACCTCCAAGCTCCTGGGAGTACAAAACCACTCAAGACTGTACCAAGGAGTTTCCTACCCTGAACTGGGAAATCGCTGACATGGGATTGTGAAGGTGTAAACACATATTTTTCCTTTAAACTCTGCTTAATGCCAAAGCATGATAAAGTTTTTCCTCTGCTTAGGACATGGAGAACTAATACACCTCAGAAATGAAAAACAGGACCTTTTGCTCTGTGCAGCAAAATGCAAAGGATTCGAGTCAGCCAGGCTGAGCACTTTGGGGGAATTTGTGCTGGAAAATGGGAGGGCAGCTCTGCCCTGAGCACAGGGGTCTGGGGCTGATGTGAGCAGAGCAAGAATCTCCTCCTGGCTTTGTCCAGCAGCTGCTCCATGGCCACGGAATACCCAACATGGAGCAAGGATTCATTCCCAGGCTTGATTTTCCCAGAGGGGTACTGGAATGGTTTGAAACTCAATTCCAGACACACTGAGGGAACAGGCAGTACCAGCAACTTTCCATGAGAAAACACCTGGGATTCTCAAAGTGAACGCTCTTGTATGGAGCGGGGAAACTCCATAACTGATTCAGAAAGGAAAATCACAACACAAACAGAATGTGTGCTTCAACACCTGAAAATGTATCTTGCAATATTTTCTCCTGGCAATGTATTTTTACAGATTGGGTTGTATCCACTGGAAGAACCCCAGGAAGTGACTCCATCTGGGAAGAGGCAGGCACCTTTATCTTGGTATCAAGTGCAAGATGATTGATCTGCAGGCTCCAGAAATAGCCACAAAGCCGGGAACGGAAGAACGGGCCAGAAGCAAATGTGAGTGGGAAGGGAAATTCAGATTAGATTCTGGAAGACAATGCAAGCCTGAACCAAGAACGAACTTCTTGTGGGGAGGTGGCAGCTAAAAAACATTTGTCTCATGGATAGTTGGACATTCTTCACTGTCATGCCAAAGCTGCAGGAAAGAAAAAAAATTCCTTTGATTTCTACTTCATTCTGCAGCCTGGGAAAGGGCTTGGACACAACGTGGGCCAGACAGCAGAGCAGACAAAAATCAACTGTTTTATCCACAGCCTCAATTCCCAAGGTGCAGAATGGGAAAGCTCCTCTTTCCCTCTGCATGGAGAAAGAAATAATGAAGATGGCAGAGGTGGACCAGAATCAGGGACTCTGCCAGCAAATCCCTGACAGACTGAAGTGCAGCCACTCAGGATCCTCCTCCCTCCTGTCACACTGCAAATCAGCTGCTCATTTTGGACACAACTCCCTCTGTTAGTCAACAGCTGGGCGGGAAAGAAGGTTCCCTGAGAGGGAGCTCTGTGTGTCCCAAAAAAATCCCCTGCAAGCAACCACATGGATTTGTCTGCCCTTTCTGAAGCCACCTGAGCTGAGATAATAATTGATAAGACACGTATTTGTTTTAATTATGTAAGGCCAATGCAGTGATTTCCCAAAAGACAGCTTGGGAAAAGCAGAGCTGTCAGGTGGATTGGGACCACAACCAGGTAACAGCTCTGGCGACCCAGACCAGCACAATTAGAGGGAACAACTTGAACTTGCAGCTGCCACTCAAGGACCATTTCTCAGAATTACTTTTTATTCTTGCTTCTTTTAGACCAATACATCACCAGCAATGGAATGTCTGGAGTCAGGGAACTCAGAACTTGGTTGTCCCTCTGATACTTCCCATCCTAACCAGATGGAAGGCTGTAACTCCAGAATACAGTATTAAAAAAATTACATTAAAGAGATAGAAATGCTACCTCCTTCACTAATTCTTGCAAAGTAATTACTTTGAAGTTTTCCACATTTTGAGTAGGGACAAATTGAAATAATAAGTAGGTAATATTATTTGTTCAATATTTAGAACACAATTATACCTTCCAGATTTTACTTTGTGGGGGGATGAGTAAGGAAATAAGCAATTAGCAGTGAAAAGGAAGAGACAGTTGTAAGAACTGATTTGAAGGACAGGAAAAATGTTTACCATTAAGAGGGGTAATGATATTTCAATCAACAGGCTAAATATAAAAGAGCACTAAGAAAAATGAACTAGGCAAACCAGAAAGATCACCAGGGCTGGAAAAGTAAATACACAGAATTTCTATATTTAGGGAGCTGACATTTTTCTCCTGAACAGATGGCACAAGCTGCTGCTGGTTCAAAGATGTTGCTGGTGGCAGTTTGCTCAGGAGACCTGTGCCCACAGGCCCAGGCATCCCACAGCAGCTTCAGAGGACAAACAGATTTCAAAAAGGCATTTTAAAAAGGTGAAACATCAGCTTGCTGCCCCTTCAAGTGAGTTTTGATGCTGATTTCCAGAGCAGGTGAGCAGGTGAAGGGTGGCAGAAGCTCAGACATGAGGAGCCAGGGCCAGCCTGTGCCCCCTGCAGCTTTGGGGCACCCCCTGTGCCCCATCCCCTGCTGCACTGCCCTGGCACTGCCCAGCCCTGCTGGTGTCCCACTGCCAACCCCACCGGCAGCCCTTCCCCTGCATTCCACACCCCCACAGAACCCTCTGGCACCACGAGGGCTCTCAGGGACTCAAACTTTCCAAAGAGAACTCCAGAGCATTCCGGGGCCATGCGAAGGGCACCTCCACACCCACAGCTCCCTCAGAGAACAGGGGCCACCACCCCAGACACCAGCTCTGCCTGTCACACTGCCACTGCCACCTCTGCCAGCCTTTCTCCAGGCCCACAGCTGGGCAGGGAGGGTGGCCCCAGCACACCAGATGCCAACAGAAATACCCTGCGGAGCCCTGCCACCTGCACTTCCACAGAGAAGGACTCAGGAGGTTCTCCAAAGCTCTGCCCTTCCCTTCATCACTTTCTCAGTGGTCAGCACCAGAATATTTGGGAAAACAGGCAGGGATCTCCGGGTTGAGCAGGTATGGGATACACCAGCCCCATGGTAACTCCTCTTTAACAGAGAATTGCTCCAATCTACAGAAGTGACGTTTTCAACCCTTCTCTTCCTAAATTTGGTCACTTTACCAATTAAAGCCTAGAGCATTCTTATCCAGGCAAAAGCTCACATGCTTTTTTATAACACTCCCTCATTCTTGACCTCAACATCTTCCAGAATCAGTGAATTCCACAGCCCAATTATTCATTATATGAAAATAATCTTTGCATCTTTTTGGCAACTTTTAGCTTAACTCAGTGTCCCCCTTCCCATGCTACACAACACAGAAAAAGGATCTCTGTGTTCTCTGTGGCACATTATTTATTTCTCCTCCTCTTGTCCTCACCTCTTTTTCCAGGTAACAATCCCAGTCCTCTCAACCCTTTTGCCACAAACTCCTTTTCCCAAGCCTGGGGCTGTCCCAGGCAGGACACAGGGCCAGGTGCTCTGGCTGCTGCTAAAGCATGGACAAAGTTTTCCTAAACTTAAACACCCTGGAGGAACTGAGGGGCAAAAAATCCTTAAGCAGGTACCTGCTGGCATTCCCTAGGATGGCAGGAACGGGAAGGGACACTGAAGCCCTGGGAAGGACAGGAGCAAAGCCCAGCTCCAGGACAGTCCCTTCACATCCTTGTGCCCAAGTGAAAGCTCCACCCTTTCTTCCCTTCTAAAATTGAGCATAGCTTTCCCCTCTCTTCCCACTTTCTCAACTCCCACCTTGGTTTCCTCCTCCAAACAGGTATTCCCTGAGTTTTTAGCCAGTTTCACCCAACTTTCCAATGAAGGGATCCTTCTCCAAGCACTTCACTTTCCTGCTGACACCCTGCAAATGTTTCTCCTCTCTTCCTCTGAGACCAGACACGCATCTGAGAGCTGCAAAGCCCCAAAAGGAGTGAAATAAACCTTAAATAAACCTTAAATAAACCTTAAATAAACCTTACCCCGCCTCGGAACTTCATCTCTGCCTCCCGCCAGCTCCCGCTGCCCTCGCAGAGCCTTCGCTTACGCCGCTGCAAAAAGCAGCAACCTCAGGACAAGTTCTCTCTTCTGTCAGTTGCCTTATTTTTTTAATTTTTTTTTTTTCATGGCATTTTCAGTGCAGTCAGAACTCCCTCCCTCCCACCAGCTCCTACTGGAGCATCTGGAGAGGGCGTTTTCCAAGGAGAACTCCCCTCCCAGCAGGAGCAGCCCAGCAGAGGCAGTCCCAGGGAAATCAGCTGCGCTCTGCCTGTGGAGTTCCCGCTGCCCAATGACAGGGAAAAACGGAAAGAAAAGTAATCCCAGACACTGGAAAACCTGGGGCCGAGCCCAGCACACAAACCACAGCCATCAGACAGGAAGAGACGAGCTCCGGGACAGTGGGTTATTGTCCTGGAACAGCAGCGTGGACAGGGCTGCCCAGACCCGCTCCCAGCTCACCCCAAACAGCAAACACAATCCCAGCCCTGGCACTGACATTGCACTTGGAATCACCCCTCAGAGAATCACCCCAAACACAGCAAACACAATCCCAGCCCTGGCACTGACATTGCACTTGGAATCACCCCTCAGAGAATCACCCCAAACACAAAATCCCAGCCCTGGCATTCTGACATTGCACTTGGAATCACCCCTCAGAGAATCACCCCAAACACAAAATCCCAGCCCTGGCATTCTGACATTGCACTTGGAATCACCCCCTCAGAGAATCACCCCAAACACAATCCCAGCCCTGGCACTGACATTGCACTTGGAATCACCCCCTCAGAGAATCACCCCAAACACAATCCCAGCCCTGGCATTCTGACATTGCACTTGGAAACACCCCCTCAGAGAATCACCCCAAACACAAAATCCCAGCCCTGGGACTCTGGCATTGCACTTGGAATCACCCCTCAGAGAATCACAGGGCCATAAGGAGTTCAGGATTGGATGCAGTTTGCCTTCACATGGTTTTAGAGTCACAGAATGGTTTGGATTGGAAGGGACCTGAAATTTCATTTCTTTCCAATACCACCAAGCCCCATCCAACCTGGCTTGGCAGGATTTTATTCCAGATTCCTTTGGGGCCATCCAGCACCGAAACTCCCACTTTACCTGGAAGTTGTGAGGTTCTTATCACAAAACAACCTGCACTACCAAGGAAGAGCCTTCTAGAGGACACAGGGAAGGCACTGCTGCCCTCAGTCCCCAGCCCTTGCAAACAGAAGTTGCACATTTTGCTGTCTCTGAACTCATCAGTGTTCTCACACAGAATTATTTATGATCACAGCTACACCAAGAGTGTGAAAACCCCACCTCATTTCCCACCCACTTGACTGAGATAAAGGCATTCTGACAAAAATACTGCACAGCCTTCACCAGCATCAGGGGAGAGTGAAAGAACAAGAGACAGTGGACACAAGCTGGAAGAAGGGAAATTCTGATGAGTTATTGGGAAATTTTTTTCCCAGTGAGTGTTGTCAAATACTGGAACAGGGGTCCCAAAAAGTTGTGAAACTCTATCCCTGGAGATATTTAAAACTCAACCAGACAATGTCTGAGTGACTTGATCTAAATTGGTCCTGCCCAGAAATGAGGTTGGACCAGAGATCTCCACAAGTTTTTTCCAACCTAAATTTTTTCCATGATTTTATTAATCATTTTGTTCCTCAATGGACTAAGCTGTGGATCCATCTTAAAAGGAGTTATAGGTAGTGCAAATAAAGCTATAAATCTGTTAGAGAGGATGCCAGCCCTCAGGTGTTTCAGGCAATTCATATTGTGAGCTGACAAGCAGATTCTCTAATCACTGAACATGCAGAGCCACGGAATGGTTCCCAAGCTCAGCTGCTGATGTTTCATGACTGGCACTATCTGCACTCAGCTCTGCTTTAAGGGTATTTTGTTTGCTTTGTTTTTTCCCTTCTTATCAAAATGCATCCTTCACAAATTCTGCTACAGGAAGGGTAAGGTCAAGCTCTGAAGTAAAAAGATTTAGAGCAAAAAGCTTCATCCTCTTCAGAGAGGAGGCTATTTAAAAGCAAACACACGTAGCAGATGTTGTCAGCGGCTGGGTGCAGCACTCCCCTCTAATTAGCTCTGCCCAAGGCAGAGATCCCAGAGATCCTGGCTGTGGTGGATGTCACAGGCAGAATGTGCCAAGGATTTGGGATGGAGCTTGGCTGCTGGGAGCACTGCAGTGCCACAGCTCCTCTGCCCTCTCAGCCTCCATTTTGAACATTATTTGTGGTTCTTGCACAACTCTGTTTGGCAGGACTCTCATTCACTTCTTATCTCAGCTGGGTGAATTTTTAACGGCGGCAGCTTCAGGATGTGGCTCGGAAGAGGGTTCATCTTTGGGCTGGCACTGGAGGAAATGGACACTACTCCAAGCCCCTCTCCTGTGCACAGGTGAGGTCAGAGGTGATATAAACTCCATTTCCCAAACTGAGCCCCATTAGCCATTAGTGAAACACAACAGTGAGCCCTGAGCCAGGAGCTTTCCAAGCATAATTGAAGCTGTGGCCTGGCGGCTCTAATTCTTCAGGAGGAGAATGTCAGTGCTCCACCAGCACTCCTCAAACCAGTCTAATTGTCACCAAACAGATCCAGTTAAACTCCTGTTAGAATTCTAAGCATTAGCAGAGTTGTCTTCACATAAACAACCTCACCTTTTCCCTAGTTTACACCTCCTAACACATCTCAGATCACATCTCATCACAGAAAATGCCACATAAGAGAAGAATATACAACAGCCCAGCACTTAGAAGTACATTTTTTACATATTTCCCTTGGTTTTTTCATGCAGGAGAACCCTTTTATTTATTTATCCACTGGAAAGACCTTTACTCAAAATGCTTTTTTTCTGCAGCCAAACTACTGGCCAACTTCTGCTGCAAGGAAATCTCTCCTGCATGTGGGTTAGCCTAAATTAGGAGGGGGATAAAAAAAAAAAGTTGGAAAGCAGAGATAATTTTACTTTATAAGATCTTGATCCTGGATTATGAAGGTGATAAAACCAGACTCTTCCTTTCTAGCAGCAGAGCCCAGCCCTTGTCTGTGATTTCTGCTGAGGATGGCTGGCAAGGTCTGGCTCACTCCAACAGGCAACTACAGGCCGAGGGATGAATCAAGTTTTCCAGGCCTCACCAGTTAGAAGTGACTCATTTAAACCCTGGATTAGAGCACTGGGATTGCTCTGCTCGTTGCAGATAAGCAGCTGATTCCCTGAATACAATTTCACATTCAAAGCAAGGGGACTGGAAACCTTTCCTGTCAGCCCTGCTCCGACAGGCTCGCGGAGCCGAGCGTGACTCGCTGAGCTACACCCGCGAGCAGCGGCTCTGCTGGAAAAATAAAGAGTTTGGTCCCATGAAAACACCATCACTGCTCCCCTCTGCAGTGCAGATCTCACTGCAAAATATAAATCCGGAGGTATGAGATGCTGCCTTGGGTTTATGCTGTTCAAAAACCAACGTGGATCACATCTATGTTATTCCAAAAGGTGTCAGGTTCATCTATCAGTGAGTGAGTTCTTTCTGCATTTTTGTAATATTTGTTATTTCTGCCTTGCAAAAGAACTACAGAATAAGACACATTCCATAATTAGAAAGCCCTTGGCAAAAATACCATGGGAAAGAAACCACCCTAAACAGGCCAGGAATTTGAGAGCCCTTCCTCTTACAGGTCAGAGGAACATCTTAATCAAAAAATAGAAATGTCTTTAACCTGTCACATGTGTCCTGTGTCCAGATCATCCTGATCTAAAACTGATTAACATGCCTCACACTCCTAAAACACCCTGTAAGCAGGAGCTGAAGGTTCTGAGAGACATTTGTCCCACTGCTTAGGAAAAACACCCTGTGTCCAACAGAGGATGAACATCTGACTGCAGGATAAGGATAAATCAACGCCCTGCCAAAGAGCCAATGCTAAATATTGTAACAGGTTGGACAAAAAGGCAAAACCTCCTCCCTACATTATTAGTTCTCCTAAGAATTGTCTCTTTTCTACCCAGTTTTTGGATTATAGCATCTCCTCTTCCCCTCTCAAGAGTGCTCCAAACAAGGAGTCATGAGCAGAGGTTTGAACACAGGACATTGGCCCCTGGAGACACAACATTCCTGCTCGGTTATGAGACTGCACACCTAGAAAGGTTAAACCAAAAGCTCATTATACTCACTCAAAAGGTGCCTCAAAATGATGAAAGTTCCTTCACTTTACTGCAAACTTCATGACATCACAAGTTGACTGAATTCCCCGATTCTGCGTGAAGGTGTTTGCAGGGTTACAGACAAAACCTTAAAAACAGTGAGGTGTGGCCAAAAGAGTTCAAAAACCAGAAGACAAAGAATATTTAGATTATTATTTTGGATTCTAATTTATGCTTTGTAATGCCTAAAACTGTCAATACTGGTTCTGTTTGTTTCAAGAAAGCTTCATCAGTGAGAACACCAAACTTCTTTTCTTCCCAAGCTCAGTCTTTCACAAATAAATACAAAACAAAAAAAGAATATTGCAAAAAATGGAGATGCCCATGTCTCCTTGGATTCCTGCACTTTCTCTGCCAGTGCTGTTCCCTGTTTTGATGCCCCTGGTGATGGATTAAAAAGCACATATGACAGGCTTGTATTTAGTTATGGCTCCCGCACACACACAATAATTCAGGGTCTATGACGTGAGTGAAAACAGAAACTGGGTTAATCTAACAAATTAAGATAAATTTTCCTTGTTGTTGCTTTCTGCTGAAGCAGTGAAACAGAAATGGCTGGCTGGCTTTGACAGTGGCCATCAGAACAAAGTCCCACTTTATAATTACCAGATGCCCTTAATGTGATGCCAGTTTGTCTCATGCCTGTGGCTGCTCCCGCTCACGGCCCTGTCAGGGTTTCCCTGATTTTACAAACACACTCCGATCCCAACAGCAATTGTTACACTGACTTCAGCAACAAAGTTTAAACCCAGCAGTTAATTCCCTGCGATTGCTCCGGCCCTGCTCTGACACAATCATTTGCAGCAGCTCCCCTGCAGTGGCTGTGGCAGGGATGGGGTTTGGAGGGAGCTGGTAACACAAACAGCCTGACTCAGTTCAGCTGATGTGCATTCCTGCCGACTGACTTTCCAAACAGTCACTCCTAGTGGCAGGACCTACATCTTCCTTTTAAGGGGAAAAAATGTTTTCACAGGAAAAATTAAGTGTTCAAAGCCTGTGCATATCTCTGTGCTTCCAGTGAGTCTCGCCTCTAAAAACACTTCTTGTTGCACACAGAACAAAAACTTCTTCCTTAATTTAAAGCTGTTCCTCTTTTTTAACACAGCCATTGGCTGTCTGCCCACCCCTGGCACTCTCAGGTGAAATATCCTAGCACACTGCTTTTCACACAAACCAGCACTGAACACAGCTGGTTTTCCAAAGGAAGGACTCAATCTGAGTGAGGAAAACACAAAGAAAAAGAACAGGGAATGTACAGGCTGCAGACAAAACTTTACAGCTCACACTGCTGACAGTTCCTATTCCTTCACATTTCTTTTCCTGCATTTCTGAAAAGAGGCTCAGTGTTAGAAAGGGCTTAAGGCTGGAAAGCAAACCACAACAAAAACTTCTTGTTCCATCCACAGGAGATAAGGAAGGAGTGAGCACTGGTGCTTTGCCTGCAAGTTAGATGAAGGAAACAGGATTTCCCTCTGCTACTCCCTGAGCAAGATCCCAAGGAAATGTTTCTAATAATAGGAAATTACTATATAAGGCCAGATCAGCACTAAACTGTTTGCAGTCTGGAGGAGAAGGATGTACAGGAATCCTGAGGAGGCTGCTCACACATCAGGGGAAGGCAGCACATCCAGGGCTCCCCTCCACACAGAGGGACAGAGTTCAACCTGGGACTCCTCTGCTGAGCAGGGTCCTGTCCTACAGCCCAAAATAGCAACTAAATGCACAAATTAGAGCTGCTCTGTCGTTCTGTAATGCCCTTGCTTTTCTCCATGGCAGGAAAAACACCGAACAGACTTTGAAATCTATAAAGTAACACTTGCAAAGCAAAGCTGAGCAGGTAAGTGATAGGGAAAGGGCAGGAAAAGACACAGCCATGCCCTGAAACACAACATGGACAGTGGTGCTGCAGAGGGCAGGCTGAGAGCTCCCCTTCCTGCCCTTCCTGGGCTGCAGATCCATGGAGCACTGATGTTTTATGAACTGGACAGTTCTTACTCATCTTTGTCTAAAGAGCAAAGACATTGGGCACCATTTAAGTTCATTTTTGCAGTGTCCCCACAAAATAGCAGGAATCAATGTCTCCTAGGCCAAGAGTTCCAGCAGCTCCAGGCAGCTGTGCACGTCCCAGCAGAGCTGCCAGGGCATTGCTGTGGAGCTGTAGCTCCAGCCCACACCTTCCACCATCCCTCCAGCAGACACCAAACCTGCAAGCCCAGTTAAAGGACACATTTTCCTCCTCCTTACACAAATGGAAGGGAGTTCCTGTAACAATGCTCACAGAGGCCTCATTTGGGGAAAGTGATAGCACTGGAAGGTTTCTCTGTGATTCCCATCAAGGAGTACCTTTCCATCCTGCTTTGTCTTTGGATAAGGCCGGGAGCAGCCAGTGCAGGGCAGCTTGCTGAGCAAACACAGCACGGAAACGAGCACAATATGAATTGCTAGACAGATTTATCACCTAGAGTTTTGGTTTGGTGTTTTTTTTTTTTTTTCTTTTCCCTCCCTGACAGCAAGAGATGTTTGTGACAAAATGTACAAACAATTCTGTATCTGTAGCTCTGCCACATCCTATGTCTCTTCTCTGCAGAATGACACAGCTTCCAGGGGAAAACAAAGCCAAATCCCAGCCAACATTTTCCTGTCAGCTGGTGAGACCTCCTTGAGCTGCAGGGCTCAGTTTGCTACAGCAAATTTAAAAAAAAAAACACAAAAAAAAACTTAAAAAGAGAGCATTAAAAAAACCCCAAACTCAGGCCCCCCTTGTGGAAGAGTCATTGATGAGAGATTAGAGTTTGACAGCAAAGCTCTCTCCACATCACAGCATCAGGAGCTTCACAGTCCCCATGAAAACACAGCTGAGATTCCCAATTATTCCCCATTCCCTCCACTGTCCCACAGGATTCCTCCAGTGTCACCAGGACCTCAGCAGCTGCTTGTACCTGGCCCTTGTCCCCACAACACCTGGCCAGAACAGGGTGTGCTCTCAAAGCCTTCCAGGGCATGTTCTGGGCCAAGAGGGTGTTTCACATTGGGCTTTATCTTTAGGGACATCTTGATTTCTGAGGATTTTTAGGCTGACCTTTAATTTTTGTCCTGTTAAATACTTCACATCCTTGACTGCACAGCAAGGGGGAAAATGAGTGCAGGCAACAGGCAGGTTTTTCAGGGCTGGGAAACACAAGTGGTTCTGAGAGAAAAACAGCTACAAAAAAAGCTCTAATTTTAAATGCTCTTATGCCTCTTTTCTCATGTCATACTCGCTCCATAACAATTATAAAGCAATTCAGCAAGATGGCCTCTGCTGGTATGGTTTGTGGTCAGTGGTATCTGGAAGTTAAATTTGGAGAAAAACATTTTTGGGAACGAGCTCCCTGTGGATTGAAGTCAGTACAAAGCCTCAGCTGTCAGGCTGGACCCTAACACTGTTGTAGTCCCTGTTTATTTTTCATACCAGCTCCAAGGATGCAGTCACTAAGATGTTTGCTCAGTTTCAAAGTCAAGCCCAGGAGAAATAAGATATTTGTCTTGGCTCTAAAAAGTGAGAAGAATCACAGGTATGAGACTGGGAGTCTGAAAGCAGGGTTCATCCACCCCATTAATGTTGTATTGACAGGATCCCAAGCCTCCCCTGTGCCCCCAGTGATTGCAAAATTCTTCTCTAAATATAGGAATTATCTGTTTAGAACTGCCAGCACTAAAACAGAAAGCTTAAGTTGCTTTATTTTCTTTAGTAGGTTAAATCTGGAACCTAAGGAAGGCTACCTGAAAGACATCATTCTTAACTGTGCCAACACACATCATTTTACACAAATCCAAATACCAAATTCATCTACTCTATCAGACTGCTTTATAGTAAAGAACTGAACTCCACTGACCTCTCCTGTCCTTTTGTAATTTAATTGACAACTTTCACCAACGTAGCTTTACATTAAAACAAACCACACCCAAAATCAGATCATTGGTACTGGGAAAAACAGTTGAGAAAGGAAATACCTCCCTCCAAAACAGCCAAATGAAATTGTTTCTTTTAAGGCAGCATGGAGCTTTTCCTTTCCATAAAGCTTGAATAAAGCCATCGTGGAATTCCTAATTTGTTTTCAAAGCCATGAACTTTTCTGTTATGTGGAGACTGCAGCATAGGTAATATCTAGATTTTATGAGTATATTCAAGCTTCCAAAGGCAGAGGAATAAAGGTCAAATGACAAGAACTTTCCTGAAAAGCACAGGAGAGAGGCTCACATACGGAACATATTTGCTTAAATTTGGATTTTTTTATAAAATAGTTTGTACATGAGTGATAACCCAACACATAACTAACCCTACTCCTCTCTACTGTTACTGTAACAACAAATCCCTTAGTATGGACAGTTTATAGTAGGATAAAGATGTTTATATCAGTGTAAGATCTGGGATATCTTTATCATTTTTACCCAAAATATGGGGATATGTTGCTGTGAGCAACATTTTATATTGGTACAATTGCATTTGCCATGGGTTTGTTCCATGGATTATCCACAGGTTCCGTAGGGAAAAAAGCCAAGTCAGCAACCTGCAAGTGTTGGGTGATACCTGGGAGTAACAAATTCTTATTTTCCTTCTGGGTGTGACCTTCCTTTAAAGCAAACGTAGCAATTCTGTAGCAAACTCCAAGTTCCCAAGTGGAGTCAAGCTCTGGGAGCACACTGAATGCTTTGGACATTAAAACAAGTGGAGCAGTTTTTAATTTGATGATTTATAAGTGAAGAGTTTACAGGCACAATTTGTACTTCCACTTCTTTTTTTTTTTAACTTCTTTTTTTCTTTTTCCTCTCTCCTCTGTTTCAAACTGACTTTGTTGGCCTAAGGCAGGCAGTTATTTTGGGGCAGTGAAAAGTTATAAATAAGTTCTAATAAAACTATTAGCGACACACATGAGAGTGAACTTTTCAAACCCTTCTTTGTAAGGGAACAAAGAGCACTTTACACTCACTGCGATGGCACAAGCCCCCTAAGAAAAGTTTAAGGGAAGAGTTTCAACAACTAGATCATGAACCCAAAATAAGAATATTGGATGAGCTGTAGAAATTCCAGATTGTGCAGAAAGGAAGGGGCTGAGCAGTTTGCAGAGGCAGAGGGAAGGAGAGGAGCCAGGCAGTGAGGCTGGCCCTGGCAGTGAGCTGAGCACGTGGGCAGATGATATTGCAGCTGATGTCTGAGCTGCTTCCCTTTCGCCCGCCTGCCCTGCTCCTGCTGAAAAGGAGGGGAAAAGGCACCAGATGAAGGGTTTTGTGTGAGGTCATCTCCGCTGGCTGCTCTGCCTGTGCCCCAAGGAGCCCCCCCATATCACCCGTGGAGGCTTTAATGCTTTGGTGAATCTTTTCTGTCCCAAAATAGATTTAGCATCACTTAACATCCACAGGGAATGATGAGCTGTCATTGTGATGGCAGAAGTGCTCCAGGCTGCCTGGAAAATACAGCCATCATTTCAGAAGGATATTCCATGTCCACCTGCATCAGCTTGCACTCAAATGCAGAACCTTCTCAATTCAGAATAGTTTTTAAACTCTTGGAAAACAATCACATTCCTATTACATCAAAACCGCCTTAAATCAAGATTTTTTTTTAATGTAAAAGAAGCAGTAATGACACTGATGTTAAAAAACAAATAAATTATTGGCCTGCAACTTAGCCCCCTTTGGATTACAAGCAATATCTCATCTCCAAGGCAGTTTCAACTCCCTCTTAAGGAGAACTACACAGTTCTGCCCTCTGCATTTTCAAAACTTTCTGCATTATCAGAGACATCAGTTTAATCAGAAACAGAGACACTAAAGAACAATGAAGGAGTCCATCCCTCTGTGCTTCTCAGGAATGTGTGCTGCACATCTGGACAAACATGGGTCTCTGCAGAGAATGGAAACATTCATTCCCCAGCTGTGGTTAGGTCCAAACCCTTTTTCTTTCTCTGCCTGATTTACTCCTGATCCTGCATTTGGTGGTTGCAAAACTGCACAAACCCTGCTGAGGCTGACACAACAGGCCCAGTAATCTTCCTCATGACCCTTCACACCTATTTTCTAAACAAAACCTTCTTCTGGGCTGAGAGCTCCAGCTGAAAGGAGAGATCCTGAAGGAATTGACAGCTGTGACATTAACAGAAATGCCAACTGTCCCACAGCATCTTGTTCTTCAACAGGAGATGAGGACTGGCACTCCTAAGAGACAGGAAAGGGATGCACTCCCTGTTTGTTTTTCATACCAAGCCCAAGGATGCAGTCACTAAGATGTTTGCTCCGTTTCAAAGGCAGGTCCAGGAGAAATAAGATATTTGTCTTGGCTCTAAAAAGTGAGAAGAATCACAGGTATGAGGCTGGGAGACTGAAAGCAGAGTTCACCACCCTGCTAGAAATGCCTGGATTTGGACATCTCATGGAACCTGGGTGTCTTTAGATCTTCTGCTCTGATGCTGCGTGGGAAACCCCACAGTCCATGGCAGCCAGGAGCACAAGAGGAACTGTCTGAAGGCTCATCCCACTGGGGAAAAGGAAACACCTTTTCCCCTCTGATTTGACAGGTACAGATCCTGTAGCTCCTCTTGGACACATCAAGGACCTCCCCTTGGGGAGGTGCTGCAGGACCATGAGGGAATCTGAGCTCTAAGCTGACAGAGGATCCACAGTCCCCAGAATAGGTATTTCACATAGAAAAGTCAACATTTGTTATCAAACCCCATCATGTAAGAAATACATATAAACCACAGGCATCAGCTTTGATTTGTTAGCTTAAATTTTCTGTTTTTACAACTCTCCTAAAGCCAGGGCAGCAGCATCTGCTGTTACAGCAACAACAGGAGCCCAGCCTCCATCACCCCAGCAGAGAGAGGAGGCTGCAAAAAGCTGAGAGCTCATACAAAATGCAGGGCAAGCCCTAAATTAACCCTGCCTTGCCAAGGTCAGTGCTCTGCCCTCAGCTTCAGTGGTGTTGGAGTGCACCTGTGGCAGGAAAAAAGGTTAAGCTCTTTTATATCACCTAAAGGAAAGCATCAATATTTGAGGGCTTGTTTCAGGAGCTGTTGTTTGCATGGCTGAAGTAGAAAAACAGAGACACAGGGAAGTTCATCACTGTAAATTATTGATTTGCTGCTTTCTAGACACTGAAACTGGTAATTAAACAAATGGTAAAAAGATACTTCATCAATTATAGAGGTGCCACTTTAAATTACACTTGCTCCAGGATGAATAAAACACGGAGGTTAAATGCTTTGGGTATTTCATGCCTGCTTCTTGTTCAAAATCCTCACTGCAACAATGATTCTAATTCTCATATCCTGCTGCTCCAGAGCTGTGTGCTCTGTATCAAGCTTCACAAAGGGAAATTAGAGCTTTTGTTTCACAAGTCTTAGTTCACAAAACATCCAGGAAGCACAGTCTCATGGTCAGGAGAGAGTATTTGGAGCAGATATCATTGGGATCCCCTTTCTGCTCAGCAGGGGTGGTTATATGGCCCTAAGTCAAAGCCCTCCCTCAAAAATCAGCCAAAAAAAAAAGTTTTGTCTCCTAACAGCCACTTGTGCAAGCTGTGAAGCACTGGGCAGACATCTGACACTGGCCTGATGGTTTTTAGAAGCTATAGACATGCACACACCCTCCCCAACCTAAAATAACAGCAGCAAGCTGCTTGTGAAGCAATGTGGTGATGACATCAAAGGTGCCCTTTTAAGCAGAAATCATGTCACAATCATGATGATGACTCAAATTGGATTTGTGATAAATTTTTATATGAGGGTGCACACCTTACTGCATCACACTTAAGGTTATCTCATTCCACATGTTAAATATGTGAATGTAAAAGTTCACTTGCTCTAATACTGATTTTGAAACAAACAGCAATCAAAGAGCTCGGCTATCTTGCAGTTTCTGGCATGGATTCTCTAGAACCATTATTACATCTTAAATAGATTTCACCCTGGGCAAGCATTTAGTGAAGGCTGAGTTCATCCATTGCTTGAGATAGGCCAGGGAATATGAATATTCCAGGTTTAAGGCTGCAAATGCAGCAGAAGCAGCTGCCTTAAAGGCACATGCAAAACAACCCTAACAGGTGGACACAGCTGGCATCCCTCATGAGCAGGGAGGCAACACCAGGGAAACAGCAGCTGCTGCTGGAGCCACAACAATCCTGGAAGTCAAAGAACTCATCATGGAGCAGAGGGGCAGGAGTGAAGGTGGGAGCCCAGAGAGGAAAGAGAACGATCAGAACATGGTGTGGAAGCTGGAGGTGATGGAAAGCTGCCAGCTTTCAGCTGATGGAAACAGCCCAAGTGGGAGATGGAGGCTGGACTGTAGGATTTTTGTGGAGGAAAGAACATCAGTGCTTGGTAGGGGGACGGGAGAATCAAAGGCTGAGCTGACGAGCTGACTCTTCCTACTGCTCCCCAGATAATGAGGCTGAAGCACAAGGAGAGCCAGCTCTGCCACAGGCCTGGTGCCAAGTGCTTTGTGAAGTGTTCCTTGCCTGTTCTGAGGAGACTTACACAAGGTAAGGCTTTATTCATAAGTGCCTGACGGATCCTGTGTGTGCAACAGCTCCTACCAGCAGAGCAGTGTTTGTGGGAAATGTTAGGAAGAGTGTCTAAGAGAGATAAAGCCTTTGAGCTGCAGATGAAGCTGCCAGCCCTCATTTCCAGCTTGTCAGAGCAAGTCCTTCTTGAAGTCAGCAGGCTGGAATGAAGAGAATCTGGCATTTGTGCAGGGATGTATGGCTCAGGCAGCCGGGGCGGAGCGGCCGCCTTTAATCAGACTTTCCACAGAGCAGGGGCAGCGGGAGTGGCCAAGAGCAGAGTGATGGGCGTTATCTGCTGGGCAGCCAGAAATTCCTCTCCTCCACTTCGGATATCAAGCCTGACCTCCTTCCTGCTTCCACTAGCCCCTAGAGCTGGAGGGAAGGGCCATACAGGATGGGGATGTGAGAGTCCTTCACATTCTCAGAATTGCTGGGGTGTGTGAGAGGCAGCACACACTTGTCTGTGCGCTGACAAATTCCTCAACAGCTGATGGCTCCCAGGAGTAGCTGCATGCAGGTAGCTGCAGGGCTAAACCCCACTATTCCAAAATTCACCTTTCCAAGTGCTAACCCACTCCAGCTCACCTGCTAGGTCACAGCTGGTTGTGAAGCCTCTTCACCCACAGCGCATCAAAAAGGAGCAAAACTCCAGAACATTTTAATCCAGCTGCCTACTACAGCATAAAGAATCCCAGAGCAAACCACTTCTGGTTGTTTTCTACCCTCACAATGAGCCTACAGTCCACTACATCACACAGAGCTTCAATTCCATCTAGAAATAGCCTCTTGAGGTCTCTGTTGCAGGATGGCATTCTTAAATTTTGTTTCCTTGTGTGCCACTGCTGCTGGTGACAGCAGCAAATTGCAGGAACCTGTATGCCCGGGGTGGGCACGGAGCCACATCCGACCTCTCGCACGGAAGGTTTTGGCAGCAGAATTAATTCCTTCTCCCTTCCCCTTTCTGCCTGTGTCTCTCATGGCATGCTCAGATACCACAACAGAGTAACCTTGTCCTACTACCCACCACAAATGCCTTGTTAGAGTCCCACAGGGCTGGAAGGCTCTTTGGATCTTTACACCTGGTGAAAAGCAGGGCAAGAGTGGGAATCTCTGCATCCTCACCTGGGTAAGGTATTCCCCATCCTGACTCTCAGTGCACTGGCTCTCCCAAACTCCATCCATGGAAAACAATGCTCTGGGAAGGGGAGGGGAGCAAAATATTCCAGACACCAGTGCCCAACTAGACCCCTGTGCCTTGGGCTCTTCTCCCTGTTTTGGATGCCAGCCACTCTAAAGATGCTTTGGCAAAAGGCAGAACAGACAGCAGCTTTTCCTGGCTCCATGTCCAAGAGTGTGCAGCCTGGAAGGATTTATCAGTGCCTCTCTCTCCCTGATCTGATAGCACATTACAGGGCACCAGCAGTGCAGGACTCATGGGCAGGTGCTCCTGCACTGCTCAGGAGCTGGGACTGTGGGAGCTTGGGAACACTCATTATTCTGTTTGTAAACCTTGATAAAGCCAACATTTAGAAAACAACTAATTACCATTTATGTCCCAAACAGCTGGCCTAGCTCCACATCCACATGCTGGGAGGTTTTGGTGCCAATCAGCCCACACATCAGAGCACAAAAGTCCCCCAGTGTGACTGCAGAACCTTCTAGCAAACAAACTTCTCACTAGCACTGACTTCAAGGATCAAAACACAGCAGTGTAAGAACAGAACAGCCACACAAGCCATCATTGCCACATCATTACACTACAGACACTTGTCCAAGGTGAAAAGGGCACAGAAAATGTCCTCTGAGGTGGCAGAGGGCAGTCCCAGGCTGCTGTCAGCTGGCCTGGACAGCTGATGTTCCTGTGACACAGCCTCTGTCCCAGCTGTGCCTGTCCTGGCCCTCTCCCCCTCTGGGCTGGACTGAGATCCATTCACTCTGAGCAGACATTCAGGGAATTAAACAAACAGAAAATGTTGTTTTTGTCATCACTGCTCTCCCAACTTTGCTTCAAAGGGTTAATCAAAGGGTCAAATGGATGCAAGTACAAGGCAGGGAGTGGAGGACAACAGTGAAACCAATTAAAATTGCTTCAGTGAAAGGTGGAACAAGATGATCTTAAAGTCCCTCCCAAGCCAGACCATTCCATGATTCTGAACAGAACTGATATCAGGATAAGCTTATCTTAGGTACTGGGGGAATCCAAAAGAAAGGCCATTTCATGGAAGTGACATGTATGAAGCTCCAAGACTCTCTGGCTGCTTGTTCATCCCCTCCCCTCTGCACACCCTCATGCCTTGAGCACTGAAATCCTGCAGCAGTGACACAAGGACAGTATCACCCCCAGCAGCCCTGGGGACAAGCCCAGGAATGCCACCAGGGGTGCAGCCTGTCAGCTGCAGTGCTCCAGGAGCAGGGGGGCAGCACCATAAATCACCTGACACGTGGGGATCCTGTCCCAGCAATGCTCTGCCACTCCCAAAACCCAAAAACTGACACTTTTTGGCCTCAGAAATGAGGGCTGATGCTGGTGGGCTTTGGTTGCCAGCACACAGGAGAGGAGCAGCTCACTCCACACACTCATCACTGAGCCATTTATTGACCCAAATGAACCTCCCCATCCCCTATCAATCCAGAAATGTCAATCCAGCCCACACTAAACACTGATTGATTTTCTACTCTAACGAGCACCGTGTCACATTTGTGTTAACTACTCATCAGTTCAGATAAGTGGTTTGCAATTAAGATAATTTGAGGCCAATACAAGTGTGGCCTGAAAAGCACTTTCAAGAGTTCAGCACAGAGAAATTCACTGCTCAAAACAGACAGCCAGGTACCAAGCTGACAGCTACACCAGAATTTACCTTTCCAAAACAAAAAATTTTGTCACAACCTAATTTTTCCTCGGAAGGCAATGACTGGCTCATACAAAGATTTCTTCCCTGATATGTACACTCACCCTGCAGCAACACTGATTTCCTTCCTCTCAGGTGACACCACAATCCTCTCCCAGGTGCTCCCTTATTCTGATGGCAGGCAGGCAGCATTCCAGCAAAGCTGCACTCAGGGACAAGAGCAGCCAACTTCACTGAAGCCTCCAGAGAAAAATAAACAGTTACAGGAGAGCAGCTTTGAGTTCCATGGCCGTGAGCCTGGACATAGCTCACATTCTCATCCTACACGGAGCCACTTTGTGGAATTTTCCTCCCAGTGCGAGTGGTTTTTTGGACACCAGCAGCTGCCAGTTCAACGCATTCAGGTTACAGTTGGAACTCTCCTGTCCCCACCTAGATCCGGAAACTTCAGAGCAGACACTTGGCAACCACTCAGGTTTCAGTTTGAAGAGAGAGAGAGAGAGAGAGATCAAACAGCCTCCTGCACAACACAAGGGTTTTTTGCATAGAGAACACCACATCTCTTGCAACATTTCCTCTTCACATGGAGCCCTCATGACCAGCCTGCCAGAGCAGCAGGGAAGTCCTCACTCCCTCCCAGCACTCACTACCTGCCAGGCTGCCAGCACCAGCCAGGCCCTGCTTTTCTCTCCAGGAAGTGCAGCTCATCTCTTTTTTTACTCTTCTTGCCTTTCTGCTTCTTCCTTGTATCAAGACACAAATACCTCAAATCAGATTAGTTTGTATTTGAGTCAAATAACGTCTGAAAGCTTTACCCTAATTTGTAAATGGCTCATAACCATCAGCCCTTGTATTCTTTAATTATATCAGGCAAAGAGAAAAGACACTGTGCTTCTTCATTATGTTATTTTTCTTAAAAGTTCTAAGGGACTTTAACACACCTGGTTTGGGAATACTTCTTGCATAAATTATCCCAAATTCCTCCTGGCTTTCTCAAATCCCTGCAAAAGCAGTCAGAGTGCTGTTTCTTCTGTGGGTTCAGAAGAGGGGACACCTCTTTGGTGATCTTAAAGAACACTCTTTTAAGGAATGGAACTGTCAGGCAGCACTACAGCTCACCTGCACTACTTTTACAATCAAGACTCAAACAATTTACAGAGCAGCTTTCTGCTGGAAACCAAATGTTTAAGTGCTGAAACTAAGCTCCAACTGAAGTGATACAAGAGCCAAGACAATGGGCATTTGTCCCCAAGTTATTCCATAAAGCTGAGCTTTAATTTTCTTCAGCTGAATAGTCTGAGAGTCCCCTTCTTCAGGAGGATGTGGAGGCCAACAGAGTAAAATGAGATCGATCAGATCTCTGATATGGGCTTATTTTGGCCTCACCACCTTTTCTGCCTCCTACACATCTTTATCTCCATCTAACTTTTCCAGCCTCCACTTTCTGGCCTCTGCTTTCCTTGCTGACCTCCCACACCATTTTGGCCTCCCACTCCTTTTCAGTTTCTGCTTTTTCTATTGGCCTCCCACCCTTCCTCAGCCTCCACTTTTCCTTCTGGGTTTTCAGCCTCTGGTTTTCTCTGAGACCAGCACAGAATATTCAAACCCCCTCAAGGTTATGAATTTGTAAACTCTCTTTCCAAACAACCATGTTCCACTTTGATATGTCCATCCACACTTTTCCTACACCCCAGCTGATCAGAAATAACCCATGTTCATCCTGACACCTTGCAGGCAGAACTTGGGTTTATGTCCAAGGAAACCTGGTGGTTCTCTCAGTAATTCCAGTCCTGCTAGGATTATCACAGCACTGTACAGTTGTTTTAATGGAAGTATAAAAGTAAAACATGAGAATTTCTGGGATGGTAAAAGTTGATGCTCTAAGCTTTGCTGATAGCTCCATAAACTGCTGTTCCCAGGTCCTATCCACCAAACTCCTGGACAGAAGATCAGCAAAAGTAAATGTAATCTGTGTTCCCACAGAGTGCTATGGTTGGGCACACACAAAAACACACTCTGTACTTCTCTGCAGAACTTGCTTTTGATCACCTCCACCACTTATAAGAGCAAACAAATCCATGCACAAATAAAATGAGGATTTTGCAAGTCATATATTTTGTATTCACCTTCATTATGAGACAAAGGTTTTCCTTTCTGTTTGTGTCCAAAAAAGCTTGTAATTTTGGGAAAAACAGAAAATGAACTTTTTGAATGCTCTATTTAAAATGAAGCATTTGGTTTACTTGAGAAATGTGATGGGTGCTCTGCTGTTTGTTGCACTTGGTTGTTTATTCAGAACCCCAAAACCAACCAGGGACACAAAGCCTGGGTTGTTAAAACCTTTTCAGGTGTAATGGGTGGGGAGCGAAGTTTCCTGTAACACCTGTGAGAAAATCCCATGCTAACACATAACAGCAGATCATGAGTCAGGAAAAGGTAGAAAGGCTCACAACTGAACTCCAGTGCTCACTCAAAGGAGGCAAAAGAAACATCTGCTTTTCTGTCTGAGTTCCAGTTCTGTCAGAGAGAGAACTCCTGGCTTCCTGGTGCAAAGGTGTGGCTTTCCCTCCCAAGAAGAACAAGAGGCAATTTCAAACAGACTCCAAAAGTCCTAAGAGTGGAGGACAACCTGTTATTTAAAACAACAAGATGTGTGTGTGGACACAGAACAAGGCTTCCTGGTCTCTAATTTGGAAGGTTCAATAAAACTCTAGAAAAGCCCAACACTAATTAGTGCAATAATCTTCCCTGTCTCCAAACCACACCATTGGACTCACCAGGCTTTTACTGCAGATCAAAACCTGAGCTGCAGCAGCACTTGTAATGCAGTGCTGTGTGGTGTTGCAAATATGCACCAGGTTTTGTTTTTTCCAATATGTTGGTTATAGTGTGCAGCCTTGTAAAGCACAGAACTGCATATTTTAGTTATTAAACTTCACAAACAAGTCTGGCTGTTGAAAGTCACTTCCCTGAGTAAACAATGACTCAGTGTGGGCTGTATAATGTACAAGTTATTAGTTACTGTTAGTGAGTTTGAAAAAACTCAACTCTATACAAAGGCCTGCTTCAGAATGGAAAATAGTTTTCCTCCTACTTCCATAGTCCCAGTTATATTGTTTCAGTGGAATTTAATTTTCTAAAAAGCTAAACAGATCACTATCTCTTCATTATATAATTGGACATTGACTTAACTGGACCCTTCAGCCATGAACAATATGTGCAGTGTGAAAGCTGAGTTTACCCTTTTTTCTGTTCTCAGTTTGTCATTACAATGCTGAAGTAAAGCTGATTCTTTCCTGGATAGGAATAACCCATCGAGACCAGGCATCGGGTGACAATGAAAACAGACATAAAGACAACCATAAAATATTGAGGATATGGTAATGAAGAAAAATGCAATTGCAAGTTCAATAAAATCCTCTGACAAACACTGCTCCCTAGTTAAATTACAGCTCCTTCCATAATCCCCCTCTTCATTAGCAAAATGGCCAAATACACCTGGTGATTGTCAGCTGGCAGAAGGCACCAGGATCACTCTGCCTAATGAAACTCAGCTGCTCAGGCACCAAGGTTTCCCTGCAGCCCCAAACCCCCTCCAGAGCTGTTTTCCTGGTCCAGTGGGCACTGTCCCAGGGTAGGAGCACATCTCTGTGTTACCTTTTGTAAGGGGGAAATCTCTGGTCAGACACAGCACACTAAAAGGAAATACAGAGTCAGATCACAGAATATCCTGAGCTGGAGGGACCCACAAGGATGAACTCCTGGCCCTGCACAGACACCCCAACAATCCCACCCTGAGCATCCCTGGCAGAGCTGTCCAAACTCTCCTGGAGCTCTGGCAGCCTCAGGGCCGTGCCCATTCCCTGGGGAGCCTGGGCAGTGCCCAGCACTCTCTGGGGAAGAACCTTGCCCTAAAATCCAACCTAAACCTGCCCTGGCACAGCTCCACTGTTCCCTCCTCCTGTCATAGGGCAGAGTTTGGTGCTGCCCCTCATGAGGAAGCTGCTCAGACCCAGTGAGGTCTGAGCTCAGTCTCCTCTTCTCCAGGCTGAGCAAACCAAGTGACCTCAGCTGCTCGTTATAGGACTTCCCCTCTAGACCTTTCATCATCTTCATAGCAAACTCTGTGGTGAAATTTTACTAGAAAAGTGCCTTCAAAAGAAATTACCAAACTAAATTTCAAGGCACAGCTCTAGCTTACAGAGCCCAGCCTGCAGGCTGAGTGCCATCACAGCTGTGTCACAGAGCACTTTTTAGTCATTCATGGACTCTCCATTTCCTGGCAAATATCACAACACATTTTGACACGACATTCTTCACCACCAACAATGACACTGCCCATTCAGCGACAGAGCTTTCAGTGACTGCAGCCTGCTGTACCTCCCAGCCCTGGGACCTCACTGCCCAGAGGGCAAACACTCCAAAGGTGCTGCCAAAATGTCAAATTCTACGTCCATTTATTATCAGCTGCTGAACTGAATCACAGGAAGGGTGGTGGCCAGGCTGGCCCAAGGTCACTGTACTGGTTAAAGGGCTGAGAGTGTCCCAGGAAAGCGGGACGTTGGCACCTGACCAAATACTTTCCTAAAGAAAAAAAGCTGCCAGGGAGAGCTATCCATGCATGCATGAATGCCACAGGAGTTCTAAATACTAACCTTTACTGCCTTCCAGTACAGGAATTTAATACAGAACAGACTACACTGGAGATATATAGCAGCAGAAAAGGTACTGGCCCTGCTGCTCCTTGCTGTATTTAAATGTTTAAATATTTAAATAAGGCAGGGCAGGGCTGTAAGGAACAATTCCACCCCCACAGAACATGACTCAGTTGCAACAAATTACTTGAGATTTGTCCACTCCAAACCTTCTGCCATAACAAGCCTTGTTAGCCTTCCACATTGACTTGTGCTGCCTGCTTATATCTTTATTAATATTTCCTGGAAAGAGCTGGCTACCCATCCCACTAATACATCAACAAGAAATATGCAGAGGAGCATATCAAAATACAGAGCAGGATATTTTTCTGCAGGGAGATCCCTGAATCCAGGCACAGAGAGGCACAGCACGAGTGGCTCCCTCCAGGCAGAAAAAGAACTGTGCTACAATCTCACACAAGGCATGCAAACCTCACCCACTAGAGCTGACAGCAGGCTGGATGGATGGTTTCTGGAGAAGCCAGGGATAGCAATCCTAGGCAGAGCCAGCCACATCACTCAGGAGCTGGTTGCACAGCAGTAAAGCAGCGTTTAACACAGGAAAAGCCCTGACAGGAGACACACACATGCCACAATTGCAATCACTTCATGCCAGCACAAAGGGCCCACCTGACCCCAGCCTTCCCTGCCTCTGTGCAGATGTCGCTGTGCTGACACAGAGAGCTGGGCTGGGGAACTGCTCCTCACAAATCACCTGTTTGTTTGGCCTGCTCAGCTCCGAGCTGGATCAGCTCTCACCAGTGAACCACCTTTGGCTGCCACTGCTAGAGGTAACCCAAAGCACAACACAGATGGTTTTCCCCACGGTAACATTCAGAAGCACACAAATCAGCCTTTCTAAATGGTTCTTTAGCCTGTGTGGAACGACAAGTGATTGATTTACATCTCTTACAAAGGGCTGTGGGACAGACCAGCCCCGGGGAAATCTGTACTTTGAGTTCCCTCCACCTCCTTTTCTGCGGCACCTGTAACACTCCAGCTTCTCCCAAACACACGCTTGTCCTCCAGAAGGCACTGCTGGTTATCTGAGAATAGTGCTCACTCATCAGTCCTTTGAACTGGGAGGCAAAGTGCTGCAGCCCAGCACTCCTCAATAAAAATAATAAAAATAAATAAATAAAAAGTTCCATGCTGGAACCATTCAGAGCTTCCAGGTAAGAGCCAAGGGAAGGGGCATTGGGAGCTGTGTTTTATACACTGCCCTGGGACTGTGGCAGCTGCTGCAGTTTGTTTTTCCTGCATTTGGAGCAGGCTGTTCCTTTGGACAGGGGTAGAGGAATTTGTCCTGTTCCTAGAAAGCATGTGGTTCCTAATGCAGTAATAAGCAACATGACACTACAAACAGAAAAATCCCAAATATCTGAACAAGACTAAGACTGTCTTAGCTTTGCATAAAGGCATCCATGGAGTTTGAGCTGATTCATAGAAAGAAACACTAAATTTAATGTTATAAAGCATTCTTAGCCCCAGTTTTTTATTGGCCTTCCTCCAGTGGGGTTAAATCAAATAAAAAAATAAAAATGGCTTGACTCATGTTGTCAGGATCTATGTAAGTTCTCTCACAGTTATTATAAATCCTGAAGATGTACTGTAAGTCACAAGTTTCTTCACTATTAGTTACACAGAAGAGAACAGAAATGACACACTGTGGATACTGACTCACATGGGATCTCTCACTCCTTAGTGTGTTATGATTCACACCTTTTTTTTTTCTCTTTAAAAATTAATCTATCCTTTATACCATGATAAATTAGAACATGTGTTCAGTGTGGCACTCCATTGGTCCCTGCCAGGCAGAACACAAAATTCATATTTACACAGCCCCTCCCTGGAATACAAGATTATATCCACTATCAAAACTAAAACCCCTGAAGTGTTATGACAGTGGTTGCCATATCAGGGCCTACTGTGAAAATTAAGAACTCATCAGTTCCATAAGCCTTAGGCAGTTTCTAAAAGTTTTGAAAAGGTGCTGACAACTGGCAATTGTCTATTGCTCCAAAAGGGGATGAAAGAAAAATGCCTTTCTTCCCAAGTACTCTAAGATGTGGTTCTGTTTTCATGGCTTGTCCCACCAACCAAGCAAATTTTCTCATTTGTCACTTTTAAAAACTAAGCAGCTGCCATCCACAAGTAGCTCCAGAGGAGCCTTCTGCCCCAAGCAACTGTCAGAGAGAGATTAAATACCAGAATAATCTCTGCATTGTACTCAGAACCACTTTTCCTCTGTAATCCTCTCAACGACAAGAATGCAGCTCAAGCCAGCTTACTTGGAAAATTCAAGTTACTAGAATGAGTTGCTCATTCAGGCAGAGTCAGATTCCTCCCATGAGTCACTGTCACTTAAAACAATTAACTCCAGGTACATTAGAACAGGGGAAAACCGGCATGGGAAGCAGCACTAGAGACAGGAACCCCTGAGCTTCAGTGGGGACACAGACTTGTGGACTAAATGGGAGAAGTTAAGGAGTTTGACCATCTCCACCTGTGAGAGAGGGCTAAACACACCGAGCTTTCTGCATGAAGGGCTTTGAGGCACCTGTGCGAGCACGGGCAGAGAAGGGAGAATTCCTCCAACGAACGTCAGCGCTGTGCACAGCAGGGGGATCGCACCGGCAGCGCTCCGAGCTGTAACGCGAGTTCGGGATCTACGGGAAGCCTGTCTTGACAAGGGCAAGCTAAGCCGCCTGGAGCCCCGGCCGTGCCACGGCCACGTCTGAGGCGGGAGCAGCCCCGCCACACCCTGCCCGGCCCCGGCTCCGCTCGGGCTCCCCGCCGGGCAGGGATGCGCGCAGGGAAGCGTTACCGGAGCGCAGCCACCGACCGCCCGGGAGCCGGGCGGCGAGCAACTGCACCGGGCAGCCGCAGCCGCGCCGCGCCGCCACCGGGATGCCGGCTGCTCTACCCCGCTCATTTGTTCCTTCCGTGGAGAACGTTCCGAGTTTCCGGGAAGGTCGGCGGCTGCGGGAGAACGGCCGAGCCGCGGCCGCCCGGGGCGCTGCCCCCGCGCCGCCCCGCAGCCATGTGCCCGAGCTCCGGGAGCGCCGGGCGGGCGGGACGCACCGAACACACCGACCCCACCGACCGCCCGCTCTCTCGCTCGGCCCCCCCGGCCCCGCTCACCTGCGCTCGGTGCCCCGGGACGCGCGGCTCGGGGCCCTGCGGCGGCTCCGCGAGCGCCTCGGCGCCGACTGCCCGCGGGAGCCCGCGCCGCGCCGCTAGTGAGCATGTCCGAGCGCCGGGCATGCGGGCTGCGGGCCGCTGCTCCGCCCTCACCTGCACCGGCCCCGCGGCTCCCGGCACCCCGCCTCGCCCCCGGGCCGGCCCGCGCCGGTTACGTTGTCCGCGGCAGCGGCATCCCGCCGAGCAGCTTCTGCAGCGAGCTGGGGCTGTTGCCTCCCAGGGCAGACGCACCTGTCTGCTGCGGACGGACAAGATAAAGCTCGAACGCTGACGGTAATTCTACCGGCCCCTCCTGGCTGTGGGAGTCATCAGAAGTGCATGTTCCTGGGAAGAACGCAGGTGGAGTTCGCTCTGGAGCGATCGCACCGAGCTCGGGAACCATCCGCTGTGAGCAGCAGATTGGTCCGTCCCACACAGGTGTGAAATACCCGAGGCGGTCTCGTCAGGATCTACAGGAAATTCTACACACTGAACTCCAACAGCCTGAACCACTCTGAGCTATAAGAGTAAAAAAGCTCTGCTCTCGCCACTCCTGCGGCAGTTTAAAGTACCTTAAAGTTTCTCTAAAACCACCCCTCTCTGGCCATTCATGCAACACCGACACTGCTTGATACACAAAGTAGCAAGTCAGCATTTCATGGGATGTTAATAAGTGTTTCAAACTTTTTAGAAAGTTGAACCTTTTGTCTCTTTGATATCTTCCCCAGGACCCCTGCACACGCTAAGGTTTAAAGAACATTTCCCTCTGGGAACAACAATTCAGTCCTGCCAGTGCAAATAAGTCAGTAACACTCCTGCAAACCAAAGAACACCGGAATTGCAACTGTCTCCTCTCCTCACAAGGCAGAGGGAGCTCTAGGTTTTTTTCTGAAGTAAAATGACTCTACCTGACAATTGTGTAACCACACAGTAAATGTCTCAGCTCATTTTCAGATTGAGTTTCAGATTAGTCACTAGAAAGACAATGCTAGGAAACAGCAGCAACATGCAAAGATGTGCACTTTGGTACAAGATGGCTCTACCAGAGCTGAAGATCTGTTAAACAGGTTTTAAATTGCTATGACAGAGAGAGAGAGAAATTCAGTTGCACTTAGGCACTTCCAAACATTTTAAATTTTACACAGTTCCTTTTCTTTAAACTCCTTTAATTAAAAATTATACAAATGCAGATAGAAAATATTTTGAAGCAGAACACACAGAACAGCCATGAATTCCAAGAAAACTGAAATTTTTCTCAGAAAAGTACCATCCTTCTCAACTGTTTGTGTCAAACCAGAGAAGATCAGCTCATGGATTTCCTTTCACTTACATACAAACCCTGAACACATGTCAAGAAGTGCCAAGTTAACAGAACAGTCAGTTCCTTGAGATACTTATAAGTTTGTTAATATGTGCCTGTACCACTGAATTTTCCATATGTGAACCTTCCTGTAACATTCAGGGCATGAACCCCCTGACAGCACAACCAACACAAGAGGCACAAAACAACTGTATCAAAGCTCTTTCCCTTCCTCTGCAGTCTGAAAGTGCTCCCAGAAATTCTGACAGAATTCACACAACCAGGCCAAACAGCAGCTTTGGGTCACTGCAGTACTTCTAAAGGAAATAAATGTTAATAATTTTCTAAACTCTCACTCCATTGCTACTAATTCCACCCCAGAGAGAAAAAAACTGTTCACAGCACAGCTCCAGTCAGTCCAACCAGCCTTGCAAACCCTTCCATTCTTGCCCTGGAGCTGCTCAGTCCAGACCTCAGTTGGTTATTGTGTAACCCACAGTACCAGAAGGGGACAGAGAACAATGAAAGCCAGGCTTACAGTCCTGCGCTCTGCCTTGCGGCCGACCACGCGGATGATTTCTCCTGTAGGAACACGTTCAACCTGCAGCTCCATTCTCCCAAGGAAAGGCAGTAAATCCCTCTATTCTTTATGGTTCTGGTTTCAGTATGCAGCAGCAGCAGCCAACCTTGACTGAGTGCAGCCTTTGGTTCAGAGCCCTGTTGTGAGAGGAAAAGATGAACCTCTGTATTTATACCAAGAGTTAGGTGTGAGCTGAAACAATGAAGTTCAAGAATGGTTTCCACTCGCTCCAATGTGCCACGACAGTTCCAAGAATCCTAAATTTATGTCTGTGTTCATTGCCTCCAACTTTGTTGCTGTTCCATTTCTGTCCCACCGGGCTCAGAAAAGTCAGGTCGCTGCGGATGCTGTTTCAGAGGTGTTGGCACGAAACAATCCCATGGTGGACTTCAAAAACCTACCAAGAGATTTTGTGCAGAAAAAATCCTTCATCTTTGCCTCCAAGAGCAAGCAATAAAAATCCCTGACTGCTCCCATGGTAACTACAGGAAGTTCTGCAAACTGCTGCAGAACGGAATCATTATTAATTGAGTCCTTGAGTAGCTAACTAATCATGGCAAAGGAAATTAATTGGCACGTTACTGCATGAAAATTCCTACAAATAGGAGAAAAATAATCTGGTGAACGTGGGTTTATGTGCAATTACAGAGCTTCATAATGATCATGGCAACCATGAATGGAGCCAGACCTACCACCCTGCAAAAAAAAATATCACATATCCTGCCTGTGACTGTGAGGATAAAAAAAAATCAGTCTAAATTTCAGGTATTTTAATATTTGCTCAGGAGATAATTCCTTCTATCTTCTTGGAAGAGCCAAATTTGAATTTTCAACTCCACTACAAACCAACTGCAGTTGATAATGCTTGCCAAGAAAGCATTAACAAGATTAATTAGGAAGATTACCAAGCACTGGCCACTCCAGAGCAAATATAGGTAACACAGTTCTGTTCAGCAACTGCAAAGGAAGGTTCTGTGTTTCATATCTGGAATTATTCTTATGCTTCCTTAGCTGTTATTCACAAGATTGTTGCAGTCCAACAATTGTTTCCTTGAGCACTTACTTCCCAATACAGAGTTCTACTAAAAAAACCCGATTTTATCACATTTTAAAACCCAACACTGTCACTTCCCCAAACAAACCCACCCTATCCTCAGTCATAAGGAGCAATACCCAGCCTGATTTACCTCCCCTTTCTATGGAGAGAAATCACAGTGGTCAGAACACCAAAGCTGTGTTAGTGGAATGGCTCCTGTGATGCAGGTACCAGAATTATGTGCAAAAAAGCCTTCTGAAAATGGGCTACAAGTGAGTGGTAAGAGGAAAAAAAAGGTGAAGACAGCAGAAAGAAGATGGAGGATGAAATGTAAAAGAATAAAATAAAAAAAGGGAAAAAAGGAGCAGAGTGTGGTCTCTGATGAGCCTGAGCTGTAAAACCACAGTTACAGTGCAACTAGAACTTGACAAATGATGCTGAAGCATCCCCTACCAGAGCTGATGTCTGTACTTGAGCACTGCCAGTTTCAAAGCATGGTTAGCTGGCTAAAACATCTGCTATTCTATTTTTCATCCTTTTGTGTTGCCTATACTCATATTTTCTGATTCTTTCCTGCCCCTCTGCATTTGCTCTTGCCAGTTTGCATCCCCAGATCTCACACTTCACTGTTTGACTCCAGTGATTCTCCCAAGCTGTGGTAACTGCTCCCACACTGATTTCTCCTGCTGCTTTCTGGGCTGCACAAAGTTCTCCTCAATTGCAGGGACCCTGTAAGTGGAAGATGACAGTTCCACTGCAATGGAGGGGGGTGAGATGTACAAACACAGATCCATGATGTTCCTCAAATTGAAGCAATTAAACAAGTTCAGGGCACTTCAATTCCTGAGCAGATAATTTTCCAGAATAATTGTATATTAAATAGAAATTGCTTCGTGTCAATCATGTGCAAACAGCAATTCCTAAATCCAGGAGCAGAAAGGGTCACAGGAAGTTTCCTGTTAGCAACACAGAGCTCTCAAAAAAGGTATCATTTCCTCTCTCAAGGAAAACCTAACTCCAGCTTTGTTCAGCTGGCCTTTCCACTGCAGTATATTAATTCAGACAAGTTCATCTGAGTGTCACTCAGTGCCCAAGAGCAGAGAAGGAAGCAGTGCTAGTAGAAACAATGGTCTTTATCAGAACGTATTTTTAGGGTCTCACAAACACGCAAGACATCTTAGAAATATTTCCTGTTTACACAGAGCTGTCCTATCTGTGTGCAATGATACACTGCACATCCTGAGGTTAGCCAGCAATCAGAAATACAGGGGAGCTAAATGAGGCTAGGCTGGACAACATTCCTTGGGATATATAGCTCCCATTAGAACATTAATTCTCCAACAGCATGGACTTATGAAAAGTTATCCTTAGATGGAAATCAAGGGCAAATTTATATTAAAATATATAAAATTTAAAATACGATGCACAACTTAGCAGATCTTTCATAAAGGCAAAAGAGACACCTCAAATCACACCATGAAAAATTCACTGTGACAAAGTGAAATCAGAAGAACCTGTTCTCAAAAATTAAGAAACAATGTCAAGTGGTCTGGGCATTTTTACAAGGAAAATGTCAAAACCTCAACGGGGAAGAGGGACAGAAAATGCAAAACCACAAGAGCATTTAACACTGGATTCATTGAAATAAAGAAAAAAATAAGATGAATCTGCTTTGTCCAAAGGAAAAACAGCATTTATCCATGCTCTTCTTTTGCAGCCCAAGCCCTACCATAGGTTGTCACTGATTTTCTTCTAAACTACCTTGTATCTGTGCATCAAACATGACCACAACAAGTTCCTTGGAGAAAGGTTACAAATTAATCCTCCCCACCCAAACCAATCTGCTCCTTCTCAAATTAACAGAGGCCATGCACAACACTTCACTGCCAGGATTTATTTTAGAGGTACATGAAAAGAAAAACACATGAGTATAAAAACATTTCCAGTGATTATAACATCCAATTAAAGGTGTTTTAAGAAAAGATAAATTTCATCAGAAATTGCATCATCACAGGTCATGGAATAGTTTGAAAAGCTACCATAGGTAACAGTAGTAAACAAAAGTGCCTCTGTGTGCATAATACTGAAGAAAGAAGTGCAGAGTTCTGTGCAGCATCCTCCTTACACACAAGCAGCTCCAATCCCAGCTGCTGGGGGCATTTTCCGGGAAGTCCCGTGGTTCAAAGGATCAGTTTACAAAATGCAGCTTCTGTGTCCAGTGACAGAGGGTTCTCAGCTCCCACAGACACAAAGGATCTCGAGTGTCTCGCCCCTGCAGAGGCTGCGTGGCTCCCTCTGAGCTGCTCCTGCCCAGCAGATGCACCCTGCTTGGAAGAAACTGGATCTTGGTCCACAGTAAATTGCCAGCTGTGGTCTGGAATTCAAAGCCCACTGCTCTTTGGGCTCTCCACAGAATCTCCTTGCATGGAGAATGGTCAGGGAGTTACACCAGTGAAACCAGAGACAGAGCACAGCTCAGGAACTGCAGAAGGGACCGCAGTTCAAAGCAGGGGTTTGCCTGATGCCCTAATTGCCATGAGAAGTCACACATCTGAAAGATTCGGTGCAAAACAAATTCTTGGGAGACCAGTATAAACGGGCAAACTGTTTCTAATATGGTTCCAAAGTGTAACAGGAATGTACAAACTGTAAACCTCGAGGCAGTGTTAATCCAGGCAATGAACACAGTATCCTCTGAACCTGCCCTCACTACTCACCAAGTATTCCCAACACCAAGCATCAAGCTGAGATACAACTAAAACCTACAGAGGCCAAGTGTTCCTAAAGCCCACTGCAACTACCTAACCAGAAACCTATGTCAGAGCTTCTACAGGACACAAAGACACCTGGACCTCAAAAGGTTTTATACAGTGAATGATAAAAGCAAAACAAATGTCCTATCAAGCTGTTAACTTTCTATCTCAAAACAACCCTGAAAAAAAATAAGGCTTTGAGAAAAAGAGCAAAAATCCACTCAGTTCTGAAGCAGAATTCCAGCACGAACATCCCAACGCCTCTTGCTCTTCCACCTGATGCAAACCTGCTCTTTTCCATCCCTGTGCCAGTGAGGAGTGACTAACTCTGCTCACCACACCCAGGAGGGAGCTGTGGCTACAGAGCATGGGAGAGTCAAAGTGCTCTGTCCCAGCACTGCAGTCTGAGATTCTGTGGAATGTTTCCCATCCTTTCCAAAGATCTCCATTTCCCCATCAAGAAAGAAGACTCTTTCAGAAGCTAACTACCTTTCAGGTTCCTAAAGGTACAGGAAATTTCTGGTTTATCTCCACCCTCAAGTGCACAGGATACAGAAAGGTCTGAGCACCTCTAGAAAAACACAGATTGCAGACTGATTGCTATAAATCAAAGAGATTTACCATTTTCAAAGATTATGCCAAATCATCAACCATGGGCTGCTCATCTATGCTAAAGTCTTTCTCAGCTTCTGCAATTTCCCTCAGAAGTTGTGGGATCCTGGCTCACTCCAAGCCAGGGACTGGTATAAAAATGGGATTATTTTATGTTTTTTAATGAGGGGTGTAAAGGCAAAAGGCAAATTGCTTCATTGTTTTATAAAATAAGAATTTCAAAAATGAGGAATAGTGCATTTTGATAAATGTAATTCAATTTGGAAGAATCAGAAATTGAAAATCCTACAAGGAGTTCTTCAGTAAGGCATGAAGAGAAGGATCTACCAATGGAGACTTTACACACTCCAAAGGTTTTGTTCTTCATGTGACCTGCTGTCACAGGTGTTTCCCAAAAGGTAATTAGCTTACATCTGAAAGTCAAATAAAATTTCAAAACAAGCTAACTAGCTGTATCTAATAAATAATTTTTAAATAACTTCATTTAAACTCAAAATTTGGAAATCATCAAGTGGTTACAGCATAGTAAATATTGCATCGTAAATAAAATATCCTCTACAAAAAAAGGAACAAGCCTAAAAACCTACTAAACATTGCAACCTCCTTAGGTTAAATCATTGCATCAGAAATGTCTATCACCTTAAAACATACAGCATTCCTTAAGTGCTATTTTACAGTTCTCATCCAGTGCAAGAGAGTCACTCTCCCCAGAATAAAAATAACCATTTCCACAATAAATTATCTTCTACGAGCTTCCAAAGTTTCTGAACATTCCTACCTGTCTTACTCCATCTTCTAAGAGCAAAAGCTTACAATCACTAAGACATAAAGAATCATCTGACTGCTGAACCAGGACCATTAAATGCCCTTTCTATTTTCAGAACCACCGCCTGATTCTGGTTTGTCACGTTTCTGCAGCCAACTGCTCTCTTCCTCTGGCACATCCTTTTCTATTGGTGTTTGGCTAGGCTGAATCTAGGAGAAAAACAGGATAAAAACCAAATTAATGATTCAAAAGCACCTCTGTGTTATCCATACCGTTATATAAAGATGCTGGAACAGTTACTCAGAGTCTTTCAGCACATCAGCAAATTCTTTTTAGGCAGGACATATCCTTTTAAAAATTCCTTCTGCTGCTACCTTCCCAAGGATTAACACAGTTACGTTCAGATGCATATGAAAATAAATGAAATAATAAAAAAAAGATCACATCAACATTAATCAACGCTTCCTAATGTATTACCTGAAAGGGTTCACTGATGCCAACTATTGACTGCAAGTTATTGCTAAAGTAACAAAGCAAAAATTCTCCTCCCATCTTGGGTATTTCTGAAGCACTCATGTAAACCTGGAAAGAATACGAACAGGCAATGAGCAATTTCCACAGCAAAAGAAGTTTACAAAAAAGCCTTCCAGGACACCATCAAAATCAGTATTTGCTATTTATAAGCACGTTTTAAAACGTAAGCTAAAACGGATGGGGACAGAAATAACTCAGGAAACCATGTGAAAATTAAATCAGGGAGCAGAAGGAATATCCTTCACCATGTCAGCAGGCTGGCTTGGTTCAGTGACAAGGGAGAAGAGACCCGGAGTGGCTGGAAGGGAAGGGCCAAAGCCAGAGAGCAGCAGAGGACTGGAGCTGCCTCCTGGTGGCAACAGCAGAGCACTCCACAAGCTTGGTTTGCTCCTGTCCCAAGGAGCCACCGTTGCCAATTCCAACTGCTATTTGTTCAGATAAATATCTCTGGATATTTGTCATTTGCATCAAAATAAGGGGTTTTTTTTGGTTTAAATTGCTTTAGGTAATCACTACTAGAAGGCTTTGCAGACAGCAGTTTTTAAAGAGGGACCAAAACATTCAATAGGAAGAGGGATTTTAAACAATAATATTGTTCCAAATCAGCTTCACCTGGGAAGAGGACACAGAATCCCTGAGGGGAAGGGGATATGGAACAGACCTCAAATGCTACACTATGGAAAACTACATCAGAAAGAGATACAACTGACTTGTTTGCTGTCTCTGCTGGAAGAAATTTCATCATCTTCCACCCAAGCATAAGTAACATAATCCTTCACATGCCTGAAAGTCACCTGCAGAGAAAGATACAAACTATCAGCTTCCTGATGGAAACAACAGCCACACTACATGAAAAAAAAAATAGTTGTGAGAGATGTTTGAGAGATGTTTACTGTTTCACTGAAGCAATTCAAACACTCTTAGGATCAAAACATTTTGGGGGCATGCACACATCTTCTGTTTCTGGGAGGGTGGGACTGCCCTGCTCTCTCACCCTTCCATTGACTTTTATTTTTGTTGCATCAGCTCCTTTCCACAGCTTCTGCAACATTTTACTTCAATAAACAACCAGATCACTTTAGCAGAGAATTTAGATGGCGTGCAAGAACTCACATGCTGTAGAGCTAAACTGTCAGCACACAGAAACCGACAGCAATCAAGGACACAGAGTTCTGCACGAGCAAGAATCAGTGCTCTAAAACTCTGCAGGACCTCCCGCAGTCACATTCCCCATCTTTGCTGAAGAGCCCCGATGAGGGAACGTTACCTGGAAGAGCCCAATCCAGTCCCAAGCACTGCTGGGGAGTTCAGGCGCTGCGGAGTAGCGGATGAGAACGTCGTGCTCTGCATTCCACTCGCCCTCAGGATTCAGCACGACCAGGGGATCTGAGACAAGAGGCTTCATCTACACCAAAAAACACAGCTTAAACTCAGTCAAGCCTGTCATTCTTTCAGTTATTCTTCTCAAGTTATTCTCTGCTACAATTGCCCCCTGTGGGACTCTTTAACTGACTGGAAATAACCTGACAGCAATTTGCTGCCTTCACTATGATGAGAATGAAGCAGAGATTATGGTTTAGGAAATCAGCTGCTGTAAGGCAACACTGAGTAAAACAAACTTTTTCTTAACAACATGACTGGGACAGTACCTCAAGCTTGAAAGTTCCTGTGACAGGTTTGTGGTCACTGATGCCATAGCTCATGTGACTGACATAGCTATTCAGAGTCACAGAAATTGGGTTCTCCTCTTCAGGGAATTCACCCTCTTTTGATGCAACCTCGCTGAGATTTTTCACTTTCCATAGAATTCTATCAGTCCACGCTGGCTTTCTTTTCTTCTCACTGCAAAAACGTAAGGTAAAAAGTGAAATGAGCAGAGAAACAAGTTGCCAAAAGCTAAGAATGCTGTGCAAAATCTACTCAGAGTTCAAAGACTGTGAGACACATATTAATAAAAGGAGGCAATCATATCCAAGCTTCATTTTACAGCTCTGATTAATGTGTTTTACAAGCAGGGTTTCCTTAATTAGAACTCCATTCAGCACAGATCATGGCTTTCTGAAAGAGGAGTAAAATGAAGGAGAGAAGGACGTTTCAGTGGGTTAGTTGGCTTCATACAGGAAATGATACTTTCTCCTAAAACCCTGTAAAAACATGCATGAATTTAGAGATAATACAACAACTGCCCCAGGCTCCAAACGTACAGATATTCTGAGAAAGGAGGGTGTAAACATAAGGAATATGAACGAAGAGTCTGAATGACTTTTCAAATTACTCAAAATATTTGAGAGCAGGTTTCTTTTAACGACACAAGACAGGACAAACTTGGGTAGCTTACGGTAATCACAGGTGCCACAGCAATGCTTTATTTAGAATTCCTCTAAATTGTACCAGCCTGCATTTTGGGTTTGCATGCTACTGCTGTCTCATAACAACAGGCTTTCAAAATTCCATAGCAGAGGAAGTTGTGCCTGTAACTGTACTGTACATCCAACTGTTATCACAATGCAGAGTCTCCTTTTATACCATATCAGTTACACCAGAAGACATGAGCCCTCTGTGGTTCTCTCTGTAGTGGGAGGAAGGCTTAACAGCAACTCTCTGGATGGGTGGATCACTTCAAATTGAAATGGAGAAAAGATCATACCCTATGGAAGAGGCATTAGAATGGACTGGATTGGATTATGAAAGTTAAAAGCAGGATGTGTAAGGAAAACTGTCAGTTTAAATATCAAAACCAAGGCCATTTAGTTCAATTTTCAACATAATTTTGTTTTACCCCTTCCTACCTTTAATAAAGTGGAAAGATTTGAAATGCCTAAGGGCCCTCATCCCCCTTAGTGCAGTAATTCTATAAATGGACAGAAATCTTTAGGAGATGCCAGATGTCTGCTCTGCTGTGCAGGAAATACCAAAAGAACAGCCTAAGGTAAAGCACTCCCTGTTTCAGAGAAAAGGGAGTATTAGATGGGAAACAAACCCTCAGAATTCATATTGAAGAAGCATCAAAAATAAAATTCTCTGGGTTTCAGTAAAAGCAGCTTTTGCAGGGTGCTTGCCCTGAGGTCTTGCTGGTCACCCCACCTGAGCAAAGTCTCTCTGGTGCTTGAACAGCAGCAGGATGCACACAGAATGTGTAACCACACTTTGTTCTCTGAATCAGCCAATACAGACAACCAGGCTGTGAATCATTGGTAAAATGTCCAGGTTTGGATTATTTTTAGTCTTTTTTGTTGGGTGGATTTACTGCTGGACCCATTACATCTCGTTATATTAAATTAGGAAGCAAAATGTCTTTGGGTCCACATGAATAAAGTTCCAATATTAAGTGCAACAGCAGAGTAGATAACACTGCAGCTTTCAGACAGGTTAGAGAAATTCCCTAAAGAAAATCAGCTGTCATCTGATTTTCAAATATTTCACAAAAATCAAAGCAAAAGCTCAGATGGAGCCTTGTTTTGATTCTGAAATATTAAAAAAAATACAAAATTCAGAAAGTTCTCTTCTTACTTAAACCAAAACAGGGACTTCTGTTCTCTGGAAGTAAAGAAAAAGATCAGTACAAAACCCTGTTTGGACAGGAACTTATCCTTCTGTGGAAACATAAGACTAATACTTAACAAACAGACTTCAATATCACAGAAAAACTTGGAAATTTAAGATACTCATCTTCAACTTAAAGTAATCAATAAAGACAAATATACATTAGTTTTTAAATACCAGCTTATCAAATGAAATGCTTAAACAGAGAAGGGAAGCAAAAACACAGACAATTATTCTTTTGCTCCTTTTTGACAACCAATGAGCACTTTTAGTAGGAAAGAACAAAACAGAAGCAGCTTAAACAAGTGCTCATTTATTTTGTTAATCTGGTCTTTCCAAAAAGGCAGCTGGGTTGTTTCATTACTTCTCTCACACAATCAGCAGATCCCAGCTTCTTCAGCCAAAAATATTCCTTTATTCAGATTTGATCAATCCAAGCCTAACAGAACAGCTCAGCAGCCCCAGTACACACAGGAAATTCAGGTTTGCTGATTACTAAAGTGATATTTAACCAAGCACCACATTCACTCTCATATTCCACATCTAAACTCATTTTATCTTTTACCTTGTGTCATAGACCTCCGAGTCAAGGTCAAACTTGTAGGTGGGCTTAAACTGCAGAGGACCCTCTTTGAATTCCTTCAGAAATGCTTCCTTCTTTTTTGCCATGTTCAACTGCAGAAATAAAAAGTAACTTTTAAAGATTTTGTTTAAAAAAATCAGAGCTTAAAGGATGATTTAGAAGGCATCTTCCAAGAACTCAACACTGCAGTCAGTACAACATTGGAAAGGTAAATTCAGAAGGGCCTCTTTGTTATAGCCAGAACTCTTGACACAATCCATCTAAAAGTTTAGAGGCAATTCTACCCAAAACATCCAGAATAAAGTTGTCTTAAAAAGAATTACTGGGAGAAGAGGAGAAATAAAGGTGAGGAATAACTAACAAGACAAGAAGTTCAAAGAAATCTCCAGTCAAATATGAGCATTGTAAATGAGTAAGAAACCGCATAAAAGCAGAAAAAGTTTGCAATTAACTGGGGCTTATGACCACCTCATGTTCCACCTCATGACTGCCCTGAGTTTGTGTTCTTTAACAGAAATCAGAAGCTCAAGGTGTAATTTAACTACCACGTTGTGTTTGTGTGCATTAAAACCAAAACCAAACCCCAAAAGAGACTGAGCCAACTCACCTGGTCCTTTTCCCAGAGCAGACTGAAACGCTTGTTATTGATTGATTCTCTGACAAAGTGTATCCCATAATCTGCTATCCGGAAGTTTAGGTCTCCAAACCAGAAGAGAAGCCTTAAAACCAAACCAAGATGCATCAAACAAGGAAGATTTATATGGATCTCTTAACTCAAGGGAAGAATTTGACAGAATGTTAGCCACTACACTAATTAGGTGCTCTAATCACTTCTATTACTTAATGCAAACAGCTTAAACACAAACATTGGGTAGCTATCAATAAGCTTACACAGGGACAACTTGCTGCTACCAAAAAAAAAAAAAAAATTGAAGTAATTGAAACAGTAAATTAAGTCCCTTGCATTCCTGCTGCTTGCTTATTACTGCCTGAATATTAACTTCTCCTGCGTCTTACACCTCTGAACATTTAACAGCAACCTGAAGGATTTTTGGTATAAACAGGCTTTAGCTTCTAAAGCTTTCCTGCATGACATGTACAATCTATATGCTAACAAATGAATGTAATTAGAGACTGGAAGAGAACAGTCCTGTAAAACAGACATCTGTCTTTCAGGTTATGTTTTCCTCACAGGGTTCAGGGTCCAGGCTAAAGAGACATTTAAAATAAAATCCAAACCCAAAACTCTTCAGTGCAAGAGCTCACCCTACAATAGATAAAAACGACGCAGAACTGAGTGAACAACTCACTCATGATCCAAGGGAAGCGGAATATCCTCCCCTTCAAACTGCATTTCCAGAATTTTCTCAAAGTCATCCAGTCGCTGCTCGGTGTTCTCTATGTGGGCTGGCAAGTGGCAGTTCATGAAACAGATCGTGTGCCCGAAGAGGGACATGCGGACGCCGACTCCTCCTTTGTTCCCCTGGGGTGGAAGATGAACAGCGCTCCCTGAAACTGCAGGCAGCGCCTGCAAATGGAACTAACGCCACCTACAACCTTTTAAATCTTGCAATTAAGATTTCAATCAGCACAATCTCTTTCTGCACAACTCGCTGCGTATCAGCAAATAAACTGAAATCTGAAATTACGGTCTGTGCTGCACACGAGGTTCAAACAAATGAGTCTGCTTGTCAGGTTATTAATTTTTAATTAAGCCACATCCTCTCTGTGCCAGCAGGGAGCCGTGGAGAGGCACAGAGCAGCAGCAGGGAGCAGAGGCAGTCCTTACCCAGTAGCCATAGAGGCCCGTGCGGGTGTAGTGGGTGTGGATGTCCCGGATGAAGGGAAGGTGCACGTGCTTCACAAAGATCAGAAGCAGCAGCCCCTGCATGCGAACTGAGGAGAGCTGGGAGACAGAAAAGAAGGAATGGTCATTTCCAGGAGATCCCTGGGTTTATTTCACAGGAGCTTTTAGGTGAAGAAGGCCACAGCAGAAGTCATGCAGCTCCCTCGCCAAGCCTGGCCTCAATACTGTGACACAGTAAATGCAGACTCAGTGCTGTGAAAAACATATTCCTTATGAACAAATCTGATCAATTCCTCAGCTAATTAACACAGTTCCAACATTATATTTCAATCTGAAGTCGCCCTCAAAACATGCACCTGCCCAAACCTCCTTAAAGACTTTTCTCCTGCCTCACCAGCCTCTTGTTTCTGCCTTTAAGAATCCTGCTCATGAAGAAGCAAATGCTTCACTTTTCACCTAAAAGCTTTGTAACTCACACCTACAAGTCCTCCAGCAACAGCAAATTTTTCAAACTGAAGCACCCTGGAGAGATCATTAAATATTCTAAATGCCTTCAAAAGCACAGCAGTCAATTCCAGGCATCTGCAGAAACAATGAGCTGCAAACAGCAGAAACTCCTGCCTTGCAGTGCCTGTAAAAACTGATTTACCAATTAGAGAGCATATAAGACACGGGGGTTTTGTGGTTTGGGATTTTTTTGGTTTGTGTGTGTGGAAACAGTCTAATAAAGATGTCCTTCATTGAACATTTATGGACGTTACAATGATCCTGGCATGAGACACAAATTTCACTGTGTTTTAATGATCATGATTCAGTTTAAAATACAGGCACTGAAATACATTAACTGTAGTTCAATTTTATGCTGGATCAATTTAGAAAAAGACTACATTAAAATAAAACTGACTATACAACTGCTGGGGAAGCACAAAAAAATCAGCCCAAAATTTAAATCAGAATTCCTCCTTTGTCTTCCTTTCTACACAATTAAATGATTTCAGAATATATTTTAATGTTTTCATTGTCCTTGAACCCAACAAAATACCACACAGAATACTGAAACAATGGACTGCAATCACTAATGATGCATAAATATTTTAGTAGTCAGCATTCTCCTTTCCATAATTACATTCATGAGGCACCAAGATCTTCCAGTCCCTTTATTATTTATTTGCTTTACTTCACTCGGCTGTGGCCAGTCCCCAGAGGTTTCTCAAGATCCACAGGTCCTGAACACAAGAAGGCACCGACCCCTGTCCTGCTGGAGCCAGCAGCAGTGCCACCAGCCCTTAGAGCCAAATCAAGCAAAGCCCTTGCACAGAGGGAACAGGATCCTGTGGATGGTGGAAGAACGGACTGTGACCAATTGAACACTCTGAAAACAGACCCTGCTCCTGAGGGGACAGAATGTCCCAAGGATGACACCTCTCCCTCCACACCCAAACTCATCACAGGTCAGCCAAGGGGTAAGTGCTCCTCTCCTGCTCAGCCAAATTCCTGGCTAAGTCCTGGGATAACCTTTCCTTTCCTGGTTTGATTTTGAGCCGGCCTGACAGCTCCCCCTTATTACTGGGGCTAATCAAGTCCTGCTGAAAGCCATTAGGTGGCAGCATCCATTCATTAGTGTGCTCCGAACTGCCTCTGCTGTAAATTAGAATTCAAAATCAGCCAGGCATACCAGCAGGAATTCTTTTAACTGCGTGCATACAGGGCCTGAATGTCAGCCCACGGCCAGATTTTGCATTTTTATCAGCAATGACTTAGGCCAGAGTGAACAATGTGGGTTTTTTCCTTTTTGTAATTCCCAATGGGTCCTTTGTTTTGTTTAATTACAATTAAAAGAACAGCAGAACTACCGAGTCCGATTAGCATGCAGATAATGCAATCACTTCAGCAAAATCAGCCAGAAATAGTGCTTGGTTTAGAAAATCACTACAAAAGGCTTTTAATTTCTCTTTACTAGAGAAATTCAGGATATCTTCCTACGTTTATTGTTGGCATTATTAAAATAGCCAGTACTTTAGCTGCTCTTATGTCCCCGGTATTACCCCAAAATCTTATCATTTAAATTCCCACAGAATGTTACAGGTCTTCAACCAAAAATCAAGTCCTCACATAAATATATACATCCATTAAAATCCTGGTTTACACATATGCAATTTACTTTCACCCGCAAACAAACTGGAAAAAGAAAAAAAAACAAGATAAAGGAGCCTTACCAATCTTAATGAAAATCACTGCCATTGCTTGGGATATTTACAGTGCAAGACTACATTAGAAGCATCCCAATACAGTTCCCCAATATTGCACAGAGCAAAACACTTTTCTACAAACAAGAGAGAGATAAAAATATTGTGGCCACAAGAAATATGCTGTTCAGTATGAGTTCACATCACATGACAAACAGGAAAACACAGGTGATGAAGTGACAGGCACCTGCAAAAACACCATTATCTTCGCTTTTATGGATAATCTGAGGAAAAAAAATTAAGACTTTTACTTCAGTGCTGTGACATTGAAGAGTGGTGTAAATAATTACCTTGATATATCCCAAGGGAGACAAGACAGTCATGAAAAAAATGCTCCATGGATCATCAAATGCCAAGTCAGAAAGAAAATTTGTGATTTTTGAATTCACCTCCTGTAGGCTGAACACATCACAGTTACTCACGTTGCACCAGTTGGTTTGGACAGAATTCACAGGAACTTTACAGAACCCAGACCCCAGAAATTTTTTGCTGCTCAGTTTCTCATTCAAGCAGTTTAACCCACACACAGATCTAACACATCTGACTCTGAGTGAAACAAAATTAAAGGAGGTTATATACACCTGAAGATAGAGTTTAAGACAATGCCAGACTCAAGATGTGTTATAAAAACCCGATTGTCAGGACTTCAGAATTTCAACATAGCTTGGAAAACGCAGTGGCAGCTTGTGCCTAACAAGCTTGCACTAATTCCCTTAAAACATTATGAATTTCCAATAACTTTCATATCAAAATGAACACACTATCAAAAAAAACCAGCAGCTCAAACTTTCTGTGTGTTTAGAAAGAAAGATATTCTGTATTCTGTCACCACACAGCAACAGCCAACTGCTACAAATCACCTCTGTTCTAAGTGAGTCCCCTGTTAGTTAGACTAAGCTGGTCTTCACCCCCTGTAGCAGTAGTGTTAAACCATCTCCCAGGCAGTGATTCACACCACACAGCCCTCCCAAAACAGACCCCGCTGAGGCCCAGCAGTTTTGCAATAACCTCACAGAGCAGGTTCTTTAACATCACTCACCCTATAACGTACATGTCCGTGGTGGGGCCCAGGGAGTTGAGCTGAAGTAAACTTGTGACATCGGGAGGGGGAGAAGCTGTGCCCACATTCCAGGTAACTAAATGTAGTCTAAAAACAAACAGAAACCACAGAAAACCAATGCTAAAATTGAAGTGTGGACAGGCAACCGAGTCTACGAATGTTTTAATTTCCCCTCAGAAAAATTCAAGTAAGGACAGGCAACCGACTCTAAGAACATTCTAATTTCCCCTCAGAAAATCTGAAGTGTGGACAGGTAACCAAGTCTAAGAACATTCTAATTTCTCTAAAGAAAAATTGAAATGTGGACAGACAACCAACTCTAAGAATGTTCTCATTTCTCCTCAGAAAAACTGAAATGTAGACAGGTAACCAACTCTAAGAATGTTCTAATTTCCCCACAGAACTTGTCACTTTTCATCAACCAGACATCTATTTGCCAGCCCCTACTCCACTACGAAAACAACCAACTGGAGGGAGCAAAACCTGAATTCTTGCCACTTATCCTTCAGCTTTTTCCCCCAGATGAGGAACGCTTCATCCAGAGTGCGAGACACCTCCTCGTGGATCTCATCGTCGGAGCTGATGTCCTCCACGCAGGCCATCAGCTGGGCCACCCTGTGCCGGAGCTGCACGCGGCCGCTGGAGCCGGTGCTGCTGAGGCTGGCGGAGCGGCTGCGCAGGCTGGCCACGCTCTCCACCTCGGCCAGGGAGAGCCCCTGGCAGAGCTGAGCCGCATCCTCGCTGCCCGGCGACGCCATCTGCTCCAAGGCGAAGCTATGCCCTCGAGGAGCGGCCCATTACAATCAAGAGATTGATAAGGGTTTTTGGGATCTTGTGGAATTCGGCATTGCTCCCAGCGCAAAAGGACAAATGTAGGTGCAGCAACGCTGGGAAAAAAACCAACCTGTGGCGTTCCCACCACGCTGGCTGGGCTGTTACAAAAGCTGCAATCACGTCCTACCACACACAGTGAATTGGTTTTTTCATAATAGATTTAATGTGGTTAATTCGACGAGCTCAGGGTTGAAAAGAATTTATTGTTGATTTGAATCGATCATGTGCCTGTCTGCAGGCAAGGAGAAATGTAATCTCCAGCTCCCAAACATTCAAAGTTCTGAGCAGAACCACGCAAAGCCACTGACTCTCAACATTCACATCACAGCACTGTTGTTTCTTTTCAAAGTGGTTATTTCAGTACCAGAGCTTCTAAAAAGAGATTCACTTTATTGTCAGTCTTGTTACATGACAGACAGGCTTAAGAAATAATAAATCTTAGGCTTAAGAAATAATAAATCTTAGGGTTCCATAATGACCTCATGAACACTGATAATTAGTGAATCCCAACAATACACCCATTATTAAGGCTGTGTTTTCACCCCACAGTCAACTGCCTGCTCAAGGTGATGCGTACAGAAATGTGTACAGAAAAGCTGGAAAACAACCTTGCACAATAGATTAAAGTGATACATAATTTCTCTCACTAATAGTGGATCTTTGTAAGACTATGCTGAAGTCACCCAAAAGCTACTCCAAAACAAATTTCTAGGGGAAAAAAAAATGTGGGTAGGCTGCAGATTTTGCCACTGGGGATGTATCACTTGGGAACACTGTCCAGTTACTAATTTTGTAAGACAATTACCTGATTAAACAAAACTGAAATAATGTTGAAGCCATCAGTCATTACAGACAGAAATTCAATTCCTCAAGGTGCCCAGTGACCACAGCACTGCTAAAAACACAGATCTCAGAGGTAGAAGCAAACACTGTCCTAAATACAAGCAACCTACTAAAGTCATTATTTAGCATCACCGCTGCTAATCCCCAAATGACTCAACAGCGGAGAATTTCTCAGGGTCACAGTACTCATAATAAAGCCTTCAAAGGATTTTTAAGATATTTGAGCTCTTGTCAGCTTGTCAGTTTGGGTGTTTAAATTTTCCTGTCACAGGCTGTTACCCAAATCCCATCTAAGCAGGTTTCTGTAGGGAATCGAGCCCAGACAGGACACCGACAGAGAGTGAAGACACATTGTAAAAACACCGTAAAAGCAGAAGCTCGGTGTTTACTCCAGCTTCTTCTTCCTCACGGAAAGTGACAAGTGGAGACACGCGGTCCATGACAGGAGCGCAGATGCTCGTGCCCTCATTACACATTAACAGAGCTCCGGGAAGTCCCGAGCACCCCGAACTGCCCCGTAAGCCTCCCTGAACCACTCCAGCACCGACCTTCCACACCAGAAAATCAGCTTTTCTCCTTTATTTCATATGACTGCGCAACGCCGCCAATTTGTGTAACCCCCCCCCGCTAATAAGCGCGCACAAGTTTCGCTAATTCTCGCCCATTTACGTAACCGCTGGGGGCCACTTTTCGGAGCCGCCCTCAGCCCCGCGCCCACCACTCACCTCAACTCCTTGGTGGGAAGGGCCGCGGTCTCCATGCCCGGGGTTCTCGCAGGGAAGCGCTGCCCGAGGGACGGGGAAGGAGCCGGCGGAGCCCCCGGCGCTCCGCTCGCTCGGCCCGGCCCGGCCGCGGCCTCCGCGCCGCCCTCAGCGCTCCGCGCCCAGCGGCGCGCGTGACGGGGGCGGGCACGCGCCGCGCCGCGGCGCCCCCTGGCGGCCCGGAGGACCCACAGCGGCCTCAGGATGACACCGAGAGCTCCCGCCCCGAAAAAAAAACCACCCCAAAACAAAGGAGGCGGAGGCGACAGGCTCTGTCTAGTATTTTATTAGATTTCGTTTCCAATATGCCTGTATTGGAAGATTTAGGAGACAAAAAAGGCACAAACTCACATTTAAAGAAACGACGAGATCATCTAACCCATTCTACAAAGTGTGTGTGTGTCGCCAAAGGAAAGAGCGCGGAGAGCCCGGCGGGACGCGGCGGGAGGCCCAGCGGCATGAACCCAGAGGGCTGCGGGGTGTGAGGGGCGAGCGGCCCTGTCAGCAAACCAGCCTGAGGCAGGCTGGGCCGAGGGGCTGCCCCTGGAGCCCCAGAGCCTCGCCGGTGGATGGGAGCGGATCCCAGAGCATCCAGCCCCTCCGGATGGAGCCGATCCCGCCGGGAGCCGGCGGCTCCGGGGGTTCTGCCAAAGCTGATGGAAGATACGGCACGGGAACGCTGCGTGATCTTTGCTATGCTCGCTAGCAGGAACCAAGCGTCGAGACTGAAGGGTCTTTACAGGATTTGTCTATCCAAAGGCTGAGGGATGCTTTCACTTAGGATCAAATCGGGAGGACAGAAAACAAAGGGCAGGGAGCAGAGGGGGAGTATTCAGGCCGAAGGTCCTGCAGTTTCCCCCTCCCTCCCTCCAAGTTTTTCCACTAATCAGGAAAGCTTTGTGTAAAAGCTCTTACTCTGAAATCAGAGGATCAAAAAAGGATTGCAATGGTGGAATGTTACAATCTGCTTCCACGGCGATTAGTGTCATCAGATGGAAAAAGCCTCTTGGATAACACAAATTGAAAGAACAAGTGTGCTATGTGTATTCTCAGGTTGCCCTCAAGTGTAAGAATCCCTCAAAACGTAACCAACAAACACGAACAGAAGTCAGTGCATAAATTCTCTGTTAAAAATACTCCAAACTGAAAGAACTCTAACTGGGGCCTACACTCCTAGAATACTTCTGGAACAGCTATACAACATGTCATGAAACATCCTGGTCCCAAATAGCCTCAAAGATTAAAATTTAGTTTCTTTATCTATTTTACAATAAACTTGTTTTACTTCTGCCTGGTGAGATTGCTAAAACACCTCCAACCCCACCCCAACCCCGCAGAACCGTCTGAGGTCACTGAGAAGAGCCTGCCAGAGTTACTGGTACAATTCAGAGCTTATTGCACTTAGACATGAGTAAGGCAAAAATAACAAACTAAAAATAAAGGGATAAACTGCCCCCTCCCCAGAAACCAATGCCATCCTCTCCCTCCAGAGCATTCCCATCTTCCCTCACACTGAAAACAGCTCTGATCCCAGCACAGCCTTGTTCAGCAGGGCATGGGATCATTTCAGGATCTCCTGCTTGCAGGAGTGGGAAGGGCTGGAGGAGTCAGAGTGTTACAGAATGCTAAAAAGACTCCTCAAAAGTGGTGATACACCCACAACTGTTTGGCATGCAGGGTTTCATGTTAGTGCTGCCAAACACAGGAGTGGAAAATAAAGTTATTACTACTAGGGGAGGGAAAAAAATCAAACATTGGGCCTTAGGGATAAGCAAATAAGGATTTTTTTTCCTCATATGTATTGAAGAAAGCAGCATTTCCTTGATTCTGTTCTGCTGAGTTGATTGTCTAAAGCTGATATCAATGTAAGGATAGTTACAGTAAGTATTTGAGTTCATTAAATAATGAGAGCTCTTTACATGAACAGTATCCTCTATGATTTATAATAACCAACAGATATCCTAGCAAACTGCAGGACTTTAGAAGTTGCTTTTTTTTTACAGCACAAAAGGAGATATTTTAGTCAGTCTTGCAATGGGAAGAATATTATTGCTGAGCAGAACCACCGCCCCAGGCACCTGGATGTAACCAGATGCCAACACCTCTCTTGCACACCAGCCTTTGCAACATCCCAATTTGTCCAGGGAGAATCACATTGTTATTATTACTCAAAACCATTCCAGCTTTGTAAGTTAGGGGAAGTCTTAATAAATAAAGAACCAGGAAGTTGCAACATGTGTCAAGAAAGATTCTGTAAGACTGACACACACAGCTGGAGGACAACAGAGCTACAAGGGCCAGAGAGACCCCGAAAATGGAAAATCAACAGGTAAGTGCTGAACGCCCCAGCACAGGGCCTGACTGCAGCTTCTGGGCAGTCTTCAATTCATGTTTGTTAAGACAGAACAAAGTAATGCCCTGCAGAAGCCACAAATCCCAACTCATCACTAACCAAGAACTCTCTGGCTGCTCTTCATTCTGCACTCAGGTTACCTGCCATTAAATATCTCCCTCTGGGAGCAAGGGTGAGAGCAGAACATTTCATGGAAGAGTTTTGCACTTTTACATATGGACTATTTCCCTCTCCAAACAGACATTCAAAGAACAGTGAAGGGCTGGGCAGAAACAAAGGTGGCAGTTTATCCCACTTGGAAAAAAAAAACCAAAACAAAAACAAAAACAAAACAAAAAAAATTCTAAGTCACCACATCACAAGACTATTTGAGCTAAAAATGTCACTTGGAAATCAAACAGGGCCACATGGAAATTGGTCTGAACACAATGAAAAAAAGAGGAGGGAGGAGTTGTAAATACAGCGATCTCTAAGTCACACGGCCCCGAGGAGGAGGAGGAGGAAGCTCCTCGGGATGCACGTGCTAACATTGGAGTGCTTAGTACCAGACTGTCTATTTGCTCACAATATTAAGGGGCATCTAGAATTAGCTATGGGAGGTTTAAAATCGCCTGCCAGTTGGACAGAGAAAGGCTTGATCCAGAGATGGTCCGTCAGTCAAGGGTGTGGATTCCCTGGGCCTTCCTGATGACTGTCTTGCAAACTGAAACAAAGAGACAACAGGGAAATGTTTCAGGATGGCTTTGGGAGAGCGGTGTGCCAAGGGAGGTGGCAGACAGCCTGGAGAGAGCAAATGTGAGTCACGCTGTCGCCAGGCAGACCACGCACGGTTACACTGCAGCACTGCTCCCAGGAAATGGGAGAGAGGAAAATCAACTGGTCGAAGCTGCATTCAAAAATTAAAATATTTCTATCAAAAGACACTCCCTCACCTCGTGTTCCCCACTTACCACCAAACAACCAGCAGATAACAGAGGGCAAACAGAATAACTAGCAAGTACTCCAGGAGGATGTGGTTCTGCCCCACCTCATTCCTTCCAAGGATAACTAGGATGGCATTTTACTGCCCTAATAACCTGTTCTTCCAAACGTAAATGGACAATCCCTTCTTTTTCCTTGCTTTCTTACCTCTCTAATACTAAACAACACAATTGTATATTTTGTATAACTATACAATACAATTCTTGCATTGTCTAAGAAAAATTTGGCAAAACCAGCCCCCAAAGTGACGACATATTTAACAGAATAGAAAGAAAACAAGTCAAAAGCTTTAAAATGGTCATTGCTGCTTCTCCTGCAACACCCAAGTGTTACTCCAAGCCTTGGCCCATTAGTAAATACTGCTAACCAGCAATGGAAAAAATCAATTCCTCACAAAATGCTTGGAATGCTCAATTTCCAACTGTATTCTACGTATTTGCATGGCTAACTTACTTTTTTTGAGACTGACAAAAGTTTCTCTGCAAGTCATGGGAAGTAACATATGCATTACAGGAATAACAGCAATAAACTACAGAATATTCTAACACATTTTTCTTACACTTTTCACTCACATTTTTCTTTCGAATAGTTCTGAAATGAGGCAGTAAACCCTGCTCATCAACCTGTCAGTGAAATGGCTTCACTATAAAAACAATCAATAGCACAGATTTGCCTGTCAGAAGCTATGAACAGGATCATTTCTCACACAAATGCTGGGGGTTTTAAACCAAATAGAGCAATACAGATTTTTGTCAAATCTCTTGATACCTACAGTGCACAAGGAAGGAGTCATATTAGTCATCTGCAGCCGACATTCCTTTCACTGGATCTTTTTCTCTCATCTGAAAGAGGAAAGAAGTGCTCAAGTACTGATTCTCACATGTGTTATCTCAAAATTTATCAGTATGGAACACCTCCTGTGTGTAAGACATCGATTGTATCTCAGCACCTCAAGTCAGTGATTGTGAAATGCACACGCAGGCATCATTTCTGGTTAAGCTGTGGGTTGGCAACAGATTTGGAACCATTATCCAAAGGGCAAGAGTGTACATGAAACTGCAACGAAATATCCTGAGGCATGAAGGGAGAGAAGGGTGCAAGGCAGGACACAAACCATAGAACAAGGTTCTCATTATTACCAAACTTGTGTTTCTCAGGGTAAGAATGCTGTTACATACCCCCACTACCTGCTTATGGTACTTAGAGCTAAAAAAACCTTTTACTCAACAGGTTTCTGGCAACTAATGAGGACAAAATCGACCATTCAGCTTTGAGTAAAAGCAAACAGAAGATATTGAGGCAGTAAATGAATCATTGCCACTCAGCCCCTCATTACCTGTGGTTCAATACATTTACTGGCTCAACAACAAACAGAAGGAGAATTCCATAATGATTAGGAGGAGATGCCAGCACGATGGACTCATGGCCAATCATTCAAAGCACACACACAGCATGACCTAAATAGCAGGAGCACAATTTACACCATGCCCTGACAATGCAGCAGCCTTTCCTCTCTGCTGTGCTGGAGAGAAGCAGTTTCTCACACAACCCACACCTGCCCTGCTTTGCCACTGACCTCATCCAGCTGTCTCTTGGTCTCCTCCTCCATCCTACGGATGTCCTCCATAGTCAGATCAACCCACTTATCAAGCCAGCAGAAGAGCTGCCGGTGGAAGTTTGTGAAGAGCCTCTTTTCTTGCTGCAAAAGGAGGAATAAAACACAAACCAGCTTAGTCACAGGGCAATTACCATGGAGCTCACAGCATTGTAACAATTTTCAGAGATGTGTAGAATCAGCTCCCTCGCCCACCTTTCCATCTAGCTGCCACAATTGGAAACTGGAGATAGCTAATTTTTATTCTTTTATCAGAATATCTAATCTAGAGCCTTGAATCCCCTGAGAAATGCCTTTTTTTTTTCCCCCTCAAAACCTAGACAGCAGTCTGCACACTGCACTGAAAGAATTAGTGAATTTCCTTTGATTTGACAGTATTGTTCTGACTGAATAAAGTACTCCAAGTTGGGTTTACCTGGAGCACGAAAGTTGGTCTGGAAGTGCAGAAAAAAGGAGAAACAGGTATTTTTTAAATCCTTAACTTGCTAGAAACTCGAAGTTAGGAAATGTAAAGGGCCAACATACACCTATCTTGTTTTTTTTTTCTTTTGAAGTGACCTAAAAAAATGCCTAAACTTGTCTTTCACAACTGGAAACCTTTCAGCAGAGGTGACTAATGTGCACAAGCTACTCCAGATTTGGAGCAATTTATTTCCATTTTTTAAGAGATAAGCTAGGCAAAATCATTCTATTAGACAGGGATACATAATGCCTCTTGGAAAGACCTCATTAAGGAAGGACACTTCAGTTTTACCAATTATGGTTTCATATCTCATCAAAAGCAGCTTGAATACTTTGATGCAAACCTGCAGATACTCATAATAGAAAGGGATTGAAGACACTGCATTATTCAGGGGTTTTGTTAGAGGTATTTGAAATCCTGCAGCACCATGGCCATTCCCCCTTGGAGCTGCTTTTAGATCGTATCACCAGAGAATTGCTTTTGCAGAAGCAGCTCTGTGGTTTATCAATATTAACCACTGAGAAGTCTCTGTGATCTGAAGGCACAGGAGTTTTATGAACACAGCACTGCCTGGAAAACCACACGCAACCATTCCCAGGTGTAGCATCCTGCTGCAGCTCA